>NC_137831.1:39972621-40038621 GCF_963921795.1 Nannobrachium achirus | reverse complement strand
TGACAAATAATCGTCATGTAAAATGTCATAATTGTGACAGCCCTATCTGCTATTTTAGAAAAATCGTGAAATCTTTTGCAAATCTTCGAATCAGGCCTGGAATTTGGTCATTTTAGGGACAAGACCACTTGGCCTTTGGTATGTTGTCCATTGTTTGAGGGCACAAAGGCCAAAAGCCAGGGCAGGAAGGCTATCAAATAAAACAAGATTTTAGTTTATTGAAAGAATTTGTTGAATTTAAGGGTTAAGGCCCATTCCCACTGGGCCAGATAACAGATAAAAAAAATCTCTTTCTCCAGATATTTTTCCATTCAAAGTGGATGGTAGATAAAGCAAAAATATTTGCCACAGATGAAAGCATCTGTGGCAAATATCTGTGGTAGATATTTTTTTTATCTGTATCTACCATCCACTTTGAATGGAAAAATATCTGGAGAAAGAGATTTTTTTATCCGTTATCTGGCCCAGTGGGAATGGGCCTTTAGTGATGATAACCTAATCTGCAGTGAAATAGATAAATGATGGTATTTACAATCTGATCCATGCTCAGCCCTGCACAAATCAAAGTCACTGGATTGGTTTAAAGATGGGGGACTCCGGTGTCTACTGTCTACATATTGACAAGAAAGAGACAGAGGAGAAAGTGGTACAGTCAGCTGGGGCATTAAGGCCACTGTGCACTCAGGTCATGCCATTTGGTCTGATGGGCAGAAAGCCAAACTGAGGGGCAACGGCGGCCATGGCCCTTCATGGCCTCCATGAAATTCCTGCCCTGCTTTGAATATATATTTTTTTTAAAGCGAACATTTGCAACTCTAATGTTGCTTCTGGGGGTCCCTGGAACTAAATATTTTGAGATGGGGGTCCGATGCGGCCAAATACATATCATTTTGGGGGTCCTTGACATGAAAAAGTTTGAAACAAAAAACAAAAACAAAATGTGAAAATGCAATGAGAAGAGGGTTTCTCTGAGCTAGACAGAGAGACAGAGAAACATCATGTGATACGGCGTGTCTGACTTGCATGCGTGGTTCGCGTCATTTATTGGAAAGCATCGGCCTGCTCTGTTTGATTCAGATTCAGCATATGACTAGCTAGCGGCACTGGCCCGGTGGGCCGTCAACCTGTCACTCAAACTAAAGCGCGGTTTGGAACAATAAATTACTAAACCGAGTTAACGAGACAGGGAGGGTTTTAGTGTAGCAGGAAGATGGCAGATCAAATAAGGAATTCTTTGTAGATATGAAGCCAAAGATTGCCTTCAGAAGTTTTATTGCACTATGCCAACTATGCCAACAGGATCTCGAGCCAATGGAGCGCAGCATGTGATTATTAGAACAAGAAATTATTGTAATGCACTTTTAGTGCCTTGTTGTCGCCCTGTTGCCCTGCTTCGACACAAGATTATTCTAAATTAAATTAAATGTTTCCCTCTTGGAGGTTATTATAGCCATATTCCTCCAAATGGGGTAAGGTCAGGATTTTTACAATTGGTCACTTAATGTGAGGTAATAATGGCCAGCCATTAAGCCATTTAGACCGGGTACGCATTATTATTTTATGCTTCAACTATTGAAAAATAGCAGATTTACAAGCTCACAGCGCGGCACCGAGTGCCGCGCTGCGAGCTTGTAGATCTGCTATTTTTGAAAAATCTTGAAAATTTGAATTTTTGCCCCGATTCTATAACTGACCTATGTTTCTATGTCAGTGGTTCTCAAACTCTTTCATGTGGAGGACCCCCAAAATGATATGTATTTGGCCACGGACCCCCATCTCAAAATATTTCCTTCCAGGGACCACCCAGAAAGCAACGTTTTTGAGTTACAAACGTTCGCTTTAAAAATACATATATTCAAAGATTTGCACACATTTTCACAGCTTTTTCCAAAAAATAGCAAATCTACAAGCTCGCAGCGCGGCACTCGGTGCCGCGCCTGTGAGCTTGTATATCTGCTCTATTTTTCGATAGTTAAAGCATTCAATAATTCTAGGCCTAAATGGGTTAAAAAAGGAGATAAAAATACTAGAAACTACAGGACGTCCCCAATTATAATGTACTGTAATGCAATTCTGTCAGGGTGCGGGGGGGGGGGGGGGGGGGGGGGGGGGGGTAGTGGGACTAGGGCCCAAGGTGGAGGGGCCTTAATTATTTTATACTTTAGCTATTGAATAATAGCAGATATACAAGCTCACAGCTGCAAGCTTGTAGATCTGCTATTTTTGAAAAGTCGTGAAAATTCTGAGGGGGTCCCTGGAACTAAATATTTTGAGATGGGGTTTCCGTGGCTAAATACATATCATTTTGGGGGTCCTTCACATGAAAAGGTTTGAGCACCACTGACACAGAAACATAGGTTTTTCAAAAAAGCTTATATTCAGAGACTTGCACAAAAAAAAAATCACGTTTTTTCAAAAATAGCAGATATACAAGCTCGCAGTGAGCTTGTATATCTGCTATTTTTCAATAGTTAAAGCACAAAATGTGGGTGAATCCTTGTACCCGGTGCACAGAATGTGGTGTGACACCCCTGTCTAGGACCAATTCAGTTTAATTAAACTAATGCATGGTTGTCCCCGACGCCCTTCCTTTCTCATCCTCCCTTTTATTCTCTCCGTCAGTCTCATCCCTCCATCATCCTCCGCCAGGCCTCCCTCATCGGTATGGGAAGCCCATAGGGTCATAATTCTTAAGTTTGCATACAGTATACACGATTTTGAAGATTTAATTATTACGGCCCCTACGTGCTTTCCATACATCATCCCCCCCTGCTCCCACCAGCCAGTGTTCATTTTGACAGCAAATTCGGATTAGGTTTTAGTCATAGTCTTTTGAATAAAATGTAGTCATAGTCTTTTGAATAAAATTCTCTACTCCAATATCCGCTCTAATATCAAGCTGTGGATTCATGTATGTTTTATAATGTAATCATTTATATCTGCAAAGCAACTAAAAGTACTATATTTGGATCCGAGATGTAGTGGAGTCAAAGTAAAAGTATTCGGAAATCTGAACTACTACAAATAACTCAAACTTGTACTTAAGTACAGTACCCATTTTCAACACTGAACTATGTCAATAATACAGTATACCTTTGTGTGGGGGAAATAAAAAAAAGGTTACCCCCCTTCTGTGTTGACTAGATCTGGAGGATTGATTTGTTTTTTTTTATTGCAAATCACACCGGTGTGATGTCATCTATGTGATTTACAATACCAGTAAGACTCCCTAATCGGGAGATAAGCGACCGTTGGTCGCTTATCTCCACAAATAGGCCAAAAGTTTGTTTTACCAATTATTACACTCTATGTGAACATTTACATCAACAAATCCCAAGTACTATGCAGAATGACCCATTTCAAGTTTTAATGTACAACAATATTTAGAAAATAGGTCTACAAGCTGACAGTCCTCGTCCCTTATATTCCCATAGGTTATATGGAGATCTCAGTGTTTGTCAGTCCTTGTTCATTTATGCCCATATATGGACATCTCTATATCTACTGTAACAGTCCTTGTCCCTTTATGCCCATATATGGAGATCTCTTAACTGTAAGTCCTTGTCCCTTTTATACCCATATATGGATATTCCTGATGTCATCAGTATATGAACATATATGGGCTTTCTGATATGCCCATATATGGAGATCTCTTAACTGTAAGCCCTTGTCCCTTTTATGCCCATATATGGATATCCCTGATGTCATCCGTATATGCCCATATATGGGCTTTCTAATATGCCCATATATGGAGATCTCTGTATCTCCATATATGGGTATAAAAGGATACTTCAGGTCTGACATCAGGTTTGTTTATATTGGGTTGCTAGGTTTGACATCACAAACTCTATGGGCCATCTGACCTAGAAATCTATATTTGGGCATAGATGACTCATCGTGACCTCATCACACGTCGACCGCACGTGTGACGTGCGGTCGACCGCACGTGTGACCGACGGACGGCCAGTGGAGGTTTTCATACTAAACTGCGACCTTACGGTCGCAACAAACCTAGGTAACACAGAAGGTGGGGAAACTTTTTTTTTTATTACCACACAACTCCTCTAAGGTATATTACATAGTTCAATATTGAAAATTGTTGGTCCTCCCCTTTAAGTAAATGTACTTAGTTACTTTACACCACTGGTTATAGAGTAGTGAAGTGTGACGTAATTTACACATCCTACATGGTTCGCGGTTTTCTTCCCCCATTCTGAATTCCCATAGACCTTTTTCATATTGCGTCATATAAGAACTGTGTTATAATTATAAACAAATTACCAATTATAAACAAATGATCTCAGCGGTTTGACTCATATGGATATGAAGAATCAACTGATGGTGAGAAAACGCTAATGTTACTGTCGCCAAATTAGTTACATTTTCGCTAGAAACAGGCTTCATCACTTATGAGTGACTGACTATCATAAACCATACAGAGCCTCCTCGCTGACAATATCGCAAAGACTGTTTGTTTATTTTTGGACCACAATGCTTATATGAGACGATTTAAGATGACCCAATGTTATTCTCCATAGAGAATTACTTCCGTGGAACCGGGGGATGAGCGAGTCAAGTCATGACTTCACTGTTCTATAGTCGACGATATTAACACTGCCAACGGGGCATCCCGGCCGGCCCTACCTTGTTTGACCAGGTGTACGTCCCCGGGCGGACTCTTCTCCCACAGGCCGTAGCAGTGGCTGCCCTTGTCGCAGCTGACCGAGTTGTTCTCCGGCGAGATGCGGCCCTCGTCCCCCGGCGGCACCCGGTCCACGTCCGACTGCTGCTGGCGGTCCATGAACGCACACACTCTCTCCTCGCCCTGGGTCGCTGTGGAGGAAGAGGAAGAGCAGAGTCATTACAGAGTCTTTTTACAGGGGCGTCACAAGCGGGGGGAGGGGGGGGGGGGGGGTTAAGTGGGACTGAGTTACTAGGGCCCAAGGTGGAGGGGACCTTAAAGAGGTGGTGCCATAGTTTTGTACTTTTTCTGGTTTTCATGTGTCTAGGAGGTTGACAGTAGTTCATTAGACCCCCTGGTGTGGTTGTTATGAGCAATTATGCATTCTCTTTTTATTTGGGTTTTTAGCTGGAGGATGCCACCTGCTGGGTCAGACGTGCCGTTCCAAAAACACCCATACTTATTACATCATAGAATCAACCCCTCCCCTAATTACCATTCACCCAACACACGTGGGTGTGGCTAACTTCAGCTGGGTCACCACCCACCATGACAACCACGCATACCAATGAACTGGTGGGTGTGGCCCCATAAAAACATAATTTTAACTCTTTCTGTACACTTTTTTGGAAAGATTCTTCCTCCTAGTGTAATCATAATAGTAGATAATCATGTTTTATAGAGGGGAAAATCATGGCACCCCATCTTTAATTATTTATACTTCTTATAGCAGATATACAAGCTCACAGCGCGGCACTGAGTGCCGCGCTGCGAGCTTGTAGATCTGCTTTAAAAGTTGTGAAAATGTGTGCAGATCTTTGAATTATATGTATTTTTATTACCCGGCTTGGTTGAATGCATGATTTGGATTGGTCGAGTGCTGAAATCAGCTGTGAATTATAGGCGTATAATGACCGCTCCACTCTATAATTCACCGCTGCCTAATCAAAGGCTCAGAGCACCTGCTGCACTCAAGCTGCGCTGCGTGAATTTAGTGCCGTATCCAACATGTCAGCCATGTAAACAAGCACACAGCGACATTTAGAACTAAACGTTGCTCTCAAGAATGTTTTTCAAAACATTTGAGAGGACAAATAAGACAACGCAGTATCAGAAAATGGATTCTATTTGATCAGTACTTCCTTGTTTTCCAAGGCGACCGTGTTGCGCTGGGGGGGGGGGGGGGGGGGGGCGCCCAGCGCAACACTTGTGGAATACTTTCAGCCGTCTGTAAACAAGGGAATCCTTTGTTTTGTTTTTAGTTTTGAGTCAAATTATTAACTCATTCGGAGTTTACGGCCGTGAAGCCCGTAAATTTCTCTATGTCTTTCACTGCTGGCTTCTCCTACCTGTTAACGTAGGCTCTCATCCAGTTCCCATCGTGCGTGATCGGACACTGCTATGCGTCGTGTGTTCGCGTATTTCCATCAGCTTCTCAAATCCTTTTAGATTTTTACAATTGATCAATAAGTTCTCCGTCTGTAAGCCGCGGAGTTTAAACAGTAAGGTAACGGGCCAAAATAGACGACGGACCATCGGCTTCCGGTTTAGGGGCTCAATGCTAACGGGTCCGCCCAATAATGTGTCCGTGTAGAAACCGATCACGGAGCATTAGTTCCGGCCTATTTTAGTTTCGCTTCGATAAAAAAATGTTTTTTAATTAATTTTTATTACATTTACGGGTTCTACGGGCATGGCAGAGAAGGGGTACAAAGGGGTATTTTGGTGGCAGAGCTTGAGTTAATTTCATTTATTAGCCGGGTAATAAGAGCTATAATGTCTTGCTGCTTGGTCATTATGGCTTATATGGACACTTCAGAGACTGCAAGACGTTATCGCATAATCTGTAACTCAAACTTTGCTTCTGGGGGTCCCTGGAACTAAATATTTTGAGATGAGGGTCCGTGGCCAAATACATATCATTTTGGGGCACCACTGACATAGAAACATCTGTATGAGAAATGTAAGATGGATCTATGCCACTGGTTCCCAAACAGTGGCTCATTGGTGGGTCGTGGACGTGGTTAGTTTTTTGTTTCCTACGTTTTGTTTTGAGTTATTATTTGAAAACATTTTCAAGAAACATTCCCAAAAAAAACGAGAGACAGCCGCTGGCCGCCGCGTCCACGTCCATGGACGCGACCGTGGACGCGTCCATGGACGCGGCCGCGAAAAAAACGTCCGTGGACGCGAGGCCGCGTCCACGGACGCAAACGGCCGGCCGTCCCGGCCGTGGACGCGACCGTGGACGCGGCCGTGGACGCAGACGGCCGGGGACGCGGCCGTGGATGCGGCCGTGGACGAGGCCGCGGCCGTGGACGCAAACGGCCGGCCGTGGACGCAAACGGCCGGCCGTGGACGGGTCCATGGACGAGGTCGCGAAAAAAAGGCAGCGAAAAAGAAAAAAAAAGGTGTCTATTGTATGTATTTTTTGATGGAGAATTCAAATATGACCTTCTTTTTTGCATAGGACAACTCTAACCTGCATCAATTGGTATTTTATAATTGCCAATTGTACCCTATCCATCTAAAAAACAAATTGGATGTCTATTGTATGTATTTTTTGATGGAGAATTCAAATATTACCTTCTTTTTGGGATAGGACAACTCTAACCTGCATCAATTGGTATTTTATAATTGCCAATTGTACCCTATCCATCTCAAAAACAAATTGGATGTCTATTGTATGTATGTTTTGATGGGGAATTCAAATGTTACCTTCTTTTTTAGATATGACAACTCTGACCTGCATCAATTGGTGCATCAACCTACTTACTATCTATCTATCTATCTATCTATCTATCTATCCATCTATCTATCCATCTATTTATTTATACTTCACCTTTAGTCCAGAAGAGAGTTCAGCCTCAGGAACTTGCACACATGGAACTGTGTCATGACTGTGTCATGGAGCTAAAACAGAGCCATGTTAAATACTCACAATGACTCTGATGGACCAATCAGGGTGGTGGTGGGGGGAGGGATCAACAATAGACAGAAACTGGATAATGCTTTGTTAACTGTCCCACCTAAGTCCCTGCTAGTCTGAACAAACATCACCTTCCCTCTCATAACACTACTACTACTACATTTATATAAAGCTGCTCTTGCATTTGAATTCAAGTCTGACACAAGTTAAGGTTAACTTAGGTAGTATTTCATTTTGCTGGCTTTTAGGGTCTGTGTGAGTGTGTAGGCTCACAAATTATTATAATTGTCATTAAGTGACTCTGAGATCTATCCATCCATCCATCCATCCATCCATCCATCCATCCATCCATTTATTTATACTTACTGTTTACATTTTCTATAAATATTTATTTCTATATAAAACTCAGTTGTGTGGAGTTATTGTGTGCCTTTTCTTGTTGCTAAAGAGTCCATTTGTTCACTAGACATTAAGTCAAGGTTACTATTTTGAGTTGAAGCTAAGTGTTTTATTGCTTTGTGGTTTAACATGATTTAAAAGGCAAATTCATTGTTATGGTTACTTTAGAAGACTGCTTTTGCATTCATGAGTTAAGAGAGCCAAGCTAATTCAAAGAGTTAGGTTAAAGGAACACAAAACATGACCTAACTCACAGCTGCCATTGGACAGACAGTTACAACATACTCTTATCTTTCACAGAACAGACAATTATCATTTATTTGATCTATTTGAGACTATGTAGCTGCTCTAGGGGAAATAGAGCATTATATCAGCCTATTCAATTGATAATGACCAATGGGTGCCAGTTTCTAAGTAGTTAAAGCATATTAACATAACAATATATGTGGCCTAGACATGGACATTGCCCAATCAACTCGTAATCTACAGAAATGTCCACCACATCACACAGTATAAAACCTAGTAGGCTTAGTGGATTACCTATGTTAAATCATGTCAGGTTAGTTTGGTTCAAGATTCAAGTATAATAATTTATGAGACAAAAATGTAAACAGCACAAATGTACAATCACATCTAGGCTAGAATGATAACATAAAGTCCTGACTACTCCTTGTTATTGTGGTCCTAAATACTACAATGATTAGTTTGGATGCATTGCTTCTATCATGTCCAATTAAAAATAAATACATTACATACATACAGAAATCTGCCTTCTCCTGTATTGTATTAGTGACATTCATTATAAATAGTAAAATAACAGGACAGAGCAAAAAAGGCCTCTGTTGTGTCTTTATCTGATCACATGCAATCAGACACTCACACTGCACAGCAATACTTTATTACAGGCTCAAGGCCCACAGGGTAAGAAGACCATACATTACAAAGATAATAATTAAAAAAACAACAACAGAGTACATTCACCAAGCCCCAACAGAGCTAAAAAGGCACTCATGCCAGTGGCCTCTAACGGTAGACATGTACCTGACAGAGTTTTCCCCACATTGGTTACAGATATAAGGTTTCTCTCCGGTGTGAATTTGTTGGTGTATTTTGATATGTTCCAGTCTAGGAAAGCTCTTTCCACACTGGTCACAGCAATAAGGTTTCTTTCCAGTGTGATTTTTCTGGTGTGCTTTGAGATGATGAATATCACTGAACCTTTTCTCACACTGGACACAGCAGTATATGGCTTCTCACCAGTGTGGATTTTCAGGTGTCTTTTCAGAGCCGTCTTCAGAGTGAACCTTTTCCCACATTGGTGACAGCAGTAAGGTCTCTCTCAAGTGTGAATCTTCTTGTGTTGTACGAGGCTAGATTTTACAGTGAAACGTTTGCCACAGTGTTCACAGCAGTAAGGCTTTTCTTCGGTGTGAAATCTCTGGTGTACTTTCAGAGCAGCCGTTAAACTGAACTTTTCCCCACATTGGACACAGCTGTACGGTTTCTCTCCTGTGTGAATTCGTTCATGTATTTTGAGATAAGACAATCGAGTAAAGCTTTTCCCACACTGGTCACAGCAATAGGGCTTCTCTCTAGTGTGAATTCTCTGGTGTTCTTTTAAAATCCCCTTTTGAACAAATCTTTTCCCACACTGGTCACAACAATAAGGTTTCTCTCCAGTATGTGAACGCTTATGATCTTTTAATTGTCCAGACGAGCAAAATACTTCCCACATTGTTCACAGCTGAATGGCTTCACTCCGGTATGAATTCTCTGGTCTACTTTGAGATAATAAATTGAGCTGAAGGCTTTTTCCACATTGGTCACAACAGTACTGTCTTGGTTTAACTGAGGACAGCACAGGACAGGGAGAGAAAACACACACACCTGATAAGAGCCAGATTCACACATTGATCAGCATTTAAGTAACATCATCATTATTATTGTTGAGTCTGAAAAGAACAATACAATGTGATAGATCTTTACACATCTGACCCATAACATTATTAGCAATTCACATGGTTACTATAATAGGTGAGTCTTCTAGCTTTTAAAAAAAATATATGTCATTAATTCTTTCTCTTACTAAGTGGAACATCCCACTTCTTAATTGTATATTATTTGGAAAGGGTTGAGTAGCAAAATGTTTGCCATAAATTCAATGCTGAGTTGCATTTGTTTTCCTACATTTCCCCTTCAATGTATTATTACAATGTATTTACTATTTCTTACTTAGGTCTACTTAACTTTGTATTTTTACATTATTATATTGATCAACATTAACACATAGTGTGTGTTAGGTTAGGTTAGTTGCAGAGGCCTTTTTTGCAGAGGCCTTTTTTGCTCTGTCCTGTTATTTTACTATTTATAATGAATGTCACTAATACAATACAGGAGAAGGCAGATTTCTGTATATGTAATGTATTTATTTTTAATTGGACATGATAGAAGCAATGCATCCAAACTAATCATTGTAGTATTTAGGACCACAATAACAAGGAGTAGTCAGGACTTTATGTTATCATTCTAGCCTAGATGTGATTGTACATTTGTGCACATTTTTGGCTCATAAATTATTATACTTGAACCTTGAACCAAACTAACCTGACATGATTTAACATAGGTAATCCACTAAGCCTACTAGGTTTTATACTGTGTGATGTGGTGGACATTTCTGTAGATTACGAGTTGATTGGGCAATATCCATGTCTAGGCCACATATATTGTTATGTTAATATGCTTTAACTACTTAGAAACTGGCACCCATTGGTCATTATCAATTGAATAGGCTGATATAATGCTCTATTTCCCCTAGAGCAGCTACATAGTCTCAAATAGATAAAATAAATGATAATTGTCTGTTCTGTGAAAGATAAGAGTATGTTGTAACTGTCTGTCCAATGGCAGCTGTGAGTTAGGTCATGTTTTGTGTTCCTTTAACCTAACTCTTTGAATTAGCTTGGCTCTCTTAACTCATGAATGCAAAAGCAGTCTTCTAAAGTAACCATAACAATGAATTTGCCTTTTAAATCATGTTAAACCACAAAGCAATAAAACACTTAGCTTCAACTCAAAATAGTAACCTTGACTTAATGTCTAGTGAACAAATGGACTCTTTAGCAACAAGAAAGGGCACACAATAACTCCACACAACTGAGTTTTATATAGAAATAAATATTTATAGAAAATGTAAACAGTAAGTAAAAATAAATAGATGGATGGATGGATGGATGGATGGATAGATCTCAGAGTCACTTAATGACAATTATAATAATTTGTGAGCCTACACACTCACACAGACCCTAAAAGCCAGCGAAATGAAATACTACCTAAGTTAACCTTAACTTGTGTCAGACTTGAATTCAAATGCAAGAGCAGCTTTATATAAATGTAGTAGTAGTAGTGTTATGAGAGGGAAGGTGATGTTTGTTCAGACTAGCAGGGACTTAGGTGGGACAGTTAACAAAGCATTATCCAGTTTCTGTCTATTGTTGATCCCTCCCCCCACCACCACCCTGATTGGTCCATCAGAGTCATTGTGAGTATTTAACATAGCTCTGTTTTAGCTCCATGACACAGTCATGACACAGTTCCATGTGTGCAAGTTCCTGAGGCTGAACTCTCTTCTGGACTAAAGGTGAAGTATAGATAGATAGATAGATAGATAGATAGATAGATAGATAGATAGATAGATAGATAGATAGATAGATAGATAGATAGATAGATAGATAGATAGATAGATAGATAGATAGATAGATAGATAGATAGATAGATAGATAGATAGACAGACAGACAGACAGACAGACAGACAGATAGATAGATAGATAGTAAGTAGGTTGATGCACCAATTGATTTAGGTTAGAGTTGTCATATCTAAAAAAGAAGGTAACATTTGAATTCCCCATCAAAAAATACATACAATAGACATCCAATTTGTTTTTGAGATGGATAGGGTACAATTGGCAATTATAAAATACCAATTGATGCAGGTTAGAGTTGTCCTATCCCAAAAAGAAATTAATATTTGAATTCTCCATCAAAAAATACATACAATAGACATCCAATTTGTTTTTTAGATGGATGGGGTACAATTGGCAATTATAAAATACCAATTGATGCAGGTTAGAGTTGTCCTATGCAAAAAAGAAGGTCATATTTGAAATCTCCATCAAAAAATACATACAATAGCCACCTTTTTTTTTCTTTTTCGCTGCCTTTTTTTCGCGGCCTCGTCCATGGACCCGTCCACGGCCGGCCGTTTGCGTCCACGGCCGGCCGTTTGCGTCCACGGCCGCGGCCTCGTCCACGGCCGCGTCCACGGCCGCGTCCCCGGCCGTCTGCGTCCACGGCCGCGTCCACGGCCGGGACGGCCGGCCGTTTGCGTCCGTGGACGCGGCCTCGCGTCCACGGACGTTTTTTTCGCGGCCGCGTCCATGGACGCGTCCACGGCCGCGTCCATGGACGTGGACGCGGCGGCCAACGGCTCTTGCTGAAAAAAACAATGAATGAATTAAAATCATGAATTAAAACCCCAATTCAATCATCTTTTCAGTGATTTCATGACGAAATCAAAGTAAAATCAAATTCCATAAATTAGGAAAACAATGCTAGAATCAGTAGTGAAAATAGCCCATCTACAAGCTTGTAGATCTGCTATTTTTACTAGTTTGGGTCAACGGGTTTCATTTCTCTTTTGGGTCTCGAGCTAAAAGGTTTGGGAACCAGTGAACCAGTGGTCTATGCTGGTACAGTGTGCGTGTGTGTGTTGAGCTTGGCTTTGCTCATTTGTATTCAACACTTAGTGCCCTCTTGTTGTTGATGTAGCACCGCAGTGCTCCCTTCACAGAAAAACACACTCAAACAAAAATGGACAATTTAGATGATAAAATCAATTCTGAGAATCCACCCTGTTGGAAATGGAAAACAAATCAAGGTTGTGCATGCACACACACACACACACACACACACACACACACACACACACACACACACACACACACACACACACGCACGCACGCACGCACACACGCACGCACGCACGCACTCAACAACAACAAATGAACCGTTTCTGCACCGGTCTTCACTCATACGAGCACGCACGCCCACAAAGGCTGCTTTCAACTGCAGCTGGGGCTCTGAGTCAGGACAAATTTTAAATTAAATAAGAATTATATTGAACAGGCACAATAACTGCAGAAAGTGAAAAGTGGGATGCTACGAGCGGAGGGACACTCGGTGCAGACTAAGTGATTAAGCCTAATCTATGACTCAGCGGCAAAGAGTCCTGCAACATGTGTCTCAACAAAAACAGTGTCATTAGTTTCAAGGCAAGTCGGCGACAATTTTAGGCAGAACAACGATTTATGCTTTAGCGTGATGTGTGATGCTTGTCCTGTGTTGACACACTGCGTTGTGTCACCAATCAACACTCAACCAGGGGCGTCAATTGGGTATGGCAGGGGTATGCAGCTGCCATATTACCCTGGGTCCAGGGGGGAAAATAAAGTTACTTTTAAATATAAATCTGTGCTGGTTATTATGTTGTTAAATTACAGTCAAATAACTACAAATGCAAAATGTTATTTTCCACACTTGTATTCTCCCCATCTTGACAGAATGGTATATTACCATGTTCTGCAGGTCAGCTGCACGGGAGCAATGCATTATTGTTAATTGTGGCACGTTTACTAACATGCCAAGTTTAGCTGCACTTGAACAACGGTTCCAGGCTACCATATCCATCCCAAGAAACCGTAGAAACCCAGAGGGGAAACGGACAAACCCTGATTTTTTTCGGTCCCATCTTTGCCATATCCTAGCTTTTGCTGAACTGACGCCACTGCACTCAACACTTCCACAAGCGGTGGCAGTTTCGTCTTTTCGATGGTGTGAACGCCGCGTGGATGGATTCACATGCATGCACACGCGCACACACACACACACACACACACACACACACACACACACACACACACACACACACACACACACACACACACACACACACACACACACACACACACACACACACACACACACACACACACACACACACACACACACACACACACACACACACACGCTTACATGTCTCTGTGCTTGCTTTGTGACCACAATACCTTAACCCTTAAACTTCCTAAACTTCAGGAAGACCAGTTCAGTGGACACATTATACAAATGTATGCATATATATGAATTTACCTGAGACAATGCAATCAATCAACAGCTAAGTACTACCAATATCTGTAACTTCTTCTTCACCATAACCCTGTCCAGAATGGATATTGTAACCTGTACCTGCTATCATAACTCTAACCATAATCTTATCAAGTACACAAATTGAGACAAATCAACATCATGTTATTTCCTGGATTGATTCCTCATCTTGCAGGTAATACACATCACTATAATAAGCAAGATAATATGTCAGTACATTAACAACAATATAACAAATGCATAGGAATATCAATCTAGAGAAACAATAACATAGGTAGACCACGCACCTAATCAGCAAATAAAGGTCTAAAACCTAAAAATGCTATCTAGCTGCATGTATGGTCATTGAGGGAAGGGGGAGTGTTAGAGTAGTGCTATGGGTTTAGGTGGAGTCTGAAGAGGTGAGTCTTCAGTCCACGGCGGAAGCTAGGGAGTGAGTCTGTAGTTCTAATGGAAGCTAGGGAGTGAGTCTGTAGTTCTAAGGGAATTTATTCAACAGTTTGGGGGCCAGGAGGGCAAATTGTCTAGGACGAGTGGATTTTTGTCCTGGGTTTTTTAGCGAATGTTCTGTCAGCATCCCTGTGTTGGCTGATCCTGACCAAACCACTCGCTTGTACAGACAGGAGGACAGACAGACACCTCCAGCTACTCTTCTTACCAGACCTACCATCAGCCTGTTAAAATAACATGTTGCCGTACTGCTGAAATTGCTAGAGTTGCCATGACAACCCTGTAATACCTGCACTAGCCAGTTATGTAGTGCTACGTTTTATGTTGTTGTTGCAGGGCGGGCCGGCGAACAGCAAAGACATATAGAGAAAGATACGAGAGGTTATAGAAGAAATACAAGTCGCGCGGCCATAATCATGTACACAGTGAGTGTGCTGTGACTGAGGCCATCTCAAGGACAATTGCATGCAGTTGTCACGTAAAAGAATATGCATCACATTTTTTGCTATTGAAAAATAGCAGATCTACAAGCTCACAGCACGCGCTGCGAGCTTGTAGATCTGCTATTTTTTGAAAAATCATGAGAATTTTGACCTGATTTTGACTCGATTCTATAAGTGTCTTTTGAATCCTTCTAAGGTTTTTTTTTTTGAAAAACCCATGTTTCTATCATGTCAGTGGTTCTCAAACTTATTCATGTGAAGGACCCCCAAAATGATATATATTTGGCCATAGACCCCCATCTCAAAATATTTCGCTCCCGGGACCCCCCAGAAGCAAAATTTGACATACAAAAGTTCGCTTTAAAAATACATATATTCAAAGATATACAAGCTCACAGCGCAGCACTCGGTGTTGCGCTGTGAGCTTGTAGATCTGCTATTTTTCAATAGTTAAAGCATCCGATAATTCTAAATGCCTAAACGGGTTACAAAGAATCTTACTTATACATTGATAGAGGGCAGAGCTGAGAAAGAGAGAGACAGAAGGGGGGAGAGAAAGACATGCTTATGAAGAGCCATTCTGTGAAGGTGAGAAGCCGGAAAGCGTCTCTCCAGGTTGAGTGTGAGTCCGCATCTCATTCCACTCGGTGTCACGGTGACGCTAAGCCCTTCGGTAGACTTTCAATCTCTAGCACAGGATTCTAGATGTAAGCCGCAAAGCCCAATTTCATTTGGGGTTCGGATTTTCTCAGGTGAACGGCCAGGGAGACAAGAAGACAGAATGGGGGAAGTAGAATGATGCCAAGTTACTGTTACCAATATCACAAAGCATAATGCATTTATTTATTTTATTGTTTATGGCAAACAGGAATGTTGAGTCTCTGTTTTCAACAGAAAATGTATGTATTATGCTCCACATAAATGGGACACACTTCAGGACTCGCTGAAATTGGTTCGGCTGGTCTCAACAGAGACATTCAAAGTGCTTCTTTAAGCCACTACACAGTGGCTGTTCCTGCTTCGTTTAAGATATATATATATTTGCATCTGTAACGGTGTACTATGATTTGATTGCCTGTTGTATTATTTGTCATTGCTTGTATTGTGTCATATGCTGTGATCAGGGTGTCCTCGAAAAAGAAAGAAAGAAAGAAAGAAAGAAAGAAAGAAAGAAAGAAAGAAAGAAAGAAAGAAAGCAAGCAAGCTTCAATAAAGCAGTCGGCTTAGTGATGTTACTTCCCCACTCAGAGTGCATATTTCCATCTATACTAGCAACAACAACAACAACAAAATCACACCTAGTGTGAAGTGAGTGGTGCCATTTATGAGTTCATTTCATCAAGCGCCCCGTTGGCCAATCACATCGCGTCCTGCGAAGCTTGGTCTGTGACCCTGGGCGTACAACTAACTTCGAGCCGTTTGTGCCAAAATGTAGGCCATAGCTAGGCTATATCTAGGCCAGATGTAGGCCATATCTAGGCCAGATGCAGGCCACGCTTAGGGGTGGGCGATATGGAAAAATACAATATTACGATACACAATCTTATCACAATTATTTTTCATGTTGGTTTTTATGGTTATTTTTCAAGTTATTTAACTCATTGACTGCGCCGCCACGAGTTTCCCGAGTTATTCTCATTGTCTGAGGCTGCGTCGCCCGAGTTTCACGAGTTGGGGCTGTTTTCAAGGTTTATGCAAAAGTACACTTTCCCCTAGCCTGTTACAAAATGTCATGTTTCTATGATAAAAGGGTGGTTAAAAATCACACATCAAAGTCAGCTTGTTTGAAAACAAAGGAGAAATCGACCTCCCCAGTCCCCATGACCCAAAGTGAACTCATTTATCAGGACACGGC
The DNA here is from genome assembly GCF_963921795.1 of Nannobrachium achirus. NCBI lineage: Eukaryota > Metazoa > Chordata > Actinopteri > Myctophiformes > Myctophidae > Nannobrachium > Nannobrachium achirus. The sequence continues at coordinate 40,021,648 of NC_137831.1, read as the reverse complement.
TTCAGTTCTGCCGACACAGTGCGGCGCGGCCGCAGCAGTGGTGAAACAAAACTAGCAGATCTTCAAGCAGACCATTCTGCATGAATCAAAAACTTTTTCACTTGAAAAGCTGTGACCTGCTGCACTGGGTCACCCTAACTCTAACCCACACACAGCTCCATACCCACACAAAAAAGTTCAAAGTTTCTACAAAAAAAGTTTACCAAAACGGTAAGACCCAGCAAGAAAACAATGGCTACATCAGAGCCTCGTAGCAACCGCCCGGCCTCTCAGGCCTCTCTATACCAAAACAAGCCAACACAAACACATCAACAACACAGCAACACCTCCCAGATGAAAGCATTGACAAATCAACACTCAAAGTGTTATAAAAGTTTCAACATAAACTTACCTCAGTGTGATGAGGAGAGCGTTGGTGTAACACACACACACACACACAGAGAGAGACAGATAAGTCCAGTGCCGTTTAGTGTCAGTAGATCAGTAATCCTATAGTTTCATTCGTGTAGTTTTCTTTTTCTGTTTGTGAGCGGGTTTCATGCCCTCACCGCGGCACAGCAAGCGCCCGACGGCTAGCCATGGTTCGCCGGTCGCCTCTGATTCTGGTTCCCGTCGCGAACCAGCCCGATCCCTGGACGCGGGCAGACGGATGAGGCGGCGCCGCCGTCCCAACAACACACACCGCGGGCAGACATGGCTCCACTGCCCGCACTCCTCACGCCGGAATCGGTGGCTTGCGTGAGGCCACGCGAAGAACGCTCTGCCATGCCCATGTCGCCGAGAGATAACATCGAGACGCTCTCCCAGTCCCAGAGTGAGATGTATGTATTATCCATATCATTGATCCATTCAAAAACAGCAGATAGCAGTCAGTGCAAGTTCACAGCGCATCACTTTGTAGCCTACTTTCCTGACTAACTAACTTTCGCTAAATTATTCACTCGATCAAATGATGTGTACAGCTCCGTGTCCGATGCAGATGATGTCATCGGCAGCACTGATGATTGTCAGAGCAGTATAATCAGAGAGTGGTGTCACCGCGGGGTCAGAAACAGCGCTGGTCACGTGGTTCATTGTCACTTTACACCTCATAGACTTCAATGCATTTTGTAAACTTCCGGTTGGCCGTTTATCACTATACGCCAATAGATGTGTGCGTAGAAGACCTGGCCCCATGAAGTGAACGGGAGTGACGCAACTCTCCATTCTAGGGCTCTGATGATTGTGAGTGGCACCCCCGGAGAGCAACACACAACCGCAAAGACGACCCTTTCTATGCGCGTAAGTTGTGCACATGCAGCACACATTGCGCGCGTGCACACACACACACACACACACACACACACACACACACACACACACACACACACACACACACAGTATATTCTGTATAATGTATTTATTTATTTAGATGAGTAACTAATCGCTCTGGGTCTACTAAATGCCTAAAACATTTCCCATGTCAATATGTTCAAAATAAAACAGCATAATGGCAAATATAAATGTATTTTTCTGTTCAAGTTATTCTAGTCAAGGTATTGATGTTTTGTCATTACCCATAACAGTAAAATACATATTCCCATTTTCACCATGCAGTACCCCTGCATACCCATAGTACACATACACCCACAGCAAACCTTTATGTATCTCATATAGCATTGATGCTTTTCACACACACACACACACACACACACACACACACACACACACACACACACACACACACACACACACACACACACACACACACACACACACACACACACACACACACACACACACACACACACACACACACACATGGAAACAGAACTTTTCATTCAATTTGAGGAGTAAATAATGTATTTTATTTTGGTATGCGTTTTCAGAAGCTGATCAAGGAAGTGCTTCTCTGTCAGGCACTGGGACACAGAGACCTTCAAGCAAAGGAACAGGCAAAGGTAAGATAAAAATAATGATATTTTATATATATATATATATATATATATGTGTGTATATATGTGTATATAAATATATATATATATATATATATATATATATGTGTGTATATATATATATATATATATATATATATATATATATATATATATATATATATATATATATATATATATATATGTGTGTGTGTGTGTGTGTGTGTGTGTGTGTGTGTGTGTGTGTGTGTGTATATATATATATATATATATATATATATATGTGTGTGTGTGTGTGTGTGTGTGTGTGTGTGTGTGTGTATATAGGAGCTCCTGAGCTTCACCGAAGCCATTGTCGAAGCCTGGTGCACCCCGCGACCCACCCAACCCCTCTGGCCCGATCCTCGGAGTGTGAGGAGGTCAGCCCATGTCCCTGAGAAGATACCGCCCAGACCACGAAGGAGAAACCCTACAAGGGTCTGCTACATCTGCAGCAAAATACATAAGAAAAGGAGTGAGACCTCATTCTACTGCCCTCTGTGTCTTGTGCCTTTGCACAGGAGGCTTTGTTTCGAACGGTACCACGCAGAGATTGACTATGAGCATGCAAGCGGTGCTCGACGTCGACGATAGACAGACACATTTTGATGACATGAGTGTAGACATACTGTGTACCGATTTGTGTGATTTTAGGGCAAATTCTGTAGGAGCAGTGTCCAAAAATGTGTTTGAAAAAATCGGCCTGATGGTGGCGCTATATGGGACAGATCCATTTTGATGACATGAGTGTAGACATACTGTGTAGCGATTTGCGTGATTTTAGGGCAAAATCTGTAGGAGTAGTGTCCAAAAATGTGTTTTGAAAAATCGGCCTGAAGGTGGCGCTAAATGGGACATATCCATGTTGATGAGATGAGTGTAGACATACTGTGTACCGATTTGCGTGATTTGAGGGCAAATATTGTAGGAGCAGTGTCCAAAAATGTGTTTTGCAAGAATCGGCCTCATGGTGGCGCTAGAAGAGGGGCATGTGAGAATTGATGGGTGGAGGTTGTAGGTTGGCAGGCAAGGAGTGTGTGTGCGAAATTTGGCATGGATCGGGGCAACGGTTGCGGAGATACGATGTGACGTGCAAAAGTGTGACGTGTGACGGACGGACAGACAATGTGCCCATTACACTGTAAGAAAATATTGTTTTTGTTTCAAATCATAAAGTAAGCATCTGATGTAATAAATAAAGAGCTGTGAGTAAAAAAAAATGAGTTGTTTGCTTGAAAAGAGACCATTCACAAAAACTTCTTTTTCTCCAGTTGTTATTCTGAGAGGGCTTGGTTTTGGTGAAACAAGGGTTTTCAAATGGCTATAACTAAAGAAGTGTACATGATAAAAACATAATTTTTTTTCTGTGGAAACTAGAAGTTATCCTCTTTCATCTGGGCCATGGCATGACATAGTCATCATTAGACAGAATAAAAAAAAAAATGGTAAACATGGTAAAAAATCAAGAAATGCTTGGCAACCTAGCTTGATAGTTCACTTTTAATGGTGGCAGTCAATGAGTTAACAGTATAACCACCTATAAGGTAACAAAAAGAAAAAGAAAAAGGAGTAACAGGCCATTTAGACCAGTGGTCCTCAAAGTGGGGTCCAGGGACTCTCTGGGTTCCTTTTGGGAGGTCTAAATTGACCCTTAAAGTATGTAACTCTGACAGTATACAAATGAAACCAAATGGGTCCATTTGGTTTCATTTTTATACTGTCAGAGTTAAGGGGAGACCTTGCCATTTTAAAGTTTGAGAACTACTGATTTAGACCAAAATGCAGGTTTAAATTAAATTCTGCAATGAATTTCTGTATTAATAATTCAACAGGATTTTTTATAAGGCTCCCTCATTGTATCACGATATATGTGCGATATCTCTGAAAAGGCATATTGTGGAGATATTGTATCGTCTCAACGATATTTATCACCATATTGCACACCCCTAGCCACGCTTCACATTTTTGGGGGCACAGGCATTAAAAGGCAGATGTTGGAGCTTAGGTCTTTAAGGAGCACCGTTAAAAAACAGACCTTTCTTAGGCTGCAGCATATGACAGAACTGGATTTCATTTGTTTCCTGTGACGGTAGATTGGAATATGGGATCATACAAAGAGCACTGCAGTGGACTAGGTCTGAATCCCGCCTTTTCCTCTTGCGCCTGCCCTGCCCTTCCCAGGATTCTTGAGGAAGACACAATGGGTGTGGATTTCCTGTTTTAAACAGAGAACATGACACAGTCTAATACCGGTGTGGCTTCCCTGTGCAATCTGTAGCTCTAATCCTCCTCCTAGTATAATCATAATACCTGATACTCATGTTTTAGGGGGGAAATGATCATGGCACTGCATCTTGAATGCTTTAACTATTGAAAAATAGCAGATATACAAGCTCGCTTGTCGATCTGCTATTTTTGAAAAGAGTCACGAAAATGTGTGCAAATGTGTGTCTTTGAATGTATGTATTTTTTGAGCGCTTGTAACTCAAATTTTGCTTCTGGGTGGTCCCTGGAACAAAATATATTAATTTCTTTTACAGGGGTCCTTCACATGAAAAAGTTTGAGAACCACTGACATAGTAGTCTCTCAAGAACAGACTAACCGAGCTCCAGTTAAGTGAAAAGGACCTTTTCTTTGACGATGGCTAGCCAGATTGCTGACATAGAAACATCTGGGGGTCCCGACCCACAGGTTGAGAACCACTGTTCTAATGCACAAGTCCAACAATAAAGCTGAACTGAAATGATGAGTTGTAATTCGCTACTGAATATGTACATGACAACTAATCTAGAGAAACGTGCCAATGATTCCCACCCCCACATTCAGTATGAGTACGCGCGAGTGTGTGTGGGTGCAATGACAGTATATATATATTAAGAATATAGGGATTGTTATTACACAGAGGACGTCCTCATTAGAAAGGCAAATTCATTTAAATATGCAATAATTCAAATCAGTGTATATTATGGAATATATTATCAGAATGTGCCAGAGAGGTCACCAAGTTTGGGCTTTTATGGGAAAAAAAACGTGTGTTTTCTCTGGACACACTAGCTGGCTACTTTTTCTTATGCCTACTCCATATCCTTGAGGAAAGCTGTTGTGTCACTGATGGCTGGTACATGATATACACAACGATTTAGGCAGTTTCTCATTGTTCTTCCTGTCCAAAAAGGTGTCTAATTAGGTAACTAGGAATCTCAAGGTGGGGGCTAATTTCAGGATGCCATCATGATTTTTCACTGATGTTGCACATTTCGTATTGATCCATGGGGCCGCCTCATTTTGGTGACCGATCAATATGAGAATAAAAAAGGAAGAGAGAACAAGCAGCTACTTTTACTTGGAGAGCAGTGTGGTTGTGCAACGAAGGTGGTATAGGCTTTAGGGTGGTTCTAATTTCTAAAAGTGTGCCCAAAATACTAGTTAAAAATAATTGTGCACAAGAGCCAACATTATTTTGTTGGGTCACAAACAATACACTCTTCAGCGAGAGTGATTCTCATGTACATGTACATGGTTATAATACATTATAATGTGTGCGTACACATGCGTAGGTGGCCGTCTATGGAACAAAAACAACCACCAAGAACTGGCATAGTTACAAGATGGACAAAGTTAATTAGCCTGCAAAACAAGACTGTTTGCTGCGGAGAGATAGAGCCAGATATGAGGGAGAAAGAAAGCACTTGTATGTGAAAATGAAAACTAAGTGTGTGTACCCCGTAATTGCCGGACTATAAGCCGCAGCTTTTTTCCCATGTTTTGAACCCTGCGGCTTATACAACGGTGCGGCTTATATAGAGATTTTTACAGCTAACGGCCAGTTAGTTCGTTTTACAATGGTCTTTAACAAGGATTTATATCCACAAGTTTCCGCGGGAGTTTACTGGAGACTATCCGGACCAAACTTCCGGGTTTAACAGCAGACATACAAGCTCACGTTGCGTCGCAGATGCAACCCGTTGAGAGCTTGTAAATCGGCGCCGGAAGATCGATGCAAACGTTTGCGCAATGCACTATGGGGCGTAGGAAACTCGTGGATATAGATTTTTACAGCTAACGGCCACCAGGGGTGCCCTAGCGGGAAGCAGGAAGGACACCTGCGGCTTATAGTCGGGTGCGGCTTATATATGTAAACATCTGTTTTTTGTTCTAAATTTAGCTGGTGCGGCTTATATTCAGGTGTGGCTTATAGTCCAGCAATTACGGTATATAGTGGTTGTCACCAACTCACGATTATGTCATTTTACATGAGGATTAATTGTCACTCAAATAATTGCGATTAACCATTTAATTGTGTTTGTCGTTGACAATTACATTTCTGTTTGGCTTGTAGGCTTTGAAGTTGCACACAGTAGATATGACACATAACCTATATACCGGTATACAAAGAAATTACTGACATATTTGACAACTTTATACTTAAAAAAGAACATTGATAGTGGAAATAGCCGATCTACAAGCTTACAACGCATCACATCGCGACGACGCGTTGTGAGCTAGTAGATTGGCTATTTCCACTATTTTTTACTTAAAAAAATATATATGAACATTTTTCAACATGGAAACGATTATGAAGAGTATGAAAAATAATCGCGATTATGTCAAATAATTGCGATTAAATGATTATGTAATAACTGCGACAGCCCTAGGGAGAAAGAAAGAACTTATGTGTATGTGAAAAGGAGAACTAAAGGTGTGTGTATATAGCGGTAGTCATGTACGGCAATGAGAGACAGACATACAGTTAACGGTGAGGGTCACCCTCAAAGCTCATGTTTGGGTCTGCAGCAGCCTATGTCGCGCATAATGGCCGACGGGAGGAATACGCTGTGCTAGCTTGTTTTCCGATCCGTCTCTCTCTCTCTCGCTCCACCTCTCCTCTCCGGTCATGCCCTGCCCAAGGTCGAGCCAGTCTGTGTGGGCATGGACGTGTCGTCGTGGTGGGATGGTAGCTTTGCTGGGCACCGAGCCAGGGCAGCTCCTCTTCCCCTCCCCTCCCCTCTCCTCTCCAACCTCCTCCCTCTGATACCACAGTCCAGGCACGTGCGCACATAGATATCAAAGGAGGCTTGAGCCCATGCCCTTTTATCCGTTTGTAAAAAGTGCCCTCTCCAGACCATGAATGCAGTTTTTACTATGGTGCAAAAAATGCAAATGCCCCCCTTTCCATGCCATACCTGAAGGCAGCATTCCAGAGAATTGCCTTGTCCAAACTTTCCTGAACTTGAATACAGCATCTCATGTTGAAACAATTGCCCTCTCTGTGTAGAAATCCATGCCGTTATGCCATATCTCCAGTATTCACTTGATTATGCTTAGTTCGGTGTGGTATCAGGCACCAAAAATAGCCGACCTCCAAGCTCACAACGCCTCGCAGCGCGACGCGTTGTGAGCTTGGAGGTCTGCTATTTTTGAGATTTTCTCAACAGGCCTGAAAATTAAGGACCAGCCCTTACTGGGCCCTAACTGGGCCGCTCCGAGGCCCTACTCGGCCCGACTAGTCAGCATACATTTTAGGCCCTACCCTACCATAAATGTCGGGTCGTGTTCGGGTATGGCCGGGTTCTCATTACTCTATCACAGAGTAATAGTAATAAAATAACAAAACAATATATATATTTTTTTTTCATTCAGCCCGAGGCCCTACCCGGCCCGACTAATTATCATACATTTTAGGCCCTACCCTACCATAAATGTCGGGTCGGGTTCGGGCAGAATTTGAGAACTCCACTCTACTCGTCCCTGCCACAGTCAAGCCTGTTCTGCTGTGGCCCCAGACTCAATTCAACAGGAGCTGCCAACTGTTTGCAAAAAAAGTAATTTAAATAGAAGCAGTGAGTAGTCATGGAGTGCAAGGGTGAGAGCTTCGGGTTCCTTAGGGATTGTTGCGATATAATGGGAAACTCGGCCACTCCAGATTAGAACCACAGGAGTGCCATTGGGAAAAACATTTCAGTTTCTAGACTGTAAATTAAATCGAATGTAATTACACTGTAATCTAGAGATGTGACTATTAGTAGTCTACTACTCGCGATTCAATTTGATTGTGATTCACACTTTACCGATTAGATTCTAAATAAATCACTATATTACTGCACGTGGGGGGGCGCTCCGACAGTGACTTCTTATTATCGGAGTGGCAACACTTCCATAGAGGTTAAGGTTAGGGTTAGGGTAAGAGATAGGGTTAGAGTCGGAATGGAGACATGTCAGAAAGGAGACATGTCGGAGTGGAGAGATGCACTCACTGCACGTGGGTACGTTTTACCAGCTTGCAAAGCAGATTGTCAGCCACCTAGCACCACCTTTTTTCATAAAATGAAAAATGCCTTTTAACCCTTTTAGATCACATCCCTGGTTACATTGTACGTTGTGTACTGTATGCCAAAAGACAAAGAAAAAAATAAATGTCTTTGTTTTCTTATATCAAAATCCAATTACGGTTTCTTCCTGTAAAACAAAATGGCACAAGCGGAGTGGCTTGTGCTTGTGTATGAGGCTGATTGCTGGTGAATAACCAAACATGAACAAAGTCGGCTCCTTCCACAATGGCTGCTTGAGAAAAGATCTGATATTTTCTGGCCCAATCAAATAAAATATCGACTAACCTAAAAAAAAAAATCTAAAGGAAGCCTGGCTGCCGAGATGTGATATGATGTGAGAAATTAAACGCTGTCTACCATGCCACCATAGGAGGCGAAGAGTACAAGTAAAGTACCTTAACATAAATGACACATAATAAAAATCTCACTAAGAGTGAAGTGAGAGGTGCTATTTATGAGCTTAATTTTGTTAATCGTCCTGCGAAGCTTGGCCTGGGCGTACAACAAACTTTGGACAAATGGACAAAGCCAGATGTTGGCACTCAGCTCCTTTCTGGAGCACCGCTCAAAAAAAATTAACAACAGACAACTTTTTGCTACTTTTAGATGATTTTTTTTCATCTGTATCCACAACTTTCCCACGTCCCGTCGTGCATTGCGCAGAAGGTGTGCGGCAGTTTCCAGCGTCGCAGCCGAGAATGATCTACAAGCTCACAACGGTTGCATCTGCGACGCGACGTGAGCTTGTATGTCTGCTGTTAACCGGAAGTGTCCCACAGATAATGCTTCAGTAAATTCTCGCGGAAACAGGTGGATACAATTCTGTTCTGAATCTAATAATATGCGTTTTAATAACTTCCACCATGACAGCATGAGACACTATAGTACCAGGAACACGGCTGTACTATCACGTCAACCTGTGACCAATCTGGCTAGCCATCGTCAAAGAAAAGGTCGATCCTTTTCCCTTGACTGGAGCTCAGTTTTAACTCAGCTCAGTTAGGCTGTTCTTGAGCAACATATTCTCACCTTTAACCCTCTAAGGCCCACGGTTGTAATATTACAACGTTTGTATTTTATCCAAAAAAAGGTTTAAATCATTTTATTTTAGCTCCCCCTACCACCTAAACATCACCATTGGATTCTATTGTTTAGTATTACAATGCCATTGGCCACAATATTTGCATATAAATACCCCCCACAGGGGCTGACATTCACACCCGCAACACCCGCTGACATTCCAGAGTTTTGACGAACAACATCTCACTTTTTCATGGAAGCTATTCCTCACAAAAACATAAGTTAAATGCCTGTACTATTTTTTTTGGTGATCATTAGAATGTCTAGAACATGTACATATGTTATTATTGTGAAAAATATCCCCCATATGTAAATTAGAGCATGATTTATGATTTTTGATTTATGGCTATAAAACCTTACAAAAACATTTTTTTTAAAAAACATTACATTTTCCTCTTAATAGGACTCCTACAACACCATCTGATTTTTTTCAATTTTTTATTTCAAGTATTTCTATATTCGGGCCTTAGAGGGTTAAAGCGTCATACAACCGACGCCTTGTCAAGTACTGTACTGCGTCGGACGATGGGACGCTTTGGGATTGCCTACTGTGTCAAGGGTTGGACGAATTAGGTATGGCCAGTGGTCTAAGGAGAAAGAAAAAAAAAGGTAGTTCCCGAAGCGAGATTCGATACCGCTATGAAGGGTTTACCAGCCACCCGACGCTACCGTTCACGCCACTATAAACGACGGAGCTGCACCGTCTCAGGCGCCGATGAGCCCCGAGAGCCGCCGCCGAGGGAGCGGTACATTTTGACCAGGGGACTGCTTCCGCGTCCGAATGCGACTCAAAGAAGGGACTACGTTATTATCCACGTTGTCAAAGATAGAAGCACAAAAAAAGGAATTTCCCAGTCGTCTCCTTAGCTCAGTCGGTAGAGCATGATGACAGCTAAAATTGAGACTGGGGTTCGATTCCCAGTGACTGGAAAATATTCCAGTAAACACATGTCTCCTTCCGTTCTCGTCTGACCGTAGACGCTGTAAACATTACAAAGCGTCGTACGGGTGAAGCAGAAAGCGAGTTGGGAGCGCGCCGGGAGGGTGAAGCAGAGGGGGTGAGAATGGGCTGTCTTGAGCGACTAACCTGTGACTGACTGGCTGACTGAAATGATAGTATGACCCGTTGCCCGGTGCAGAGACTGCAGATTGCAGAGCTGCCATTTAACCAGCTTAATGCTGAGAGTGTATGTGCAAGGCACACAAAACACAAACATGGAGGCAAACAGTCAGGCACGCACACACAAACAGCAAGCTCACACGCTCACCAAATGAATGGAGACCATAAACATGCAAGTCATTCTTCCTTTTGCCTACTAAAGAGTGAAAAGGCAACCTAAACCTTACACAACGTTTTAGCCCTGATAACAGCAGCGGTGTCTCTGTCACTTTGGTCCCAAACAACATAACATATCTTGAAGACTACAGCTCGACTGCCATAGAACTAGCTGTGGACCTTCAAGCTCACCAGAGGACGAATCCTGCTTTTGGCGACCCAATGGCCCTTCACCATTTAGGGCAGAGGTTCTCAACTTGTGGGTTGGTTGGGACCCCAAATTATTTCGGAGGGGTCCACTGATGATTAACTTATTGTGCAACATTGTTTTCTCAATCAACTGTAAACAAACCAACCAGTTTAAGTGTATAGAGGGTATCTGCACATTTCTAAAGTGACAATTTAAGGCCTTTTTTTAATACATCTAAAATGATAAATTAAACATTTACCAAATTGCCACATATTTGAGATAGAAATAGTGAAAATAGCCGATCTACATGCTCACAACGCCTCCCGTCCCCCAAGAATGAACAAATTGCTCATTCGCCAACACTCGACATCCGAACCCCAAATAAAAGGCTTACCACAGAGTTTAATTTGGTATCTACAGACCAATGACATTTTCTCAGCACTGAAGAACAGTACCAAAGCAGTTTGGTCGCTGGTCGGTGACAGAAAAGGACCACATTTTGGTATGCAGCCCACTACTTTTAGGCTCTTAGTCTTGTTTATTTGAATTTGTGGATTAGAATCTCATTCTCATATCAAACACGAGCACGACACACGTGTATAATATGTCCTTTATGGGTTGTTCTGACCGTGACATCAGCTGTGGCGATGTTGGTCTCTGCACACTTTCTATGATGTTTGTCTTGTATGACATCAGTCTCGTTCTCATAGGGACAATCATACGGACACTCATACATACTACACGCAAAGCCAGACATGGGAGCGGTTAGCACCGCTCAAAAGAAAGGAGAGACGTGAATAGACACTCAAAATGGAATGGAATGCAGTTCAAAAAGCCACAGAACCACAAGCTGGCTCTCAAGGTCTGCGCATTTTATGGATAGTCAACCAGGCACCCTGGTAGTTCATCTCCATTGGTCTTTCACTCCACAATAACTCAACCATGATTTGTTCTCTCAACAGCGTTTGGAGTTTCTTGGGGCTGGTTTCTGGTTGGCTGCCAATGTCCAATCAGCTGAGCCGGGCTCTCTCTCTCTCCCAGTTGCGTTTCTGTGAAGCGTGCTGTGTGAGCTCGGCTCCCGCTGCAACGTTGGATTGTGGGTCAGAGTGTGCCGTCACGGCCAGTGGAGCGAGGCAGATTTGAGCAAGAGAGATGGAGAGAGATAAAGACAGCAAAAGACAAGAAAGGGAGAGGGAGAGAGAGACAGAGACAGAGAGAGAGAGAGAGAGAGCGAGCAGTGGTTTAAAGTAACTAAGTCCATTTACTTAAGTACTGTACTTAAAGGAGTAGTTCACCCCAAAACGACTTTTTTTCTATTGATTACTCATGCGATGGAGACTTGAGTTCAATCATATGTTTTGTTTTTTGTTGCATTCCTAAGACAATAATTTGATTACAATGAATTTCATTTAAAAAAAAAAGTCATTTTGGGGGTGAACTACTCCTTTAAGTACACTTTTGATGTATTTTACTTTACTTGAGTATATTCAATTTCCAATATTTTACTTCTACTCCACTACATCTCGGATCCAAATATTGTACTACTTTTACTCCACTACATGTATTTGAAAACTTAAGTTACTAGTTACTTTGCAGATACAAATTATAATACCAGTAAGACTCCCTAATCGGGAGATAAGCGACCGTTGGTCGCTTATCTCCATAAATAGAGCAAAAATGTGTTTTTCCAAAATCTTCCTGATCCATGTTGTTGACATGAGTGTAGACATACTGTGTAGTGATTTTCGTGATTTTAGGGCAAAATCTGAATCGGCCTCATGGTGGCGCTAGAGGGCCATGTGAGAAATGAGGGGTGGGGTCTCCTCGCCGCCAAGGCGGACGAATAGGTACCGGCCCCGGCTCTCCCGGTCGCTCCTAGCCCAAGTTACGGCATTTTATGTGAGCTGCAGTGGCAGGGGGTCCTCCACTGGGGGCGCCACCACTTTTGCATCCGTTCTGGAGCACCAGGAGTGGGTGGTCCCCGGGAATGCCCCGTGAGCAGCCCCGTTGGGGTGGTCATTTGGTCATTTTTGCACATTTGGTAATTTTTTACACCTGGGGGTCCCCCAGGGACCTGGGGGTCCCCGAAACTCCGGGGGTCCTTGGAGGTTGTAGTTTGGCAGGCAAGGAGTGTGTGTGCAAAATCTGGCATGGATCGGGGCAACGGTTGCAGAGATATGAGCAGGGCAAAAGTGTGACGTGTGACGTGTGACAGAGGGAGTGACGGAGGGACAGCCGGTGGAGGTTTGGATAGTGTGCAAGTAACTGCGACCTACGGTCGCAATTATAGAACATACACCAGTAAGACTCCCTAATCGGGAGATAAGCGACCGTTGGTCGCTTATCTCCATAAATAGAGCAAAAATGTGTTTTTCCAAAATCTTCCTGATCCATGTTGTTGACATGAGTGTAGACATACTGTGTAGTGATTTTCGTGATTTTAGGGCAAAATCTGAATCGGCCTCATGGTGGCGCTAGAGGGCCATGTGAGAAATGAGGGGTGGGGTCTCCTCGCCGCCAAGGCGGACGAATAGGTACCGGCCCCGGCTCTCCCGGTCGCTCCTAGCCCGAGTTACGGCATTTTATGTGAGCTGCAGTGGCAGGGGGTCCTCCACTGGGGGCGCCACCACTTTTGCATCCGTTCTGGAGCACCAGGAGTGGGTGGTCCCCGGGAATGCCCCGTGAGCAGCCCCGTTGGGGTGGTCATTTGGTCATTTTTGCACATTTGGTCATTTTTTACACCTGGGGGTCCCCCAGGGACCTGGGGGTCCCCGAAACTCCGGGGGTCCTTGGAGGTTGTAGTTTGGCAGGCAAGGAGTGTGTGTGCAAAATCTGGCATGGATCGGGGCAACGGTTGCAGAGATATGAGCAGGGCAAAAGTGTGACGTGTGACGTGTGACAGAGGGAGTGACGGAGGGAGTGACGGAGGGAGTGACGGAGGGACAGCCGGTGGAGGTTTGGATAGTGTGCAAGTAACTGCGACCTACGGTCGCAATTAATCAGTTTAGCCTTTTTCTATACCTTGGCCATTTGAAAATAGCCGATCTACAAGCTCACAACGCCAGCTTTTAGATCTGCTATTTTCAAACATTTTGTACTTTTGGTACTTTTAGTACATCTTGACGCGTTGTGAGCTTGTAGTTCTGTTATTTTCAAACATTTTGATGCCAATACTTTCGTACTTTTTACTCAAGTACATTTTGAATTCTGGACTTTTACTTGTAAGGGTGCCCTCACACCAAAATACCTAGAGTGGAATCTGCCAATGCATTTCAATGAGAATGGAGCGTTTTTTTGCAGAAATCCTCTACTGGCAAAAAAAAACGCTCCATTCTCATTGAAATACATTGGCGGATTCCACTATAGGTATTTTGGTGTGAGGGCAGCCTAACAGAGTATTTCTACATAATTGCAGTATTGATACTTTTAATCAAGTAACAAATGTGAGTACTTTATCCACCACTGAGAGAGAGAGAGAGAGAGAGAGAGAGAGATAGAGAGAGAGAGAGAGAGAGAGAGAGAGAGAGAGAGAGAGAGAGAAAGATGCAGAGACGGGGACAGTGTTGATTTCGTCGACTAAAACCATGACGAAAAATGTATGTCGACTGCGTTTTTTTCAGTGACGAAAACGAAATAAAAACGAAATAAAAAACTAAGCTGTGATGACTAAAACTAAGACTAAATATATTGACAATTTCGTCAACAAAATAAAAACTAGACTAAAACGTTAGGGAGGGACTAGTGGAGAAGAGAGTCATTTTATGTTTGGTTGCTCTCGGGTGTTGCGTGCTGAAAATAGACGCGTTGTGAGCTTGTAGATCGGCTATTTTCAGCACAGAACCAAGTGTAAAATCAGTCATTGCGATGCCATCAAGGCCTGCCAAAATACATTTCAGTTTGACTAAATCAACTGCAGATTTAGTCGCCTAAGATCTTATGATATTTAGTCGACTAAAATTAAACTAAAACTGAAACTTTTCGGGTGACTAAATTATGACTAAAACTAAATGACACTTTATTCAAAAGACTATGACTAAAACTAAATCAAATTTTGCTGTCAAAAACAACACTGGAGAGAGAGAGAGAGAGAGAGAGAGATGCAGAGAAGGGGAGAAATGGAAGAAGGGAGGGAGGAGAGAGACTCCACATCACAAGGTTCCAGGGTAGTTTTCCTCTCAGATTGTCTCACTGGGTGAGAGCAGGAATTGCTGTGTGTTTACCCATGGCCCAGTTATTTGCTAATCTCTCACCCCCTCCAAAACACCCCCCCCCCCCCCCCCCCCCCCTTGGCCTTCAGTGAACAGTGAACACCCTCCATCTCAGCCTCGCTACCGAAAAACATCTACCCGTCTTTCTCTCCCTCTCTCTCTCTCTGTCTCTCGTTTAGGATGGGACGATAAGCGATATTATCGTTTATCGTGATAAAAAAATACTTGTGGAGATTTAATTTTCTCGTGATTAGGGCTGTCACAATTATTACATAATCGTCTAATCGCAATTATTTGACATAATCGCGATTCTTTTTCATAATCGTCATAATCGTTTCCATGTAAAAGTAGTAAAACGTAAAAAATCTACAAGCTAAAAAGTAAAAAATCTACAAGCTCAACGCGTTGCATCGCGACGCTTTGTGAGCTTGTAGATCGGCTATTTCCCCTATCAATGTTCTTTTTTAATTATAAAGTTGTCAAATATGTCAGTAATTTCTTTGTGTATTTTGGTTAGGTTTCATATCTGCCATGTGCAACTTCAAAGCCTAAAAGCCAAACAGTAATGTAATTGTCAACAACAAAAACACAATTAAATTGTTAATCGCAATTATTTGAGTGACAATTAATCGTCATGTAAAATTTCATAATCGTGACAGCCTTACTCGTGATATCGTCCTCCGTCATGCACTGGGATCAATTCACCTTTTATTTGCTGAGCTGCATATCCGTATCATTTAAACCCTCTATAATTGGTAAAAGATACTTATAATATACGTACTTGATAGTCTTTTTTTTCACTCTATCAAATGTCTTCGCCAAAAAAATAGCCGATCTACAAGCTCAGATGTGCTATTTTTTTGGCAAATGTTCCGCCCCAGGATAGTGGATTTCGACTATCGCGATAATATCGTAAAACCGCGATTTCTTATCGTCACAATAATCGTGATATGAAATGTTCATATCGTCCCATCCCTACTCTCTCATTCTGCTTCCCCTAACTGTCAAACCCATGGGAGGCTGTGCAAGAAACACACACACACACACACACACACACACACACACACACACACACACACACACACACACACACACACACACAGAGTAGCCTGGAGGACTTGATTAAAAGAATCATTCACTGTGTGTGCAGTGCTTCCAAACCCTGTGTTCTGAACATGAAAGATGGATACACAGAAGGAAGGAAGTAGAGCCAACGGGGCTCGGTTAGAGGCAGACAGATCGTCCCATGTTCAAATGTTTAAAATGAAGGATCCATCTCTACCCATTGGGTTACAGGGCTTGGCTGCTGTCTGCGTGGTTGCAGGGGCGTCACAAGGGGGGGGGGGGGGGGGAGTGGGACTGAGTTACAAGGGCCCAAGGTGGAGGGGCCTTAATTACTTTAGCTATTGAATAATAGCAGATATGCAAGCTCACAGCTTGTAGATCTGCTATTTTTTGAAAAGTCGTGTGTGTAAATCGATTTATTTTTAAGCGAACATTTGTAACTAAAAATTTTGCTTCTGGGGGGGTCCCTGGAACTAAATATTTTGAGGTAAGTGGTCAAATACATGTAATTTTGTGGGTCCTTCACATGAAAATGTTTGAGCACCACCGACATAGAAAACATAGGTTTTTCAAAAAACCTTCAAAGACTTGCAAAGATTTTCAAGATTTTTCTAAAATAGCAGATCTACAAGCTCGCAGCGCGGCACTCGGTGCCGCGCTGCGAGCTTGTATATCTGCTATTTTTCAACAGTTAAAGCACAAAATAACGCAGTGAATCCTGTGTACCCAGGGCCCAGAATTTGGTGCGACACCCCCGTGTTGCTGAGGTGGGACGAGGTGAGGGGGGGGGAATCGCGGAGTGTTATTTGCTCTCCGAGTCGCCCCCTCGATCGAGTTTAAAAGCAGAGCGACTTTAATCTGCACCCATCTGTTGCCCCTGGAACCCCCCCCCTACCCCCCTACCCCGCCACAAATTCCCTCCAATACCCCCTCCTCGCAACACGCAGCCTGCGTCTGTCTGGGTCTCGGTACAGTTATGCTAATCCCGAGGCTTACAACTGGCCAGGCCGGGGGCTAAAGGCCCTCCGCCGTGATTGACTGCAATGCCACTGACCCCCCCGGAAAGAAAAAAAAAAAACACTTACCCGCCACAAACTTTCCCAAATATGCGATCAAAACAAATACGGCACAGTGACCTATATTGGCGAATGGGTGTGTGTGGGGTGGGGGTAAATAATAATGTCAGATTAGTGTGTATGTGTGTGTGTGTGTGGTGGGGGGGGGGGGGGGGGGGGGGGGGGGGTTATGCCATAGTGCAGGGGTCTTCAAAGTTTTTCAGGCCAAGGACCCCTTAGTTGAGAGACAGATGAAGCAGGGACCCCCACAACCATTTCATAGATTCCATATAGTTTCATCGTTTGACAGCACGATCATCAGTGTATTTTGGATTCATGTTAATTTGTGTTTTTAGATATTTAACTGCTTGAGCTGTCATTACCTAATAAACTTGATCTTTTACTCTGTACTTAGTCTGTTCTTTTTCCCCTCTACACCAAACCTCTTTGCCTAAAATAGCCTAACTACAAGCTCACAACGCCTTGCAGCTTGTAGATCTGCTATTTTTGGCTAGAGTTCTCAGGATTGGATAAAAGGATTGGAAGATTTGGAGGACCCCCTGCAGTAACTCTGAGGACCCCCTAGGGGTCCCGGACCCCTGGTTGAAGACCACTGCCATAGTGTCTGTGTCCTTGTTGAATGTGAACACATGTATTGCTAAGGCAGACCGATTCCCCTGTTGAAACATCAGCATTAAATAAAGCTACCATATGCTTGCGCCACAGGGCTTTTCGTCCATCACACCCTGGCCCATCATTTGCGAGCATTATATGCATATGGGGGCCATGAACGCAAGACCAAGCTCTGTCAAAACAGAACCCTTCTTCAGGTCCCAAAACATTGCTGAGGATTTAAACTGTGTACTAGAATTGAATTCGATGTTTTATCAAGCACAAGATGCAGTTCAAATATCTTACAGCTCTCGAAGGATATAATGTGTTTTATATAAATATTGGTCCATAATACGGTTTTAGCCTAAACCACTCAGATATTGAGATTTCATGTTCTGTCTGTCTCTAATTCCAAGCCATTTCAGATGCAATACCAAAATGCCCTTTGTTGGCAACGGGGCGCTGTCTTTGGGCTAAAATTGGAACGATACAGACAAGATTAGAGAACCACGATGAGAAGTCAATCGTAATCTTCTCTGTATCGTTCCAATTTTAGCACCAATTTACCTCATGGTTCCACCTCATGGTTCCAACCTCATGGTTCCAAATTCAAAAGAATATAGCCTCCCGAAAAGTACCGCCCCTTTCTCGAGGGGGCCCAATAGGAAATGAGCCCCCTGTGACATAGAATGGGGCTGATTTAAAAAGAGTACCGTTCAGACACGCCCATTCAGAAAATCACTGAAATGAAAGGCAAGGCTTAGAGTTAATTAAGACTGGGAAGACCAAAAAACAAGAAGAAAAAAATTAAAAATTTGAAATTCATGTCGGGCCCCTTTAATCGGAAGTGCAGTGATGAGCCACAACAATGCCAGGTACATGTAGACACTCTCAAAATGCCCCTACGCTATTTCTAGGCAGAATATGAAAGCACCACAACAGAAAACTCTTGTTTTTTTTCTCCACACAGCCCCTCCCGGACCCATCATCTCTGTGACTCAAGGAGAATGCTGGCTGCTAATCACAGGCTGTCACTCTCCGTTACTGTCCCAAGGCTGCACCTTTTGTTTTCTCAAACATCCTCTAATTTCTCTCTCTTTTCCTTTTTTCTATCACCAAACCACAAGCTCGAACTGAAGGCCGTTTTTATTCCACCCCCACCCATGGGCGTCGTACACCAAATTCTGGGCCCTGGGTACAAGCGGATTCACTCACATTGTGTGCTTTAACTACTGAAAAAAAAGCAGATATACAAGCGGTGCCACGCTGCGAGCTTGTAGATCTGCTATTTTTCAAAAATAGCAGATCTACAAGCTTGCAGCGCAGCATTGATTGATTGATTGATTGATTGATTGAAGACTTTATTAGAAGTTTGCATAGGAAAAGGTACAGTTTCATGACGGTACAGTTCACTGGTACAAGGTCTACTAAAAGGAGATCCATGAAAAGACTAAGCTTATTTCCACTGGAAACCATTGAAGTATCTCATATAACATTGAATGACAGACAAATAGAACACAGTACTATGCAGTAGATATGTAAAGAAAAAGAAAAAAGAAAACAGTAAGTCTAAACAAACAGTATATACAAAGAAGGGGCAGGGGAGGCACAGAGTGCCGCGCTGCAAGCTTGTATATCTGCTATTTTTCAATAGCTAAAGTATAAATTAAGGCCCCTCCACCTTGGGCCCTAGTAACTCAGTCCCACTTTCCCCCCCTTGTGACGCCCCTGCCCCCAACCCTCACAACCTCCGGCCAGGACAGGTCTCTCCAGAAGTACACGAGGCTGCTATTGATTTTCTTTTTAGACGAATGGAGTGCATGGTGCAGTGGACGGGGAAGCGAAAAGACATTTCTCTGTCTATAGCCATAATTCACCAAATACTGTGACGTGACGTGAAGAACGTGATATGGAAGGTCATGAATATGGAACGGCTGCCGTGCTGATGTTTCCGCTCAGCTCCTCCGTCATCTGTCACAAGTGCACAATTCTTCTGCTAGGTTACTGACAGAGATTGAAGGCACAGCACTATATTGTATTATCTCACACTTAAAACCCATTCATAACGGGTACACATTATTGTGTATCATTATTTTATGCTTTAACTATTGAAAAATAGCAGATATACAAGCTCACAGCGCGGCACCGAGTGCCGCGCTTCAAGCTAATAGATCTGCTATTTTTGAAAAATCGTGAAAATTAGAATTTTGACCCGATTGTGATTGATAGTGTCTTTTGAATCCTTCTAAGGTTTTTTGAAAAACCTGTGTTTCTATGTCAGCAATCTGGCCAGCCATCGTCAAAGAAAAGGTCCTTTTCACTTAACTGGAGCTCAGTTAGTCTGTTCTTGAGAGACTACTATGTCAGTGGTTCTCAAACCTTTTCATTTGAAGGACCTCCAAAATGATATTTATTTGGCCACGGACCCCCATCTCAAAGTATTTAGTTCCAGGGACCACCCATAAGCAAAATGTGAGTTACAAACGTTTGCTTTGAAAATACATACATTCAAAGATTTGCACACATTTTCACGACTTTTTCAAAAATAGCAGATCTACAAGCTCGCAGCGCGGCACTCGGTGCCGCGCTGTGAGCTTGTATATCTGCTATTTTTCACTGGTTAACGCATTCAATAATTCTAGGCCTGAATGGGTTAAGGACTGCTTACTGCCTACTGGTGAGAGATGGAATAGATTTTAACATTTTGCTGATGCCAGGCACAGTTGAATCTTAGGTCCAGTAGAATCATCTCTGCCCTTTCCGCTACCTATGAACCATATGAAAGCTTTGGACGGCGCTTGGCGGTTCCAAAGTCTAGAGTCTAGACCCAAGACCAAAGGTGAACGGGCCCCCCTAGCCTTTTAGAATTAGAACTTACCAACAGAGTGTTTTTTAGCCTGTCATATTACTCATGCAAATAAGTCCAGGCTTGTTTTTACTGAGCCTAAATACAATTATTTTACAAATGTGTGAACATCACCAGACAAATTGTGATATTGTAATGTTAATATTTACTGGTTATTTAGGTTTTAGACAAACATAAGTAAATAGTCTAAAGTCTCCTGATTTTCCCACTCACCTTTTACACAATACATTAGGCCCCGTTACTGCTTTCTATTGTTTTAGCGATTTTGGTATTTTGATTTCAGTGGTTGGGGGCATGCGTACAAATGGATAAATATGTCTTTTTAGACACAATAATCCGGCAACTTCATTGTTACTATTTACACCATAAGTCACATCTGCCCATGAAAGATTGCGGTGCATCTTGGGAATGGGCTTATTGTGTCTAAAAATACATATTTAGCCACTTGCATGCATGCCCCCAACCTGGGGGCATGCATGCAAATCAAAATCGTTAAAATCACTAAAATAATAGGAAGAAGTTAATGAAAACATTGTAACACTAAGCTTTTCTTTTCTCTAATGACTATCTAAAATATGAACCCTTGTTGTAAAAAAACAAAGTTGTCTTTTAAAACAGAGAACAAACTAGGGGACTCAAAGCCATGTAAAAACTGGACTAGCCCGTTTGGTAACACAAATAAATAAAGGATTTACCACCTCAATGTTTGTGCTGCTCTGATCCATTAGACTAATCCAATTCAGGTGTGCCTGTGCTTGTCACATCGATATTGACGCTTCCGTTTTCCCTTCCAGTGAACTGAGATTTATTCATAACAACCCCTTTTTAATTTTAACTCGCTTGCAGAAACGACTGCTTTCTGGTCAAATCTTTCCTGTTCATCCGTTTATTGCCGCGTCAAGCACTTAAAACCCATTTAGGCCTAGAATTATTGAATGCTTTAACCAGTGAAAAATAGCAGATATACAAGCTCACAGCGCGGCACCGAGTGCCGCGCTGCGAGCTTGCAGATCTGCTATTTTTGAAAAAGTCGTGAAAATTTTTGCAAATATTTGAATATATGTATTTTCAAAGCGAACGTTTGTAACTCAAATTTTGCTTCTGGGTGGTCCCTGGAACTAAATACTTTGAGATGGGGGTCCGTGGCCAAATAAATATAATTTTGGGGATCCTTCACATGAAAACGTTTGAGAACCACTGACATAGTAGTCTCTCAAGAACAGACTAACTGAGCTCTAGTTAAGTGAAAAGGACCCTTTCTTTGACGATGGCTGGCCAGATTGCTGACATAGAAACATAGGTTTTTCAAAAAACCTTAGAAGGATTCAAAAGACACTTATAGAATCGGGTCAAAATTCAAATTTGCACGATTTTTCAAAAATAGCAGATCTACAAGCTCGCAGCGCGGCACTCGGTGCCGCGCTGTGAGCTTGTATATCTGCTATTTTTCAAATAGTTAAAGCATAAAATAACGATACACAAAAGGTGTAACCGTTCTAAAATGGGTTAAATAGTAATGAACCGACTTCAAAACAACTGTTGGTTGTGTTAGAATGTGACGGCAGACAGGCCTGTAGGCAGGGGGTCCGCTGTGGCCTCGGAGATTCTGCCGTGAGACAGACGGGCTGTGGGTTTGTCACTAACACAGCATGGGGCGCAGCAGACATGGCTTCGGGCTTTGGACAAGCAGAGCTAATGAGCAAGCCCACTTTATTCCATGGTATAATGGTACTATGACTAATCCTATTTGCCCCCAGCTCTCACACTCACACACACAACTCCAGCTTACCTGGAAGTAGGGATGGGATGTTACGCGATATTATCGTTTATCGTGATAAAAAAAACACTCACGATAATCGTATCGTGGAGATTTATCGCGATATCGTCCTCCGTCATGCACTGGGATCAATTCACCTTTTATTTGCCGAGCTGCATATCCGATACGATACCACTTAAACCCTCTATGATTGGTAAAAGGTACTTATAATATACGTACTTGATACAGTTTTTTCACTCTCTAACAAATCTCTTTGCCAAAAGATTGCCGATCTACAAGCTCGTACTTGATACAGTTTTTTTTCCCACTCTCTAACAAATCTCTTAGCCAAAAAATTGCTGATCTGCAAGCTCACAGCGCCTTAGTTTTCCTACTAATTTGATTCAGTTAAGACACGAAATAGAGAAGGGTGACCGTGTGATCTCTCTTGCAACACACAGTCATGCCCACAACCCACAGCGAGCACACTCTCAGACCGTAGTCTGAGAGTGCAGTTTGAACCGTTCTTCCAGGTAGGAATGGGACGATGTGAAAATGTCATATCACAATTATTGTGACAAAAGAAATCGTGATTTACGATATTATCGCGATTATCGAAATCCATTATCCTGGGGAGGAATATTTGCCAAAGAATTGACGATCTACAAGCTCACATCGGCTATTTTTTGACAAAGAGATTTGGTATAGACTAGTGAAAAAAAAAGACTGTATCAAGTACGTATATTATAAGTACGTTTTACCAATAGAGGGTTAAGGTTTAAATGGTACCGGATATGCAGCTCGGCAAATAAAAGGTGAATTGATCCCATTGCATGACGGAGGACGATTTCACAATAAATTAAATCTCCACAATACGATTATCGTGAGTGTTTTTTATCACGATAAACGATAATATCGCTTATCGTCCCATCCCTGGTCAAGGGTTTTATCTTTGTAACATTCTACTATCCGGAGACGACTGGTCCATATAAACGAACACCTGTGGCTGCTACGTCGTTGTTTAGCATTACATCAATAATAGTCAGTGGATATGCAGAGGAGGAAGAGGGAGAAGAGGAGCTGAGGAAGCCGCTAGGTGGGAACACACTGGCAGATTGAGATAAATGAGAATAAAGGCTAACGCTGCCTTTTCACACGGAGAGTGGCACTACTTGTGCATACTCGCTCGGATCTGCAGGGTCACTGTCAGGGGCGTCACAAAGGGGTAGGAAAGTGGGACTGAGTTACCAGGGTCCAAGGTGGTGGAGGGGCCTTAATTATTTTATACTTTGGCTATCGAAAAATAGCAGATATACAAGCTCACAGCGCGGCACCGAATGCCGCGCTGCGAGCTTGTAGATCTGCTATTTTTGAAAAGTCGTGAAAATTTTCTTTGAATATATGTATTTTTTAAGCGAATATTTGTAACTAAGATTTTGCTTCTGGGGGGTCCCTGGAACTCAATATTTTGAGATGGGGTTCCGGCACCCCGTGGCCAAAACATACCATTTTGGGGGTCCTTCACATGAAAAGGTTTGAGCTCCACTGACATAGAAACATAGGTTTTTCAACAAAAAAAAACTCAGAAGGATTTGAAATATTCAAAGATTTTCATGATTTTTCAAAAATAGCAGATCTACAAGCTCGCAGCGCGGCACTCGGTGCCGCGCTGTGAGCTTGTATATCTGCTATTTTCCAATAGTTAAAGCACAGGGGCCCCGCAGTGAATCCTTGTACCCAGGGCCCCGAATTTGGTGTGACGCCCCTGGTCACCGTCACATTGCGCGCCCCATGTGAATAGACGCGTTCCTAGGCACCGCATAGAAAAAAGCTTCAACAAATCTGGCTGCGTGCCGGCATGCTGCGTGAGACAAGCACGGACGTGAGAGTTTCACGGGAGTGCGCTTTGCTTGCTTGTCGCTCCGCCCGTCAGATTGCCCGCCCCGCGCCTCCCCACCTGAATTCTTGCCTCTCGTTGAAAATTAATTACCAGACGCGCCAGTTGCTGCTTCCCGTGTGAAAGGGCCTTAAAGGAGATTAAAAATGCATGCAGTTGATGAGAGAACTGCAGGATAGGGGTGGGGTTAACAAAAATAATAACAAGGGTTGAGTGGAGGAGGAGAGGAGAGTGAGGGATGGAGAAATAGGGAGAGAACAAAGAGAAAAGGAGAAAACGGTGTGAGTTAGTAGAGTACCAAAAGCTTCAGTTTAGAGAGAAGCAACATACAAACCCCCTATCCTCCCCTCTAATCATAGAACATCAGCAGCAGGGGTATAAAAACAACAATGATGGCACAAAAAAACAACTTAAATATCACACCTTGACCTTCATTTTACCCTAATACTGAATTGATTCCCAATCACCTTCAATTGCTTAATAGATCATAGTTGATCACACTGAAATTGAGGTCTGCTGTTTATACTATCGACATACAGTAAAAAGGATTGCAATAAATACGCTACTATATATATATATATATATATATATATATATATATATATATATATATATATATATATATATATATATATATATCGCAATGTTTAACACTAATAGTGCCTCTTAATCTGAAGGTTGCTTGGTGCCTCGGTGCCACGCCGTTTCCTCCATAGGCCTCCGCTATTATTTTGAAGGGCTGGAAGGGGGTTGTTTTTGTTTTTTTGGATTATCACTTGACGGCAACGATTACGTCATCTAGTCACATGACACAGTGTGGGTCCAGAAGGGAAACATGGCTGCGCGCATCCCGTGTCTAGAGTGTGCAGAGTGGAGACCCCTTTTTGTATACAAATGTCTTTTATGAGTTATTGAAGTTTCTTTATGGGCCTCTCAATGGATTTACTATGGAGGAGCTTCACTTCGCGTGCACGCCCGACGTGCGTTGTAAACAAATCGCGGACATTACCGATGCGGGCGGGACCGGAGCGACGTACAGTAAGTAATAATATCTTTACTGTATATACAGTAAGATTGACAGTCCTCACCGTCAACGGCGCCATGGTATTAACCCTTTCAATGACGGTGAGCGTCGTCAACAGCAGCAGAACAGTTAATATGGTCGCAATGTATTGATTTCTGACCCCTGTATCATTGTGTGTATAATATGGCCAGGTTCTTGCCACTAGCCAGTCCTAATAAGAGAGAGACAAAAGAGAAACAGACAAAGAGAGACAGAGACACCGGAAAATCTCCTTGTTTTGTAGGGTTGCGGTATTCTTTTTTCATGCCTTTCTGACATTTTACCAGGGTATGCGGTATATGATGGTAAAGCTGTACTGACGGCAGTAGAACTCATTGTAGCATGCATGACATGATTGTCTAGCCTAGAAATATGCATATTGACGCCTTTGACGGTGGACACGACTGACACTTGTTGTTGCCTTGGCAGTCTGGCGGATGCAGACACATCAGTGGCCTAATGAGGTGCAGGTGGTGGTGGCAAATTGTTAGTTTAGTGAAATAATTTGTTTTTTTTATGATTCATGTCTGTACTTTATACCGTATTGAAAATCCAACCTTCAGGATTTCTAAATACCCTGGTATAACCATTTATGTTAATACGGCCCTAGTCGTCTGCTTGCTTTGTATTAGCTAGAGTTATTGTTTATGTGTAGGAACAATTATCTTAACAGATGACTTTGTTTTGGAGTATGATATGAACACAGTGACTTCATTGCTATATGTTTGGCAGTATTCATAACCTTATAAATAAACAAACCACCTCTCAATATTCGAACCCAAATTTCAGTTTTCCGGCTTCTGTGAATACTCTCTAGCTTGCAACGTTTTTTTTATTTTTATTCACACATATGTTTTGATGCAGTGCAGACAGTGTTTATTATCACATTTGTCACCATAGCAAACTGTTAAATGAGACTAGTAACCACTAATGTGCCGCCATGGCAACCAAACCCTGTGGCATGAATTAGTAGGGGACATCCTACTTACCCAGATTTACACAAGATTTCTTTTAAGCCGAGTGAAATTGTGTTGAAACTGGAGCTGAATGCCGGCTACACAAACATAACACAGGTCAAGAGGGAAAGTGACCAACAGCCACTAGCCAAATGCTGCTCAATTCTGGCAAATTTATTGTTTTCAATCTGTTTCTTTGGCGAGGTACCAGGTACAGGACATCCCATTATGAATCTACGTAATTAATATTGCAAAAAGTATTAGGGTGAAATAAGCAATACACCGTGGCCTGCGGACAATTATGTTTATTTTCTCTCTTTCATTCAAGCACAACGACAGTGTGTTGATAAATGTGATTAAGAGTGAAGATGAGCATCTTCGTGAAGACACTATTCATGATTGAGTGCCGACTGTTGAACATAATGAGTCATCGCTATGGCAAACAAGTGTTTAATGGGCAGAGTGCCGGCTGAGGAACGCCAATTTGCCGGGCTCATAAAAGGTGATATTGTCCAAGCAACGATTTTTCAAGATGAGCAACAGCTCAATCTGCAAGACAGGGATGTATTGATAACAATAATATTACAACCTTTTAGTGCATATTTATCATTGTTGTAGGAAAATGTGGTGTATACATATAGCTTCTTCTTGTACATGTTTTTTTCTACATCAACATGTCACAGTTCTTTTTATCCCACGATTTTGTAACCCATTTTCAACCAGTGCCAATTGCCTACGTAATCCTGGGCTCTGCTCTCCCTCTGCCGCGCTTGGGGAGACAACGGACTGACCTCATGCTTCCTTCTATGCATGAGGAGTCCAAGTTGCTTGTTTTCACCTGAGTGGGGATTTCCCCGGTTTGGACGTAGCGCGTGGAAGAAACACGTTATTCCAACCAGTTCCTTTCCCCTCCATCAGGCGCCCCGGCTGGCCAGGGGGAGGCATTATAGAGACCAGGATTACTGCATTTTTTTGTGAGGGTACCACCCTAGGAGACAAGGGGGAGAACATGCAAGCTCCACACAGAAAGGCCCTATCGCCAACCCCAACATGTCGCAGTTCTGTAGATGCTAATGCATATGCTTTGAATAATATAAAGTTTTCGTCTAATTCCATTTGCAAGCCAGGTGTTTCTGCACGGCTCCGTAATATTGATTCATTTAGGTGGCCATCTGGAACACCTTTTTTGTACAGCCCCACGTGACTGGCAAATTGCGGCATCTAAAATGTGCAATTCTGTTTTGATTTACCCCCACACACACACATACACACACCACACACGCGATACGCGATATTATCGTTTATCGTGCTAAAAAGCACACTCGATAATCGTATCGTGGAGATTTAATTTATCGTGATATCGTCCTCCGTCATGCACTGGGATCAATTCACCCTTTATTTGCTGAGATGTATATCCGGTACCACTTAACCCCTATAATTGGTAAAAGGTACTTATAACTTGATACTTCATACTTGATACAGTCTTTTTTTTCACTCTCTATCAGATGTCTTTGCCAAAAAATAGACGATCTACAAGCTCACAACGCGTCAAGTTGTGACGCGTTGTGAGCTCAGTAGATCGGCTATTTTTTGGCAAATGTTCCGCCCCAGGATAATGGATTTTGATTATCGTGATAACATCTTAAATCGCGACTTCTTTAGTCACAATTTTCACATCGTCCCATCCCTAGTCTCGACTCTCAACATGTACAAATCAGGCAAATCAGAGCGATCCAGTCCAGGTAGCCGACAATGACGCTGCGGGCTAGAACATTAAGCTGAAAAAGATTCTGCTGGGCTCGCCTCAGGCATCAGCACTCTGCTATGCACTGTTGTTCATGTGCGGCTTGGTGCACAGACTCTGAAGCGCTTGTTCACACAGTGCCTACCGTTCCCTCTCATATTCTGGGAGATGGAGGATGGGGGGGGAATAGAAAACATAGGGCTATAAAGTCCCTCCCCACCACCACATGCCTTGAGTCATGCCACCTGCAGACTCGGGGTGGGTACGTCCATCCACTGTATGCCGTACAAAAGTAACCAATAAACCGTCGTCCTTCAAGGGCAATTGTTATTTGGGGTTTCTGACCACACACACCACAGGGTGGACTGCACAGTGCACAGTACACAGTACACGCACGGGGAAATAATGGACTATTAAGGAGGCCAGAATGTAGTGTACACATATTCACGCCCACGCAGCATACACACACACTGGGCTTCAACATGGAGGGCAAATTAATCGCCACGAGACCACCCAGCACCCAACACACACACAGTGTGTAACCACGGCGTCAAAATTCCACGGCCCAAATCACCTATCTTGTTCCTTGCCTTCTTTCTTGCCTTCCCACGCATTCCATTGACTTTTTCGCCCCATCCTCTGCGCCTCCCTGCCCCCATCTCGCTCTCTTTCGACTGCTGTGCAGAGCCGTCATTATCTTATCTCGTTCAAGGTTTCACAGAAGCTTGGCTGCAGCCCAAAGTCAAGAACAGGGGGCACAACTTGGCTGACAGTGACTGTGTTCTGGCAGTGTTTTTCCATACCTTTGTACACAGACTGTTTCAGAGCAAGCCATAGGGGCAGTTAGCTAGATACTAGTACACGTACAGTGAACAAGGAATGTCTATTACTGTAAGTTTTACTTAACTACAACAATTAGCCCAACTACCACATATGAACCAGAGGCCGAGGGAGAGCCAGATAACAGCAATGGCAAAGAGATAGACAGGGATAGGTCACACCAGACAGAGATGGGGAGAGAAAGACATCAGAATGAGAGAGAAAGGAGAGTATGTTTCATACACAAGTTATGATTAGACTGTCTTTAGTATTGTAGACCATTCCTGTGACAGGTGGTGGGTAATAACAATAATTCATTGTTTGCTGTCTGTCTGGTAAGCCTGTAAGCTGCATAACAAAACAAACCAACGCTGTCTGGGGCTATCTGTCTGTCACCTGCATCAATCCCTGTCTGTGTGTGTGTGTGTGTCTGTGTGTGTGTGTGTGTGTGTGTGTGTGTGTGTGTGTGTGTGTGTGTGTGTACAAAACAACCAAATGAAGTACAGTCAGCAAGCATCGATTCAACACACCTTTCAATAAGAAAGTGCATTCGTCCCCAACCCCAAGGGGGCTGAATGAATAGAATCGATCCAAGACAAGGGGGCACACATAGGACATGATGACACATGCGGGTTTAAAAAACAACAGGGCGGTAAACAACAACAGTCAGCAACACTTACCGGCCACGGGGGTCACGAGAAGAACCATCAGGCAGAGCCACACTTTGGCAAATGTCAGCATCGTGATCGGGCCCACGGCCATCGTGATGACACTGTACATGGACTTATTGTGGAGCTCCTTCTCCAACACAGCAACAACGGAACATCACAGAGGGGGAAAAAACAGCCAGGGAGGTGGAAAAAGAAGTCGAGATGTCGTTGTGGCTGGGATCGATTGTCGTGACGATCGGAATCAGCAATAAATAAATATATATATTTGTTGTTATCCGATTTGTGGAGCCAGGGAGAGCTTCTTTCAGCAGCGCCGTGCGGCTAGCAGCTCTCCTGGCTGAGCAGCAGCCCGAGCCTGCAGCCAGTCGCTCCAGCAGCAGTCCTCCAGCCCACAACGTCCATAATAATAGCTGCTAGCTACTACCATGCTAGCGTTAGCTTTAGCCCCCCAGTCTGTCCGTCTGGAGAAGCACAAAACTTGGGGGGGAAGATAAGGATTTTTTTCCTCAAGGAAGGGGGGAAAAAACGGTCAATTCATTCGCGTAAAAACAACGCAGAGCTCCCTTTCTCTCACTAGTGAAAAAGCTCCAGCCGTGGTGTAGAATGTGTGTACGCCCGGGCCTCGGTGTTAGAATAATAACGGAACAATAACTCGACCGATAATAACCGTTAACGGGGGAGAAAAAAGATCCGTCTACTAGGCTGCCTACATGTTATTAATGTTAGCCTTAGCGTTAGCATGCGAGCTAACTGCTAATGTGATTGAATCCAAACTGGCGTCGCTCTCTCTCTCTCCACTCGTTATGGTTTTTCATCCTCCTCCCTCCACTCTGCTACTCCTCTCGCGACGTGGAAAAGGCGACGGGAAACACCGACATATTATTCGGCGTGAGGTTCTTTATGTTAAAAAAAATAAAAATATATTTTTAATTAAGTTAATAAAAATATGAACTGTACTTTTTTTGGGGGGGGTCTCAAAATAACAGAAGAGGAGGAGGATGTCTCCTCTTCCTTTCCGTCCTTCCGCTGTTGTTCCCTGGGGCGATTGAATTTGGCTTTGACCGTCACCGTGTGCGTGTGTGTGCGACTGTGTGTGTGTGTGTGTGTGTGTGTGTGTGTGTTGGGTCTCTCCGCTGGGACAGACACAGAGTGGGACAGACGCACAGACGGGGGGGAACGCCTCGTTTGCAGCCTCGTCTGCAAGCGGCGTCAGTTCGGAAAAAGCCAAGGTATGGCAACATGACTGGTAAGACACCAGTCATGTTGCCATGACCTTAGCAACAGGCACGATTACAGCACGTGTTATTATTTCCCCCTGTAGCCAAGGTATATGGCAGCTGCCACAGCTTGCCATACCCAATTGACGCCTCTGCTCGTCTGGAGTAGTGGACCCAGACTGGGATCAATTCACTTAGCAGTTTTGCACATCCGGCTTACAGCGGATACGGAAAGGGGTCGTGTGCCTCCAATGATATGAGTTTTAAAACAAGTTTCCCACATAAGCTGTAAGGCTTTCTTGAATTGCCTTTTAATTGACCGTGTACGAGTGCAATGAACTGTCACGAAACCCACTGAAACGGTACCTTTTCCTATGCTGCAAACTTCTAATAAAGTCTTCAATGATCAATCAATGTGCATCGCAAGTTACCGGATACAGTAGGCGGGCGCAAGCGGGATATAAGCCTATGGATATAAGGCAGAAAGCAGGCTTTCCACAGGTACTGTACTGCGGGAAAGCCTGGTGACGCGAGGTTCTGTCTGGGCTGTGCGTCTCCAGGATCAGGTTGCGTGCGGGTGGGAGGGTCGCTAGACTAGAATGTATACTCCATAGTATGACAGTGTCGTATGCCCGAAAAAAAGGAAAACCCTAAGTCAAAGGTCCTCAAAAACGTTTTCAGCTCACCCCAGATTGTATTGCGTTGTTGCGAGCTTGTAGATCCGATCGGCTATTTTCAAATAGCTGATGTATAACCAGGCCTACAAGGTATAGAACAAAAACAGATTTACAAAGCATTCCATTTGCTATGAGTTGTTATAGCTTGTAGATCAGTTAGCCTAAGTAAGCTAATACAATTATATCCAACATTGACTCTTGTTTAGCTATTAGAGGCTGTTTTGCATCACTAAGCAAGTGGAGTAGGCCTAGCCTAAATTATGTGGAAAGTTACCATGTTCATCAATTTAAAGTAGTCTAAACTCTTATTTGAGATAGGCCTACTAACTCATGTTTTAGGCTAAATAAAGTTTCATTAATACAGTTGGTGTCGGAGTTAACAGCTATAGCCTATAGCTACCCCATGAACGGTCTCACTGAATGTAAACTATTATGTCTAAACAAACTGGTCATTATTTGTAGCTTAATTAGTTTCAGAAAGACCAGCACATATTAGAGAACGCTGACTCGTGCCTGACAACCAACTAGCCAATCGCAGCGCGACTTTACCTCCAGACCAGGGGCGTCACACCAAGTTCTGGGCCCTGGGTACAAGGATTCACTGTGGGCCCCCCATGAATGTTAAAGGGGAAGACCACCCATTTTCAATATTGAACTATGTCATTAATAAACCTTAGAGGAGTTGTGTGGAAATAGAAAAAAAGCCCCCCCCCCCCCCCTTCTGTGTTGCCTAGAACTGGAGGATTGATTTTGGGGTTTGTATTGTAAATTACAACTTGGTGACATCACACCGTTGTACTTTACAATACAAACCCCAAAATCAATCCTCCAGTTCTAGGCAACACAGAAGGGGGGGAACTTTTTTTCTATTTCCACACAACTCCTCTAAGTTATAGATGACATAGTTCAATATTGAAAATGGGTGGTCTTCCCCTTTAACTATTGCAAAATAGCAGATATATATAAGCTCACAGCGAGCTTGTATATCTGCTATTTTTGAAAAATCGTGAAAATGTGTGCAATAAACCAATGTTTCCATGTCAGTGGTGCTCAAACCTTTTCATGTCAAGGGCCCCCAAGATGATATGTATTTGGCCACGGACCCCCATCTCAAAATATTTAGTTCCAGGGACCCCCCAGAAGCTAAATTTTAGTTACAAATGTTCGCTTAAAAAATACATACATTCAAAGATTTTCACACATTTAAAAAAAAAAATAGCAGATCTACAAGCTCGCAGCGCGGCACTCGGTGCCATGCTGTGAGCTTGTCGATCTGCTATTTTTCGATAGCTAAAGTTACTAGGGACCCTCCACCTTGGGCCCTAGTAACTCAGTCCCACTATGTGACGCCCCTGCTCCAGTCCAGACTCCAGTGTTATAACAAGACGCCACCGTCCTGCAGACTACAGATATGACACCCTCAAAACATATGAACTTCAGTTCTCGAGTGTTACTTTACTGCCACTCTGTGTTCATAATAGCTTACATGATAGTCCACTCATGGAACATGGGGTGTAGCCTAAATACCAGTGGTGGGACAGTGTAATTAACATGATTGATTATCCACGCGGGGGCAGTATAGATCCGCGTATAATATATTGTAGCGCCAACATTTCTATTCAATTTAAAGGAGCTTTATTGGCATGAGGAAACATTGCCAAAGCAAGTGTCCCAATATAATAAAAACAGTTGAAAATGAGGAACGTAGGCCTACTGTAGGCTATATACAGTTGGAGGGGGTACAGTATAACATATCTTTACATGTGTCTGTGTGTCCTATTATATGGTTGTCAGTCTGTGTGCACCATAGTGTGCACCTTCAAGTTCACTTGTGATGCAGCTTGTCCCTTTGATAGGCTATTAAGAATGGGGAAACTGTGCTGCAAATTGATCCACATGGGATTGTCATTTAGTTTTCTGCTTGTAATACATTAATACATTAAAAAAAACACAGCCTTCAAAGTGAAGAGAATGCAGCTATGTCTAGTAGCCTATTCTAAAGAGTCTTTAGAATACTAGACATAACTGCAACTGTCTTTTCATACAACCATAAGAGCCATTCATCATCAGTCTTTAGTTAAAGTAAGATGAATGGCTGTAATATGAGACTGAGGAGGCAGGGCAGGCGTTCAAACAATTAGAACGAAACGAATTGCATGTATGCAGCCCCTGTTTATAATTAACGGCATTTTAGACGGATGAATTAGCCTATATACGCACTTAAAGTGCTGTATCAGCAGACCTCAGTCATAGCCATCTCATATGATTCTTTAGCAGACCCAGCTGTGTGCACGAGAGAGCGAGGGGCGTTCCCAGAGGCGTCAATTGGGTATGGCAAGCTATGGCAGCTGCCATACCTTGGCTATACAGGGGGAAATAATACAATGTACTTTTCATCGTGCCTGTTGCTAAGGTATGTAAACATGACTGGTGTCTTGCACGCGCGCGAGGGCGCGCGTGCAAGACACCAGTCATGTTGCCATACCTTAGCTTTTGCTGAACTGACGCCACTGGGCGTTCCATCCTGACGCGCGCACGCACGCACGCACGGATCCGTTGACGGGACAGCACAGCGTCGCAGCAGGATTTTGGAGAGAGATCATCTGCTCCGAAAACATGCTTAATATGTGATCTCTGCCGGACTGTGTTATTATAGCTATGGAAATATGCGTGGCAGTGACATACAGAACAGCGCCACCGCGAATCGAACAGAGGGAGGACAATCGGAGACGCATCACCATCCCCATCTGTCTTTGCTGAGCAGCTCCCACCACCACCACACCGTCTTCTTTCTTCACGTCACGTTATTTTAGGCTGGTCTGTGCTGCTGTGTTGTCTGATGAGCGGTGGGCTTCTTCGCCATGGCTTCGGCGGCTGCTCCGGAGGCGAGGAAGTTCACGCGGGGTCTCAACAAGCCAGGCACCGCCGCGGAGTTGAGGCAGAGCGTCTCCGAGGTCGTCAGGACGTCCGTGTTGATGGTAAGTCATGGAGCCTGCAGGGAGCTACCGACTGAGGTACCACCAACAACTGCAGTGGTGGGGAAAGTAGGCTACTGCAAAACAGTGTGCTCAAACTTTAACATTTTCAAAGTCTTCTTCCCCTTAATTCTGACAGTGTACAAATTGGAACCAAATGGACCCGTTAGGGTTCATTTGGTTCCATTTGTACACTGTTAGAGTTACAGACTTGCATGGGTCAAATTATACCCTCATAAAGGAACCTGGAATCCACTTTGAGAACCACTGCTGTAAAAGTATCAATTCTGCAATGTAGAAAATCTAGAAATAGGTTCAAAACGTATTGGGTAAAAGTATGGAAGTGTTAATTGGCATCAAAATTCACTTTAAAGTACCAAAAGTAAAAGTAGACCTACAAAATGTTTGAAAATAGCAGATCTACAAGCTTGTAGATCGGCTGATTTTCAAATGGCCTAGGTATAAAAAGTACAAATACGTCAAAATTGTACTAAATGTACTCGCTTTACACCACTGCACACTGCAAGTATGTTTTATTATTCAAACTGAACTGCCATCTTTTCCCACAGTCACACAAATCTGCATAGGGAGGTGGGTGTGGAATGGGCAAACCTTACATTTAATAATAGTAGGATTATAAGCCTACTTGTTTGGCCATATTATTTGTCCTATTGCTGTTTGTGGGTAGAACTATTCATTACAGCAAATAGTCTGCAAAGAGGCTGTTGTTGCAACTTTCACAAAGAGTGTTGCCAGGTAACTGAAATGTATAGCCTATCTCCATCTCCTAGGCAAGCAGGCACACACGTGCAGGGACACACACACACACACACACACACACACACACACACACACACACACACACACACACACACACACACACACACACCTCTTCTTTAATGCATGTGTCATCTGACTACCCAGGTGCAGTAGAATGCACTGTGCAACCCGATAGGATCTGAAACAGCCGAGTAATGACTGCTGTATGACAGTGAAACAGTCACTATTTCAATTTCATTGTGACTGGACGTTACTATAGTATGCACAGTATGAAACTATAGCTATCCGAGAGAGTTACACGTATGGATATAATCACACTCCATATACATGGAGGGCATATTTAGTTTTCACAAATAACGTCTCTTGAAAATACTAACTCTGTGAGTGTCCAAGAAGTATGAGGCGAAGTGCATTAATTTTTTAATTTTTTTAAGATTTGTTTTTGGGCTTTTTCATGCCTTTATTTGATAGGATAGTAGACCGACAGGAAATGGGGAGAGAGATGGGGAATGACATGCGGCAAAGGTTGTCCGGATCGGGAATCGAACCGGCGACGCCAGCAGGCATCATAGTATATAGTAGTATATAGTAGTATTATAGTTTTTGTTTCTGCCTGAGGAATAGTTTTGAGGAAAGCAGTGTTTGTACTTTGCAGAAATGACAATGACAATGACATTCACACACACACACACACACACACACACACACACACACACACACACACACACACACACACACACACACACACACACTGAGAATATACCCTCCTCAAATAACTTTTCAAATCCATATTTTGGCTCTTGGTTTCACCAGGAATACAACAGCCACAGATGGTTGCCTGTTGATATCATTGCATTTTAAGCAGGCCCTGGTATACAGTATCCATTCTACTATCACTCTCAGTAAGGACATGCCCCTGAATGAATCATTCAGGGGCCAGAGCTGGACATGGGCCCTCCCTGGAACACACCAAAGACACCAGGCCATCTGGTGGAAAGCTCGCTGATGGCAGGTTTACCTGCTGTGCATTTTGAGTATTTGCTGCATGAGACATACTTCCTATAACCCGGAGGGATGTGTTGGCTGTCTAGATCCCATAACCCGGAGGGAAGGACACGTTGTAATTAATCTAATCCCTGCCGGGCAGAGGTATTGCATTCGTACCGTGTGTGTGTGTGTGTGTGTGTGTGTGTGTGTGTGTGTGTGTGTGTGTGTGTGTGTGTGTGTGTGTGTGTGTGTGTTGGGTCTCCGCTGGGACAGACACAGTGTGGGACAGACGCACAGACGGGGGGAACGCCTCATATTTGCAGTCTCGTCTGGAGTGGACCCAGACTGGGATCAATTGACTTAGCAGTTTTGCACATCCGGCCTACAGCGGATATGGAAAGGGGTTGTGTGCCTCCAATGTGCATGTTTATGAGTTATACATGTACAGTATATGAGTTTAGTACAGTATGAGTACAGTGTGTGTGTGTGTTTTTGTGTTTTCTAAATCTAAACTATGTACTATTTTATAACCCCGGAGCAATCATCCCAATCATCCACAGTGGATGCTCACATTGTTTAGCAAATTATACGACACAGGACAGGCAGTGTCCCGCCTTATACAGACACTAGATAACTTTCACAATGGATGGTGTTGCATGAAAACAAACATACCCCTCCTTAAATCATTACAACAACTAAGGTTTCTGCCTTTACGGACGTGATCGACTATGGGGCTCTTAAGTCTGACATCATTTTGTAGGCGGAGGAGAACTTCTGTGCCAAATGGCATCAGCGCCCGTGAATCTTTTTACTATAAGCACATTTTTCTTCTCTTTCTTGTTGACAGGAAAGTGGTAGAATTATACTTTAGTCGTTATTTTTGTCTGGGATCTGTTGAAATAGCAAGGGACACAGCACTGCCCATATTGACAATAAATCTGCTTGGGGGTCTGAGTACAAAATGATGTCACGCCTTAAAAGCCCTATGTTTTACAATTTGTCCTGTGTAGATTTGTTATATAGACAAACATGGGAAACGATTATGAAGATTATGCAAAATAATTGCTATCATCTCAAGTATTTGCGATCAGATGATTATGTAATAATAGTCCTGTACACACGTGCCTCTTCCACACGCACGCATGAACGTGCACACACACACACACACACACACACACACACACACACACACACACACACACACACACACACACACACACACACAGTTTTGTCACTCTATCAGAGAGTATGAGGCTGCTGTGTATATGTATGTTTGTTGGTCAGTGGTCGCTTTCTCAAAGTGACGTGTATAGTAGATTTGTGTGGTTTCATGCTTTTTTGGGATAGTTTCTTCAAGTGAGCGAGTGGGCATACCTATGGAGCTGTTGTTTCAGAGTCCTATGTGAGGAAGAGGTGGAGAGTGCTGGAGATTTTAAGAAGCTAATTACACCGGTGATTCTCAACCTGTGGGCTGGGGCCCACTGGTGGGTCGTGAGGATATTGCGAGTGGGCCCCAAAATAATTGGAAAAACACCCTAACACCCTAACCCTCCAACCCTAATTTGATTGATAATATAACATTAATATTTAGAGGGAAAAAAACGTCATGTTATGTTTAAGGGAAAAAAGGGCAATAAATATCTTACTCCAAAATAAAGTAGGATACTTGCGCCTTGTCATGAAAAAGGTATTGGCGCACCCCTCATTTTCTAATGTGTCGGGGTTTAACTACCGGTATTACTTGGGGCCCCAGGTGTCAGCGGCCCTAGGAATCTTTCTATGTCTGGTTAACTTGCATAATGATGATCAATATGCCCATGTCACTCAGGTTAATGCTCTTTTCCATCAATTATAGGATCCTTTCCGGCCCCAGTGCCCGCCCGGTTAATTCATGTAATGAAATAATCAAAGCCATTATTTAGTCTGTGGAAGTGCAGAGCCTGACTAGTATGCGAAACCTGTTTACAAACTTCACTGACTTCTTCTCACTTTCTGTTCCTTTGGCAAGTACATCCTCTGACCATGACATCCTTCTTATCAGTTTGCACAAAAAGACCTCTGTTGTGAATCCCAGGGAGTTGAATGAAGGCTTGTTTTACCTTCAGTGAAAAAAACACATCTTTTACTCCTTGTTTTTAACACATATCTGGGGAAAGGTGACTGAGTTTAGATACACTTCTAGAAGCATCTCGCGGCTTCACACTGACATGGTTACTCACACAGCAGTAAAACTGGCATCTAGGCTACTTCAGGCCACTAGCAGTGCCAGTGACACTGGAACGATTAGCTTGAATTCTCTTGCTCTGTTGAGGATTGGGGAAGCATTTGTGATCCAGTTTCCTTACCCATGTTTTCTCTGTTTTCTCATGCATTCAAACAAGAGGCCTTCTGTGCAAGAAACTATATCTAGTAATCGAGGCTAATAGCTTTGCCCTAATTGGAAACAATTATATACCGGTCTCAGGGCTTAAACTTTAAGCCGTAAAGAAAACATTTGCCCATTTGTGTAAATTCAATTATTGTTCTGGTGTGAGCAGGTCAATAATATATTTTTGGCAAACATACCATTAGGGCCTTATGGCCCATTCCCACTGGGCCAGATAACAGATAAAAAAATCTCTTTCTCCAGATATTTTTCCATTCAAAGTGGCAAATATCTGTGGTAGATATTTTCTTTATCTGTATCTACCATCCACTTTGAATGGAAAAATATCTGGAGAAAGAGATTTTTTTATCTGTTATCTGGCCCAGTGGGAATGGGCCTTTAGTCTTCTCTTATGTGTATGACCCAAGGAGTGCAGTTTTCTTTTTTCTTGTTTTAAGATTTATTTTGGGGCTTTTATGCCTTTATTGATAGGACAGTAGACTGACAGGAAATGGGGGGAGAGCTGGGGAGTGACGCGCGACAAAGGTTGTCCGGATCGGGAATCGAACCGCCAAGGCATCCATTTGGCAATGCCTATGTGGTATGCAGTTTTTCTAATTCTAGTTTCTACTTAGTCCTGACCTGCTATTATAGTCTCAAACTGAGGTTGGTATTCATTTCTTGTGGGG
The DNA here is from genome assembly GCF_963921795.1 of Nannobrachium achirus. Lineage (NCBI taxonomy): Eukaryota > Metazoa > Chordata > Actinopteri > Myctophiformes > Myctophidae > Nannobrachium > Nannobrachium achirus. The sequence goes on along the minus strand of NC_137831.1, from coordinate 39,982,418 downwards.
CTGTGGTCACGTCATCCAGGCCCCTTGTTGCTGGCCAGTGGCTGTGGGATCACGTCAATGCTAATGCTTTGATATCAGGGTTGGGCACGGGGGTCATCATGTTACCGTCACATTCATCAGTGTCTCAGCCGTACTGTACTCCATGACAGGGACATGCTGGCCATTGGGAAAAGCGGGACAACTCCCGAACGGCCGGTTCATTCCCGGCCAGTCCAGGCCGGCCTGGTGATCCATTAGGAAAAAATGTAAATAAAATGTTGGCCTTCGTTCCATTTTGGGGGCTGGGCGGCCAACAAAGTAAATCGTCACTGTCGGGCCGAAACCTCGTATCTCCAAGTTTCAAATGTGTAAATTTTTTCACAAAGCAAAGCCCTGCTTCATCATACAAGGCCGTCGCACAAAAGTAGTGAAAACAGCCGATCTACAAGCACACAACGCCTCGCACCGCGAGGCGGTGTGTGCTTGTAGATCGGCTGTTTTCACTCGTTTAATTCATTTTTTAAATGATGAATACAAAACAAACGGTTTTGGACATACAAGGTTTCCACCCGACAACGACAAAATATAACTCATGTAATTGGCCCACTGGCTTGTCACTTGTCATGATCTGAAATGGGAAAAATCTTTGAGTAGCAGCAGCGCTATAGAGAGATCTCTCTCTATAGCGCGCAATGAGGGCCTCTCCAACTCTTTTTCCCGGGCTGAATCAGGGGCCCAGCACGTCCCTGAGGAGCAGAGACTCGTGGGACCAGCTGTCGCTGGTGCCCATTTACACAGCATGGTGTAGTAGTCTGACCCGTGTTAACCTCTTTCGTTGACCCAGGGTCCTCTAGGGGCCTATCCTTGGCCCACTCCCTACTTTCCCTTTACACCAGGGGTCGTCAACGATTTCAGGCCAAGGACCTCTTAGTCGAGAGAGAGAGATGAAGCATGGACCCCCACAACCCATAGATACCATATAGTTTCATCGTTTGACAGCACAATCATACGTGTATTTTGGGTTCGTGTAAATTTGTGTTTTCAGATGTTTATCCACTTTAACCGTCAATACTTAATAAACTTGACCTTTCTCTCTGTACTTAGTCTGCTCTTTTTCCCCTCTACACCAAATCTCTTTGCCGGAAATAGCCGATCTACAAGCTCACAACACCTCGCGCTGCATTGTGAGCTTGTAGATTGACTATTTTTGGCTAAAGTTCTCAGAATATGGACGTTAGGGTTCCAGTGGTTAATATAAAAAAGGAGAAAAAAGGTTTCTATCACACAAAGATTTGAAGGGCCCCCTGTTCGTTGTAACTATGAGGACCCCCTAGCGGTCCCGGACCCCTGTTGGAAGACCCCTGCTCTAGACCAAATCTTTTTGCTGAAAATAGCTAATCTACAAGCAAAATGTCAAGTAAGCTTTATCCGGCAAGAGCAGATTAGCTTGACTTAGATCGTGATACAATCACTCCAGTCAGTGCATGTTTTCTTCTTCACATCAAACTCGTTCTGTAAGTACATTCCAGCTGCTATGTTGCTATGGTGAAGAAAAAAGACTAACTGCATAACTAACTTGCGATTGCATTGGTTCGACAATAAAAGGCCACCACTGAGAAAGCAGGAAGTGTCTAGATGACGCACGGGCGCTGTCATTCTACAGATGTTGAAATAGTTATGTCCTTACATTGCAGTGTAATGTACATGTAATGATTACATGACTCGGTCGCAGTTTACTATGAGAAACATCACAGCTTGTCCACGTTCGTCCGTCCGTCCGTCCGTCCGTCCGTGTAGACGTGTACACATGTTTACGGCCTATGGGTTTGCCCCTCTGACATCATGCTCTGATGTCACTGTGATGTCAGGGGAACCACTCTACCAGAATGGATTTGCCGCTCTGACATCACGCTCTGGCTTCACTGTGATGTCACACTATCAGAATTCTTTTTATGCCCATATATGGAGTTCCTAACCTGACTTGCGTCAGATGGTGGCAGTAGTGCGTAGGCTACCGCTCTACTTTACCATCTGAGATCTCTCGGGCAGACTCGATGTAAGGGGCGGGCCATTTTTTGAAATTCTTTAGCAGGTGATTGGATGTGGCAGTCTCTCTGTCACAGTCTGGGAGTGCCAACTCCAACCACTCATATTGGCCTGTCTGCATCCACGTGGTCTGCAATCAGACTATTGGCTCAGAGCCGCTCAGAGCCCGCCCGTAGCTGCCGCTGATTGGTCCGGCCCGGGGCTTTACGAGCGTTATCAACTCCCACCGAGAGATCTCAGATGGTAAAAAGTAGAGCGGTAGCCTACGCACTACTGCCACCATCTGACGCAAGTCAGGTTATGGAGTTCCCTGATGTCATCAATATTAATGATGCCCTGTTAGAGAGATCCCTGTAATGCCAGGGGGAACAAATCCCTTTTATGCCCATATATGGAGATATGGAGATCCCTGTGATGCCAGGGGAACAAATCCCTTTTATGCCCATATACGGAGATCCCTGATGTCCACGAACCCTGATGTCCACATCACTGTGGCGCGACCTCACCCTTTAGGGCGAGGTCGCTTGTCGCCCTGAGGCGTCTTACTAGTAATTGTAATGCAAGGTTGGACAAAACCAATTTCTGTGATCTGGGAAAGTAGTGATTTCAATTCAATTCAATTTCAATTCAAAGGGCTTTATTGGCATGAGAAAACATACATTTACATTGCCAAAGCAGAATACAATACAATCAGAACAAAATATGTACAGGTGAAAGCAGTTTTCATGCATCACGGTTACATGCAGGCAGAGCAGGGATATATACAATGGTTTTTAAGGTGGTTGGGTTCCTAAGGTGGTTGGGTTTTTAAGGTGGTTGGATTTCTTTCACTCTCCTTGTATGGGCAAACTTATATAAAAATCTGACCTTCAGCACAAACTTGAACAAAGCACAAAAGCAGATTCTGTCACTTTATAAAAATACACCAAACGACTTTGCCGAAAAATATGTACAGGTGAAAACAGTTTTCATGCATCACGGTTACGTGCAGGCAGAGCAGGGATATACAATGTTTTTTACACTGCACACAAAATGTGGTAGAAACAGAGCTACACTTTCTAACCACCTGCCCACTATACCAAGACATTAGAGATGCATACTTCCCACTGATTACACACACCCGAAGTGAGTTTGAAAACTCGACCAATGATGAAAAACTTCCATATCTACTGGGAGAAATACAACAATGCGCAAACACAGCAGCAAGATTTGTGAACTGTTGTGACAAAAGAAGGCTAGAAACACAACCACCCTAAGGACTACAAACCATGGATTGACATCTAGACCTACTGCACATACAGTATGAAACAGAGCTGATACCTTTAAATGCATTTTGTGGGAAAACAAATGCTGCAATTATACCCTGTATATAAAATGTCATAATGCGACATAGCTCTGTTTACTCAATGCTGTACCCCCCTCCAACTGTATATATGTTCCCCATTTTCAACTGTTTTTTATTGTATTTGTGATACTTGCTTTGGCAATGTAAACGTATGTTTTCTCATGCCAATAAAGCTCCTTTGAATTGAATTGAATTGTTTTTTAAGGTGGTTCGGTTCCTAAGGTGGTTGGGTTTTTAAGGTGGTTGGATTTCTTTCACTCTCCTTGTATGGGCAAACTTATATAAAAATCTGACCTTTAGCACAAACTTGAACGAAGCACAAAAGCAGATTCTGTCACTTTATAAAAATACACCAAACGACTTTGCCGAAAACAGCAGATCAACAAGCTCACAACACATTGTTATGCAGCATGTTGTCAGCTTGTAGATCTGCTATTTTCACAGAACGTTCACCAATCTTGGAAGAATGTTTGCCTATAATGTCAATGTCCAGAATAGGGACACTGATAATCAATCAAATTAACATTTAGAACAGGGGTCTTCAATGTTTTCAGGCTAAGGACCCCTTAGTTGAGAGAGAGATGAAGCTGGGACCCCCACAACCTGTTCATAGATTCCATATAGTTTCATTGTTTGACACAATCATCAGTGTATTTTGGATTCATGTTAATTTGTGTTGTCAGATTTATTAGTATTTAACCACTTGAATCGTCAGTACACAACTTGACATTTCACTTTGTACTGCCCTCTTTTTCCCCTCTACACCAGACATCTTTGCCAAAAATAGCCAATCTACAAGCTCACAACGCCTCGCGCGAGCTTGTAGATCTGCTATTTTTGGCTAAAATTCTCAGAATATGGACACTATAGTGTTCAAATGGTTAATATAAAAAAGAAAAAAAAGTTTCTATCACACAAAGATTTGGAGGACCCCCTGTAGTAACTCTGAGGACCCCCTAGGGGTCCCGGACCCCCTGTTGAAGACCCTTGATCTAGAAAGTAATCTGTAACCCTTCAATCTATCTCCAACCCCATTGTAGGGGTGGGCAATATAATCGATATGGCAATACATCGCGATAGTTTATTTGCCAATACTGTATCGATTTTGCAGGCAGTAGTATTGCGATACTTATACAAATAAAATATGTTCCCCCTGCACATAGGAACCAATGTCCAGTCCTGACACTCCGCTGCCTCTAGATGTCGCTGTACTATAGTAGCTACTTCCCCTTCCCACGGTTCAGTGAGTGAGGTCTCTGGAGAAAATGGCTGCGAACGACGAAAACAACAACATTAGGGCAGCGCCTTCAGCTTTTGAAGCTGATATATCACAGTAGTATCGCAATAGTATCGTATCGCAAAGATTTGCTATATATCGTGATAGTATTGCACCGTGACCCAAGCATTGTGATACGTATTGCATCGCGAGATTCTTGCCAACATCCACCCCTAGTGCATTGCTATAATGACGGTCGCATCTCTGTGCTTTATTCAATAATTAAAGAGGTGTTGGAAGTGTCCTGGCTATTTATAAACCTGCACAGTGAAAATCCTGAGCGTTACTTTAACTCTGAGTATATGCAAATGGGGCCGAAAGGGTCCAATGGCGGTCGGATCTCTGTGCGTTGTTTAATAGTTGATGAGGTGGTGGGAGGTGGCCTGGCTATTTTTGAAACCGGCGCGATAAAATCCCGGGTGTTAATTCAACTCTCACAGGGTACAAATGGACCCTGTTGGGCTCCAATGAACACTGAGGATTTTTTTTACTGTGCTTGTTAAGAGGTTTCACACTGGGATCCCATGAGTCCTATCAATTATGAATGCATGCATATATGGGCTATCATCTTATCATCGAAAGGGCAAGGCAGGGTGAGAGGGACAAGCTCACACACACGCGCGCACGCACATGCACGCACGCACAGTTAGGGCTGTCACGATTATGACATTTTACATGACGATTAATTGTCACTCTAATAATTGCGATTAACGATTTAATTGTGTCGTTGACAACAACATTTCTGTTTGGCTTGTAGTCTTTGAAGTTGCACATGGCAGGTATGAAACATAACCTAAATGTACAAAGAAATTACTTACATTTTTGACAACTTTATACTTGAAAAAGAACATTGATAGTGGAAATAGCCGATCTACAAGCTCACATGCGACGCGTTGTGAGCTTGTAGATCGGCTATTTCCACTATTTTTGAAAATGTTTGAAAATATGAAAACTTTTCAACATGTAAACAAATATGACGATTATGTCAAATAATTGCTATTATGTAATAATTGTGACAGCCCTACGCACAGTAGTCAGCGTGGGTATCTGTGTGATGGGTTGTCAACTGTAATAAAGGGAGCGAGGTGGAAATGTACACTGCAAAATCATAAGGGTTAACCACTTGAAACCCAGTATAGAGGCTATGCGTGACATCATCATCATATCGGTACCAGGAAGTTATGTGGGAACGCCTACTGAGTGGCAAAAAACGACTTTCTGGCCTTGACAGCCCATACATCCGAACAGAAAAGTCCTATCTGATTGCATTAATTCAACGTTACACGACGTTAAACTCAATTTGCCACCCGATTTGCCACTCGATTGGCCATTCACTTCGGCAAGAATAGCTAATCCAAAAGTTAAAAGCGCATGCGTCAAGGCAACGCGTTTTGAGCTCGTACTGTGGATCGTCAATTTTCAGCGAAGAAATGTTGTTGTTGACTGAAAAAGGTGGTCCGAGTACAGTTGTAACTCAGCTCCGTTTCACCAAGGCCAGAGAGTTTAAGCGGTTCATTTAACTCTGAGAGTTGGCGGGTCCATGTTCACACTCCCATTCAGAACGGGTACACTATATTGTGTATCATTATTTTATGCTTTAACTATTGAAAAATAGCAGATATACAAGCTCACAGCACGGCACCGAGTGCTGCGCTGCTAACTCTGCTATTTTTGAAAAATTGTGAAAATTTGAATTTTGAAGTGTCTTTTGAATCCTTCTAAGATTTTTTTGAAAAACCTATGTTTCTATGTCAGCAATCTGGCCAGCCATCGTCAAAGAAAAGGTCCTTTTCACTTAACTGGAGCTCAGTTAATCTGTTCTTGAGAGACTACTATGTCAGTGGTTCTCACAGTTTTTCATGTGAAGGACCCCCAAAATGATATTTATTTGGCCACGGACCCCCATCTCAAAATATTTAGTTCCACCCAGAAGCAAAATTTGAGTTACAAACGTTTGCTTTGAAAATACATAAATTCAAAGATTTTGCACACATTTTCACGACTTTTTCAAAAATAGCAGATCTACAAGCTGATATAGCAGATATACAAGCAGATATACAAGCAGATATACAAGCTCACAGCGCGGCACTCTGTGCCGCGCTGTGAGCTTGTATATCTGCTATTTTTCACTGGTTAAAGCATTCAATAATTCTAGGCCTAAATTTGTTAAGTGAACACTCGCAAACGTTCTGGGTATCCACACACACTCAGACGGAAATGTGGAGGACCTCAAGTGATGCCCTTTGCCTGCATAAACAGAGTGTGCTTCACTGACACAGATACACCGGTACCGTGCGTAGATAAACAATTGTGTATTTCAGGCGTAGTGGGCTTTCAGCTGCACTTGAGTAAACAAGCATGGTTTTTAATAGTGGGAGTGATATGGATAGAGGGAGCACAAATACACACAAGTGTGTACGCCTTTGTTTTTTGTTTTTTTACTAATGGAGCATAGTGGACAGATGGTCGACATAAACATGCACGTACACAAATACACATAATATACATACATCAGTAAACATTACAGTAAAGTGTAAATTGTGCATTTATCCTTTATCCAAGGCGCTTTACAGAGATTGTGCATTACATTCACACATTCATACACCGATGGCGGAGGAAACCAAACCATGCAAGGCACCAACCTGCACACCTGGAGCAACTAGGCCCTGCAAGCCAAATGACGTCATGATGACGTTATGATAACGTCCCCGGTGACGTTCAGAACTCGGACAGATCACCGCCCATATGGGGATGATCTTGATGAACGTCATATGGACTTTTTTGTTTGACCGAATTACTGTTATTGTTTGTAATGTTAGTTGAAATATGAGCATATAAGGTTATATTCTGGGACATATGACCGGTTATGATATTTATCTGGCCTCGATCGAACCCTCTCTGATTAATCCAGGACGTCCGCTTTCGTGGGCAGGATTTATGTTGGTTGAAATCAGGTGATATTCTAGGCCAGATCTGACTAGTCATGGTTTGACTTGATCTGGCCCCAATCGAGACGTCACTGATTGGTCCAGGTCCTGACCGTGCTTGCTGGGGGGGTTCAGAGTCTTTCTTGCTCAAGGACTCTTCGACTCTAACTCTGGGGGAGCCCGGGATCGAACTGGGAACCCTTCGGGAACCCTCCGTGTTCTAATGACGGTTTCTCTACCCCCTGAGCCACTGCCGCCCCTCAGTATGCACTCATGCTGCTGGCGGTGTGGGATTTCAACTGTACCTTGTAAACAAAGACTGCTCAGGAGCCAAGCGGCAGAGCAGTTAAAAAACGGCCCCTGCAGTTTTAATAAGCGCTTCCAACTTTAGGAATTGCTGGCTTAGAGGTTTGTCAAGGCCCACCTCGCTCTGCCTTCTGACCACCTCCTCGCTGACTGTCTTCACCAGTGTTGTTTTTGACTGCACATTTTGGTTTAGTTTTAGTCATAGTCTTTTGAATAAAATGTCATTTCATTTTAGTCATAATTTAGTCACCTGAAAAGTTTTAGTTTATCATATGTTTTTAGTTGACTAAATCTACAGATTATTTAGTCAACTAAAATGTATTTTGGCGGGCCATGATGGCATCGTAATGACTGATTTTACACTTGGTTGCGTGCTGCAAGCTCACAAAGACGCGTTGTGAGTAGAGGTGCACCGATACCGATATTGGATCGGTATCGGCCGCCGATATGAAGGTAATTAATGTTAATTAATTATATCGGATATCGACACAACGTCGCCGATCCAAGCCCCGATATAAATAATAATAAGAATAATAAATATACAACATAATCACGCAATTGTAAGCCCATGAGGCCATGACCAAATGTTTTTAGCATATAATTATTAAATAAACATCCCAAAATCTTCTTATGGATCAAACTTCTTTTTTTGTCGCTCCTCCACCCTTGTCTTAACGAGACACGGCTTCGCTGCAGGCTGCACAGCAGGCACGTGCACAGACTGCACACAGACATCAAAGGGGGCTTGAGCCCCTGCCCTTTTATCCGTCTGTAAAAATTGCCCTCTTCAGACCATGAATGCATTTTTTTTACTATGGTAAAAGAAATGCAAATGTCCCCTTTCCATACCATAACTCCATTCAAGAGAATTGTCCACCAAAATGCCTTTTTAGAAATGTCAGCCCCTGCCTCTCTTTACATTCTCTGCACTCCCTGCTGCAGCCTGCACAGCAAGATGCTCTGGTCCTACTTATTATAACTCTATGCCTGACACTCAGTAAACATTAGCAGCCTACCGAATACAGATGGTGCTGATTACCTTTACATACAAGGATATATTCCATAATCCTGTGTCATTGTCGTCTCAAAAAAAGATGAAGGAGAAAGAAAAAAAGCAGCGTGTCACCAGGCTTTCCTGCGTCCAGACGGTCAGAAGGAGTTTTACTTTCACTTTCATAGATAGAATGCAACAGCATTGCTGCTGTTGCAAGCTATACAGAAAAAGCCATCCTATGAATGTCTCTTATTTTAGCCAGTTTCAAAGGAGAATCACCTCCCGTTTCTCTGTTGTTGAAAGTCAGTTCACTTTGCTTGATGTCGTCGTGTGTCTCTCTCCACACGCTGGATTAATTAATGCATGTCCAGGTGAAGCTCGTTAAAAGTCGTTATAGTCTCCTCCGATAGTTTCACAAAGTACATTAAGCAACAGAAATGTATTAAGTCCCTATACAGAGGTTTTACCCATGGGTTTTACAAGCCATAACAACCGGAGCAGGGGCATGAGGTAATAATTTTGCCCTTAAATATTTGAAAGGACCAGACTAGTGTCAGACTAGGGGTAAATGTCTCACCTTGGAAATGCAACCTTATTTATTTGAGCTTTTAAGACAATCCTTTTGCATTAAGATACGATTTTGCTTGTTAAAACAATATTTATTCAATAATAATATTATTAACAATAATATTTGAAATAAATCATCTGAAATGTAGCCTACACATAATTTAAAAATAAAGGTTTTGCTATAATCATGCAGCTCTAACAGTGACACAGACATAGAAGCAATGGCACAACATTATGGAAACATATATACAGTAGTATATTACTTAAAGTGAATGATCAGCTGGCATCAATATTATATCCATAATTAGACTGGGTTATTTGAAGAATTTATATATAAAAAGAGTTGCCATTGCATTT
>NC_137831.1:39620121-39967621 GCF_963921795.1 Nannobrachium achirus | reverse complement strand
AGTCATTGCCTCATAGTCAAAATGCTTTTGAATATGAAAATGTTGACATGCCAAAAATAGGGATACCAGGTTCAAAGTGGTTAAAGTGTCAAAATCATTTCATAAAATGAACTTGAGTTTAAATAAAAATCACTTTACGTTTTTCCCACCTTTTCAATTTGCAGAGCACCGCACCCCCGGTTTAAAAGCCAGTGGTCTGTTGAATGTCTTTGAGGTGTAGAGGTGAGGCGACCGGCGACCGCGGTTATCCTGGTGAACCTGAGCGCAACGGTGGGTGTCGATGGGCAAGGAGGGTCGCAAGCTTATGAGAAACAACTAAAATAAGACCTTAAAACCTGGCGAAAACAGTTGCGTGCATTAGCGTAAGATGACGATAAAGGAAATCATTAAATGGAAAACATTAAATTAACTTCTGAAAAGCCTACTAGGCCTTAAAACCCGGGGAAAACAGCTGCGTGCATTAGCGCAAGATTAGGCTAGATGAGGATAAAGGAAATCATTCAATGGAAAACATTAAATTAACTTTTGAAAAGGTTTCTAAGCCTACACTAGCCTACTAATAAAACTAGTGGAACCGCGATCTTTCCACACGTGAATAATTGTGGTTGTAAACAATAACACAAACAATAGGCTATAAATCCTTAGTCTAGTAGGCCTAGTGGGAAGAAGAGGTTATCATCATGGGCCCAAATAACTTTGAAATATCTTGCAATTGGCGACGAGTCGGTAAGAGTGCCTCTCATTTTATAAAGCTATATAACCTCTCCATCATCGGCAATAGTCAATGGTGTGTGTTCCCCACACTCCCGCGCCCCCACCGTTGCGCTCAGGTTCACCGGGAAAACTGCGGTTGCAGAGGTGAGAGGTGTAGCAGTAAAGATACTCACCAATTGAACGACACATACCCCTGCTGACCTGGGATCAAATCACACCTAAACACTTGTCCTTTAAAGGCAATGTCACTTGAAGGAGTAGTTCACCACCAAAACAGGGACGTGCAGAGAATGTTAGAGAGGCGGGGGCTGAAATTTCTAAAAGGGCTTTGGGGAGAAAATATAGAAACTAGCAGACCTCTGCGACGCGTTGTGAGCTTGGAGGTCGGCTATTTTCGGTGCTTGATACCACAGTGAACTAAGCATAATCAAGTGAATACTGGAGATGTGGCGTACAGCATGGATTTCTACACACAGAGGGCTACTTTTTACAGAGGGATAAAAGGGCAGGGGCTCAAGCCCCCAGACAACTCACTCCATTACTATAATCACATTTTTGTCTTAGGAATGCGACAAAAACCCAAAAATATAATTGAACTCAATCTCCATGGCATGAGTAATCAATAGGAAAAAAAGTCATTTTGCGGTGAACTACTCCTTTAAGAAAAGGCAGTGGACTACGCTGTATTTTTATTTTTAATATTATAAACTATCTTGCTGCCTAGTGCCCCCATTATTTCTCCTTGTGCCTATTCATGAAAGTTTTCTGAGCAAAATGTAGTCTTAAGATTAGAAAGCTGCTATTTTCACACCACAGCGTGAGAATATTTCGGTCCCAAAGCTAGGTGCAGCTACCGTAGGTAACCTTGTTGTCCTAGTTTTGGAAAGCCAGACAATGGCAGCAGTGTGGTATAGTGCTTTTTGTGATTATTGGTTAGACACGAGGACAGAGGCTATTCAACATAGATAAACCCTCGTGGCTAGCCAGAGCTTTTAACCCATTTAGAACGGGTACACATTTTGTGTGTCATTATTTCATGCTTTAACTATTGAAAAACAGCAGATATACAAGCTCACAGCGCGGCACCGAGTGCTGCGCTGCGAGCTTGTAGATCTGCTATTTTTGAAAAAACGTGAAAATTCGAATTTTGACCCGATTCTATAAGTGTCTTTTGAATCCTTCTAAGATTTTTTGAAAAACGTATGTTTCTATGTCAGCAATCTGGCTAGCCATCGTCAAAGATAAGGTCCTTTTCACTTAAATGGAGCTCAGTTAGTCTGTTCTTGAAAGACTACTAGTAGTGGTTCTCAAACCTTTTCATGTCAAGGACCCCCAAACTGACATTTATTTGGCCACGGACCCCCATCTCAAAATATTTAGTTCCAGGGACCCCCCAGAAGCAAAATTTGAGTTACAAACGTTCGCTTTGAAAATACATATATTCAAAGATTTGCAAACATTTTCACAACTTTTTCAAAAATAGCAGATCTACAAGCTTGCCGCGCTGTGAGCTTGTATATCTGCAATTTTTCACTGGTTAAAGCATTCAATAATTCTAGGCCTGAATGGGTTTAATTGCTTTTCAATCAAACCATGCAAAAAGAATCCTCTCCCAGTCTGCATGATTACCTACAGGGCTCTCGTAATGAGGAACTCAATATAGCACACATTTAAGAGTAACCCAGATTCTTTTGGGATGTTCATTAATGTCTGTCTAAATTTAGGCCTCTGATTAACTTGTTGGCCTAGAACACTTTGTGGAGCAAAGAATAGAAGAAAGAAACTAGCACTAATGTTGCACTTACAGCCATTCCTCTCCAAATGATTCCCCTAATTAGCATTAATGCTCCAGAATGGCACAGAATATGACAAAATGCCATTTCAATCTGCCTTCTTGGTTTACCTTAAAGGGCCACTTCACCTCTGGGACAACCCGATCTTATTGTATTGTCGTTTGGGACACGATCAACACAATCATGAGTTATTTTTTGTGTTCAATCTGTTTTTCGAGTTATTAGTATTTCAGCCTGTACTAGTGATGCGTTTTGCATCATATGATGCAAAACGCATCATTGATGATGCAAAATGCATCACTAGTCATGCTGAAATACTAAAATATCTAAAAACACAGATTACAAAAAATAACTCAGGATTGTGTTGATCGTGTCCCAAACAACAATAAAATAAGATCTGGTTGTCCCAGAGGTGAAGTGGCCCTTTAATATAAGTGAGTTCTAGTGATGTAATAAGACTAAAGGCCCATTCGCACTGGGCCAGATAAACAGATAAAAATATATCTTTTTCCATTCAAGTGGATGGTAAGATACAGATAAAAAAAATATCTAACAGATATTTAAACAAATATATGTATAACAGATATGTTTTTCATCTGTATCTTACCATCCACTTGAATGGAGAAAGATATTTTTTTATCTGTTTATCTGGCCCAGTGGGAATGGGCCTTAAGGCCAATCCGAAAATAATATGTCTAAGGCCAATCGATGTTTTTGGGGGGGAAATAGATTGGTATGGTTATTACACTCTCTAGACTCTGAAGAGTATAATAGTGGAATTCTAGACTATAGTTAAACTAACACTGAGACTGTTACTGTGGTGTAACTATGCCTGTGTAAACCTGCTTCTATCCTTCCACACAGCATAGGCTTGCAGTTTGTCTGGTAATATTTTGGCACGTGAGTGAGCATTCCTTAGAGATGTTTCTATTTGCAAAGGTTAAGCAAACCAGCTCAGTCTGGCAGCTTTTTCTTTTTCCAGTGAGTCATCTGGTGTCTTTGTTATTGCAGTTAATGTGGTTGAGCTGTAGGGGGCGGCAGTGGTACATATCCATGTCTACCACTCTATCTTAGGAAGGTATTATTGAGGTAAACCAGTGTTACTCAAACTTTCAAATGTCAAGGTCTCCCCTTAACTCTGACAGTGTACAAATGGAACCAAATGGACCCGTTAGGGTTCATTTGGTTCCATTTTGTACACTGTCAGAGATACAGACTTGTATGGGTCAATTTAGACGGCCTTAAAGGAACCCACAGAGTCCCTGGAATCCACTTTGAGAACCACTGAGGTAAACCAACATTTTGTAGAGACCCGAGAGGTAAAGAGTAAAGACAGAGCTTAGTTCTCTCTCTAGCCGATGATTTTATTTCTAAGGGATGTGTGTCATATAGGCCAAAGATATCACGTGTCTCTGTGTGTGTGTGTGTGTGTGTGTGTGTGTGTGTGTGTGTGTGTGTGTGTGTGTGTGTGTGCGTGTGTGCGTGTGTGTGTGTGTGTGTGTGTGTGCGTGTGTGTGTGTGCGTGTGTGTGTGTGTGTGTGCGCGCGCGCGTGCGTGCGTGCGTGTGCGCGTGTGTGTGTGTGTCTATGACCATGCATAGCTGTGGTCTTTCACTTTCACCATTGTTTTCCTATATGAAGGGTCTGGATTTTGCTAACCCAAATCTTTCCACACTTTGTTCTTACGTTGCAACATTTCTTGGAGGTTGACTGTACCAAACAGGAGGTAAATCTTCGTATTGCATACTGTCATTGATTGCTTTTCAGCAGCCTACACCCCCCCACCCCTCTCTCTGCAAGAATTGTCTAAAATGACAGTTCTTTGTTGCCAGGAGACAGAGCTTAAAACCCATTTAGGCCTCGAATTATTGAATGCTTTAACCAGTGAAAAATAGCAGATATACAAGCTCACACTGCAAGCTTGTAGATCTGCTATTTTTTTGAAAAAGTCGTGAAAATGTGTGCAAATCTTTGAATATATGTATTTTCAAAGCGAACGTTTGTAAATCAAAATTTGCTTCTGGGTGGTCCCTAGAACTAAATGTTTTGAGCCAGGGTCCGTGGCCAAATAAATATCATTTTGGGGGTCCTTCACATGAAAAGGTTTGAGAACCACTGACATAGTAGTCTCTCAAGAACAGACTAACTGAGCTCCAGTTAAGTGACGATGGCTGGCCAGATTGCTGACATAGAAACATAGGGTTTTTCAAAAAACCTTAGAAGGATTCAAAAGACACTTATAGAATCGTGTGAAAATTCTAATTTTCACGATTTTTCAAAAATAGCAGATCTACAAGCTCGCAGCGCGGCACTCGGTGCCGCGCTGTGAGCTTGTATATCTGCTATTTTTCAATAGTTAAAGCATAAAATAATGATACACAATAATGTGTACCCGTTATAAATGGGTTAAACACTGGTGTTGGTCCTTTTCTTCCAAAGAAAAGTGCGAGAGTGCGTGACGTCATTCCTAGTTTAATAGATCTGTCGATGAAATCCAGATTGCTCCTGAGAGCGGAGCCAATGCAGTGCAGTGACTTTCCCCAACGGGGAAAAGGCGTTTCACAAACCATGAAGCAGGGTGTTTTTGGGGGTACAAATCTATTAACCCATTTAGGGCCTAGAATTATTGAATGCTTTAACCAGTGAAAAATAGCAGATATACAAGCTCACAGCGCGGCACCGAGTGCCGCGCTGCGAGCTTGTAGATCTGCTATTTTTGAAAAAGTCGTGAAAATGTGTGCGAATCTTTGAATATATGTATTTTCAAAGCGAACGATTGTAACTCAAATTTTGCTTCTGGGGGGTCCCTGGAACTAAATATTTTGAGATGGGGGTCCGTGGCCAAATACATATAATTTTGGGGACCTTGGCATGAAAAGGTTTGAGAACCACTGACATAGTAGTCTCTCAAGAATAGACTAACTGAGCTCCAGTTAAGTGAAAAGGACCTTTTCTTTGACGATGGCGAGACAGATTGCTGTCAAAAACAGAGGTTTTTCAAAAAATCTTAGAAGGATTCAAAAGACACTTATAGAATCGGGTCAAAATGATAATTTTCACGATTTTTCAAAAATAGCAGATCTACAAGCTCGCAGTGCGGCACTCGGTGCCGCGCTGTGAGCTTGTATATCTGCTATTTTTCAATAGTTAAAGCATAAAATAAGGATAATAATGTGTACCCGTTCTAAATGGGTTAAAAAATAAAAACTTTATGGTAGCGGAGGAATGGGCCATTTGGTTGAATCCAAAGCGACTGGACATCTGAGAAGTGTGTTATTTGGCTCTGCTGACTTTCTGGGGTTTGTATTTCCCAGCACACAGTTCTCATTTTGTTGTTTGTTTCGTATGCTCAGTGACCTTTCTCGGGCCGATAGACTGTCATTGCGAAGCGATCGGTTAATTTTCTGAACTTTCAGAGGGTCCGTCATAATGGCAGTGTATAGTGTATAGTGTATCGTATCGTCGTTGTCGGGTGGAAACCTTGTATGTCCAAAACCGTTTGTTTCGTATTTATCATTTTTAAAATGATTTAAACTAGTAAAAACAGCCGATTTACAAGCATGCAACGGCTCGCATCGCGAGGCGTTGTGTGCTTGTAGATCAGCTGTTTTCACTACTTTTGTGCGATGGCCTTGTATGATGAAGCAGTGCTTTACTTTGCATAAAAATGTACTTGGAGATACAAGGTTTCTGCCCGACAGTGACAGTATATCTTCTATATCTATTCCTTAAAGCGATATTCCACTTTCAAAAAAAACTTTTGGTCATTTATCATCTACTCAGGCTTTTGTGACCACCCTGGACAGATTTTAATTTGCTTCATTCAGTATTTAGATATTTGACATAAATGTTATCATGCACTCCCTGCCTAGGCCCCTTCCTATACAAACCCATTAACTTCAAACTCCATTTTAAAAACACTGTTCTGTTGACTCATACTGCCCTCGCTATACGTGAGCTGGCTGTGTTTTTTCGATAAACTTTTTTCATTTATTTTTGATAATTGTTTGGGAAAATGGAAAAAATACAATGAAAAATTATTATTGTTTGATTTGATTATTTTTGTGTAGCTAATAAAATACAACTTATACAATTGCGGTGGTTGTATTTGGTCCCCCTGCTCTTCTGTTAAGAAATGTTGATCCTGTGTCTTGGTTTGACCAAGGTCAAAATTACATTTCTCCCCATAGCAAGCAGGCAGGCAGGCTCTGTTAGCTCAGTGGTTAAAATGTGCATGCGCAGGCAGGGGACCCAGCAGAGCCTTGTATTAGAGAGTTACGCCAACCCGGGGGCAGAAAACGGCACTGGTCACGTGGTTCATGCAACTCTAAATAGTGACGAATGCTCATAGACTCCAATGCATTCCATAAACCCAGGTTCAGCGCTTTGTCACTATTCGCCAATAGAAGCAGGGTTCCCACGGTCATGAAATTCCTGGAAATATTTTGAAATTAGAAAAATATTTTTCCAGTACTGGAAAAGTTTTGGAATTTTTCAAGGGTCCTGGAAGGCCCTGGAAAAAATAGCTATGCATTTTCTTTGGTTATTGATTTTGTTAATACCTCTGAAATGGCAAATTAAACATGGGCCAAATTGTCAAATATTAGAGGCAGAAATTGTGAAAATAGCAGATCTACATGCTCACAACGCCTCGCAAAACGCGAGGCGTTGTGAGCATGTAGATCTGCTATTTTCACAATAGAACAGTGTTATGCAAAATTCCTCAACTCTTAGTGCTCGTCAGGGTGCCGGGTCCCCAGTTAAAACATGATTATTTCAGGGGTCACGGCCTGAAAAGGTTGAGAACCACTGGTGTACACTACCTGTCTTTGGGCATTGCGCATAGGAGTAAGCGACCTGTTATTGAGCTGAATTATTGTTATATAGTCCTGGAAATTGGGTTAAATATTCTGGAAAAGTTTTGGAAAAGTTTTGGAAATGAATTGGTAAAAATGTGTGGGAACCCTGTAGAAGGCTCCCAGCAAGCCAAATGACGTCATGATGACGTCCTCCAGTGACTCCGGTGACGTTCAGAACTAGGTCAGATCACAGCCCATATGGGGATGATCTTGACGTCATTACCAGGTCGTCATATGGACTTATTGGATTATTGTTATTGTTTGTAATGTTAGTTGAAATATGAGCATATAAGGTTATATTCTGGGACATATCTGACTAGTTATGATATTTATCTGGCCTCGATCGGACCCTCTCTGATTAATCCAGGACGTCCGTTTTCGTGGGCAGGATTTATGTTGGTTGAAATATTCGTTGTGATATTCTAGGCCAGATCTGACTAGTCATGGTTTGACTTGATCTAGCACCACTCGAGACGTCACTGATTAGTCCAGGTCCTGACCGTGCTGGCTGGGATATATAGAAGACCTGACCCGACGAAGTGAACGGAGGTGTCGCAACTCTCCTTAAATGGCTCTGGGACCCAGGTCTGAATCTGCAGGGGTAGAACAGGAAGGCTAGAGCAGGGGTCTTCAACGTTTTCAGGCCAAGGACCCCTTAGTTGAGAGAGAGATGAAGCAGGGACCCCCGCAACCTGTTCATAGATTCCATATAGTTTCACTGTTTGACAGCACAATCGTCAGTGTATTTTGGATTCATGTCAATTTGTGTTTTCAGATATTTAACCACTTGAACCGTCAATACTTAATAAACTTGACCTTTCACTCTGTACTTAGTCTGCTCTTTTTCCACTCGCCTCGCAGCGCGAGGCGTTGTGAGCTTGTAGATCTGCTATTTTTGGCTAAAGTTCTCTGAATATGGACGCTAGGGCTCAAGTGGTTAATATAAAAAAGGAGAAAAAAAGTTTCTATCACTCAAAGATTTGGAGGACCCCCTGTAGTAACTCTGAGGACCCCCTAGGGGTCCCGGACCCCCTGTTGAAGACCTCTGCTATAGAGGGTAGCTTTAACAGCTTTAACCCGGTTTGGCACATTTTGCAAGGAGAGAGAGAGAGAGAGAGAGAGAGAGAGAGAGAAAGAGAGAGAGAGACCCCTTTTCGACTGCAGCTTTAACACTGCACGACACTGCACCACTCCACACCACATAAAAATATTAGTGCTGTTCGAGTTAACTAAATTAATCGTGATTAAATCACTGTTATGTTAATTGCGATTAATTATTTTAATCGCAATTAATCACATATTTATATATTATAGCCATTTGGCCTTTGGACACTGTTTCTCAACATTATTATCTCAGCTTAATGTGCAATATTGTTTTCTCACTCAACAGTAAACAATCCAACATACAGGGTATCTGCACATTTATAAAACATATAAATTGTAGCCAAACAAACATTGGCTATTTTTTGGCTACAAGGTCCATCCCTCTTGATATAAAATATAATTAAAGCATAAAGGTGGACACAACAGTAATCAGATTAAGTAAATTAAGCAGATCCTTATACCCATCAGCTGCAGTCTGTATAATGCAATATCATTATGATTTATTTGGGTTTTTAATTGATTTTGAATAAAACATGAACATACTTTAACATAAACCCAGCATATTTTTCCACTCCCAACTTAATAGGGCCACGAAAGACTTGAAAGATATCCCTCTAAATTACATTGTGAACTGATAAAAGCTGATGACTTATTTGCGATTAATCGCGCGATTAACTAGCTAAATCATGCGATTAATCATGATTAAAATATTTAATCGTTGAACAGCACTAAAAAATATCTACATTTTCCATTACACAAAAGCACCCCTATCGGTAAACAAATTGACCATTTTAACTGTGATTATAATACAATATAAATTTGTATTACAACTATCCTAATTATAATGCACTATGGATTATAACTGTGATTATAATACACAAGTATTAATGTATTACTATGATAACTATAATACACTAGAATAGATTATTACAGTGATATAACACAATAGAATCTATTATCATGTATACAACTATATCCTGGTGGTCTAAATAAAAAGTCAGTGAGTGATCAGTAACTATGAAGTGTTTGGCCCTGGATTGTACTCTGGATTGTATACCTTTTTAGTAGCCTACCACATTTAGTACCACTTTCACACCACTCTACCCAGGTCCTTGTAGTGGAAAACAAGTGGGCGTTGTGGAGTGGTGTGGTGTTGGGCCATGTCAGTGGAAAAGGGGCTAGAGAGAGAGAGAGAGAGAGAGAGAGAGAGAGAGAGAGAGAGAGAGAGAGAGAGAGAGAGAGAGAGAGGTTATTGGGTGCATTATGGGGTTGCAGTTTGGCTCTATTCTGTCCTTCATTAAGCTAATGCATTCTATGGGGAATCAGACCCTAATGCAACGATGTGTTTATGGTGGTTGCAGACTTGCAGTGTCAGTGCGACAAGAACTCTTGAGCAAAATAAAGTCTTGTCCTGCATAGATGCATCCCGGTGTTTGAAGTGTGACTTTGCATAAACCTGCACATAAAAATTCCACTTGACAGCGAGTCCCCCAAAAACATACTGCAGCCATTATAGTAGTTTATATAGTGTTTTATTTGAAGGGAAAAAGTGGTGAGATCTTGAGAGCGAGGCAAGTTTCGTCAAGTCCTTGTCAAAGCTTGTAAAGTACTGCCATCCCACAAGTAACATTTTTAACGATGTATAGGCATTAGGGCTGTCACGATTATGACATTTTACATGATGATAATTGGGATTAACGATTTAATTGTGTTTTTGTCGTTGACAATTACATTTCTGTTTGGCTTGTAGGCTTTGAAGTTGCACATGGCAGATATGACACATAACCTAAATATACAAAGAAATGACTGACATATTTGACAACTTTATACTTAAAAAAGAACATTGATAGTGGAAATAGCCGATCTACAAGCTCACAGTGCGTTGTGAGCTTGTAGATCTGCTATTTCCACTGTTTTTGAAAATGTTTGAAAATATATGAACATTTTTCAACGTGGAAACGATTATGACGATTATGCAAAATCATTGCGATTACCTCAAATAATTATGATTAGACGATGATGCAATAATTGTGACAGCCCTATACAGTAGTGTTTTATTTGAAGGGAAAAAGTGGTGAGATCTTGAGGGCAAGGCAAGTTTCATCAAGTCCTTGTCAAACCTTTTAAAGTACGGCCATCCCACAAATAACATTTTTAACGATGTGTAGGCATAGGAATTTCAGAAACATTGCATTGATATAAGCATACCAGTATATCCATCCATCTGTCTATGCATCTATCGACTGACCGATCCACCCATCCATCCGTCCGCCCAATCGAACCATCGGTAGATCGAAATAAGGTATAATCGTTGTTTAGTTAGACTCATTTCATTCATTTGCATCCCTGCTGCAGATGATGACACTAAAAGTGGGCTATTGAGCTAAGAGCTGATCAAATATTCACTCAAGCAATTGCAGTAAAGCAAATCCGTTTACATAATCTGTGTACTGTAAATAAGGACGATTCCTGTGCCTACATCCTTGCTTCTTTTTTTGGGGGTCTTTTTCTGCCTTTATTGATAGATGCACAGTAGGCTGACAGGAAACGGGGAGAGAGATGGGGGAGTGACATGCAGCAAAGGTCGTCAGGATCGGGAATCGAACCTGCAACGCTGCATGCTGGTCTGGATTACCAGCCTAGGTGCCTGGACCACTACCCTGTGGCCCAGGCCACATCCTTGCTTCTTCACAGAGCAATTATGTTGTCATTAACCAGATCATAACCAGCAAGACTCCCTAATCGGGAGATAAGCGACCGTCAGGTCACATGTATAAACTGCTTTGCGTGATTCTAGGGCAAAATCTGTAGGAGCAGTGTCCAAAAATGTTTTTGAAAACATTGGCCTGATGGTGGCGCTAAACGGGACAGATCCATGTTGATGACAGGACTCTAGACATAGTGTGTACCGCTTCGCGTGACTTTAGGGCAAAATCTGTAGGAGCAGTGTCCAAAAATGTGCCGCTTCGCGTGACTTTAGGGCAAAATCTGTAGGAGCAGTGTCCAAAAATGTGTTTAGCAAGAATCCGCCTCATGGTGGCGCTAGAAGAGGGGTTCAAGAGGGGAGCACGCACATCCAAAAAAAGTAGTACCAGGTGCTGGGCAAAAAAATACATACATGGAAGGAGAGGAATGTCCGCACACTGGAATAGGAGCTCCCACGAGTAGTTTATTCAAATATTCAGCATGACAACGTTTCGACCCCTCATGGGATCTTCATCAGGTCTAGTGAAGGACTGAGTAGGCTAGCCAGTTAAATAACCAGAAAGAGGACACATTAGTGACATGCGCGACAGCTGGGGTGATCAACTTAAAGACACACCCACCAAGATCTGTATAACAGTTAACAGTGTAATACTATACATATTTATAAATATAAGATCTTGAGCAGTAGAAGGGGCTAAAAAGCCTGTAATTCAATAGTCTACCAGAAATAAAACTGGTTAAAGCTATAAAAAGTAGCTAGTAAAGGAACATGTATAAAACAGTGTCACTCAATAAACGCCTAATAAAAAGACCAAAAGAAAAATAAACAAGTATACAAATAGTATTCAAATTAGTAATGGCAATAATGTTGGACTATAACAACAAATAAACATGTACAAAAACACAATAGTACACAATAATAAGAGTAACAAAAGCAAGACAGCAGTGAAGAACAAACCAAAAGGTTAAATAATTCCAAAAAAGTAAATAAATTACAATAAAGTAAATAAATTACAAAAAAGGTTTGACATCGAACTCCTCATTAAGTCCACAGGGGGACATAGTATTGAGTGTGTAAATGTAGTATGCCTCACGTTGGAGGAGGAGACGATTATGATCGCCTCCACGGGGGGGCATATCTACTTTTTCAATTCCCCAGTAACGGAATGAGGTGATACTATGGCCATATTTTTTGAAATGTGCTGCCACTGGATTACGTTCATCGCCACATCTAATGTTGCTCCTGTGTTCGCTAATTCTAGTGCGCAGAGCTCTGTTAGTCTTGCCTATATAGGCAAGCCCACAGGGGCACTTGATAAGATAAACCACAAAGGTTGTAGAGCAAGTAATGGTACCTCGTATAGCCACCTCTTTTCCGTTATGTGGATGTGTAAAATGTTTGCATCTGGTGGTATAACCACACTGTGCACAGTTCGAGCACTTAAAGTTGCCCTGAGGAATGTCAGATAAAAAGTTAGAGTTAGAGCTAGGTTTCGTATAGGAATGGACCAACAGGTCTCTCAGATTAGGAGGGCGTCTGAACACCAATTTGGGAGGTTCCTTGAAAACCTGCTTAAGTCTGGGATCAGATTGGACTATGTACCAATGTTTGAGTAGGATTTTCCTAAACTCAAAGCCCATGGGTGAATACCTAGTGACACACAAAGGTGAATTATTCCTCTGTTGTTGTCGTGTAGTGGGTTTTAGACATTCCTCCTGTGACACAGTCGGTGGAAAATTTACACAATTTCCACCGATATCTCAATTCATGTAACGATCATCTTAAATTTACCCTTGAATTCAGTGACACCAAAATTAGCTTTTTGGATGTCTGGGTGTTAAAACAAGGAGAGACTCTGCAGACAGATCTCTATAGGAAACCCACTGACAGAAACACTTTACTTTGTGGGGACAGTTTTCACCCTAGACACCTTATTAAAAGTCTCCCTATCAGTCAATTTCATAGGGCCAGAAGGGTGTGTAGCTCAGATGAGCACTATAACAGACAAGCCGATGATCTTACAAACAGGTTCCAGGTACGGGGTTATAATCCAGAATGGATTGATATCGCTTCTCAACGGTTTAAAACTGTGTCACAGGAGGAATGTCTAAAACCCACTACACGACAACAACAGAGGAATAATTCACCTTTGTGTGTCACTAGGTATTCACCCATGGGCTTTGAGTTTAGGAAAATCCTACTCAAACATTGGTACATAGTCCAATCTGATCCCAGACTTAAGCAGGTTTTCAAGGAACCTCCCAAATTGGTGTTCAGACGCCCTCCTAATCTGAGAGACCTGTTGGTCCATTCCTATACGAAACCTAGCTCTAACTCTAACTTTTTATCTGACATTCCTCAGGGCAACTTTAAGTGCTCGAACTGTGCACAGTGTGGTTATACCACCAGATGCAAACATTTTACACATCCACATAACGGAAAAGAGGTGGCTATACGAGGTACCATTACTTGCTCTACAACCTTTGTGGTTTATCTTATCAAGTGCCCCTGTGGGCTTGCCTATATAGGCAAGACTAACAGAGCTCTGCGCACTAGAATTAGCGAACACAGGAGCAACATTAGATGTGGCGATGAACGTAATCCAGTGGCAGCACATTTCAAAAAATATGGCCATAGTATCACCTCATTCCGTTACTGGGGAATTGAAAAAGTAGATATGCCCCCCCGTGGAGGCGATCATAATCGTCTCCTCCTCCAACGTGAGGCATACTACATTTACACACTCAATACTATGTCCCCCTGTGGACTTAATGAGGAGTTCGATGTCAAACCTTTTTTGTAATTTATTTACTTTATTGTAATTTATTTACTTTTTTGGAATTATTTAACCTTTTGGTTTGTTCTTCACTGCTGTCTTGCTTTTGTTACTCTTATTATTGTGTACTATTGTGTTTTTGTACATGTTTATTTGTTGTTATAGTCCAACATTATTGCCATTACTAATTTGAATACTATTTGTATACTTGTTTATTTTTCTTTTGGTCTTTTTATTAGGCGTTTATTGAGTGACACTGTTTTATACATGTTCCTTTACTAGCTACTTTTTATAGCTTTAACCAGTTTTATTTCTGGTAGACTATTGAATTACAGGCTTTTTAGCCCCTTCTACTGCTCAAGATCTTATATTTATAAATATGTATAGTATTACACTGTTAACTGTTATACAGATCTTGGTGGGTGTGTCTTTAAGTTGATCACCCCAGCTGTCGCGCATGTCACTAATGTGTCCTCTTTCTGGTTATTTAACTGGCTAGCCTACTCAGTCCTTCACTAGACCTGATGAAGATCCCATGAGGGGTCGAAACGTTGTCATGCTGAATATTTGAATAAACTACTCGTGGGAGCTCCTATTCCAGTGTGCGGACATTCCTCTCCTTCCACGGCGCTAGAAGAGGGCCATGTGAGAAATGAGGGGTGGTCCGGGTGGAGGTTGTGGTTTGGCAGCCAAAGGAGTGTGCACACGTGTGCAAAGTTTGGCATGGATAGGGGCAACGGTGGCGGATGATAATTAATGTTTGCTTGCTTGCTGCTGCCCGATTTATCTTGGCTCTCCTAGGACAAATTATGCGCATTAGGTCACTTTCCTTGACGTGTTAAATTAAATGGCAGGTTAACGTCTGTGGGCTTGGCAACGCATGCTGAGGCAAGGTTGAATCATGCCTGTATTTATAACTTAGAGGGCATGCACATGACATCAGAAAGATGACTGCATCCCTTGTAACTTTGAGAATGTGTGTGTGTGTGTGTGTGCGTGCGTGTGCGCGCGTGCGTGTGTGTGTCTGTGGGCACACATGCCCGTGTGCGCATAAGCACACCGAGTCACCGACAAGAGTGCAAAACATTCATTCCAAGTCGGTGCGGTCGTGTGCGCGCATAAGCATCTTTGTGAAGCACATTGTTGCCATTTACAGTGCAATCTCACTGTTGACAAAGCGTACAGTCAGGGAAATGACTAAGGTCTGAGAGACAGAGGGAGGGAGAGAGAGAGAAACGAGTGAAAATGAATGAGGGAGGGAGGGAGGGAGGGAGAGAGAGAGAGGGAGAGAGAGCGAGAGGGAGAGAGAGCGAGAGTGCAGTGGCGTCAGTTCAGAAAAAGCTAAGGTATGGCAACATGACTGGTGTCTTGCACGCACGCCTTCACGCGCGTGCAAGACACCAGTCATGTTGCCATACCTTAGCAACAGGCATGATACATTTATTTTAAGAAGTACATTCTATTTTTCCCCCGTTTCTACGGTATGTTAGCATGTTAGTAAACGTGCCACAATTAACAATAATGCATTGCACCTGTGCAGCTGACCTGCGGAACCTGGGAATATACCATTCTGTCAAGATGGGGAGAATACAAGTGTAGAGAATATAATTATAATATCTTGTTAAAGTGACCATTTTGTAAAATGTTGCATTTGTAGTTATTTTACTGTAATTTAACAACATAATAACCAGCACAGAAAGACAAAGAGACATTCATGGATTTATATTTAAAAGTAACTTTTATTTCCCCCCCCCTGGACCCAGGGTATGGCAGCTGCATACCCCCTGCCATACCCAATTGACGCCCCTGGGAGGGAGTGAGGGAGAGAGAGAGGGAGGGAGGGAGAGAGAGAGAGAGGGAGTGAGGGAGGGAGAGAGAGAGGGAGGGAGGGAGAGAGAGAGATAGTGCAAGGCAGAGGATAGAGACAGCGAGGCAGTGCAAGCGTGCGTAACAGCGAGAGAGAGAGAGAGAGAGAGAGAGAGAGAGAGAGAAGTGAGAGAGTGCCTCGAGCATCCTCCGGAGTAAAGGATGATGGGAGGAAAAAGAGAGTCGACGCCCTTCTCTGGTTGAATGAGGAACGCAGGCAGACTCTCTCTCCTCCGCAAAACTCACTCTCCATTCATCGCCCGGTCCTGGACGAACGCCTCCAGAGGAGCATCCGTCCCTACTCCCTCCCCAGCGGATCATGACTGTCAGAGCTCAGAGCAGGGGATTATTTTTTTACCTCCGGTGACCTGAGGCACGGAGCGCAGCTGCGTGTCATCCATTCAGAATGACTGCTAAAAGTCTTCTCAACTGACGTCAGCGCCTCAGCAAAATGTGATGAGGTTTCACTAGGATTTGACCTCGTCTCGTGCAGCTGTCGGCAACACGCGTGCAAGGTGTTGAAGGCGATCCGGAGAGCTCTGGAAGGAGATTTTCTTTCATAGTAGTTCTGAACTTCACAAGGTCACGTGATCTGAAACCGCCCGACGCTTCCTCGCGCTTGGCTCTCAGCGCGTCGTGGACTGAACCGAACCCTGGGGAAAGGCCAGAATTGACTGTGGATTGACTTTAGTGCAACCGGTTGAAAGTGTTTTTTTTCTAGGGGCGTAACGATACATTTTAACAACGATATGATACGTATCATGATACATGGTTGATGATACGATATATGGACGATATTGCTTCTTTCATGGCGATTCGATTCAATGATTTAAAATCGATATTGTAACTATTTAGCAAAGAAATGTAATCTGTGTGAAACGTGTCAAAAAACGAATAGTATGGATATAAATACGTAAACACTGATTCTCTAGCATATATTTCATTATATTTCAACACATAATGGACAAACCCGCACCTTGACATGAACATAGACATTACACACATTTATCGATAGACCAAGAGTAGCTATATGGAATGGAAAGGTAATTAGACCTAAATACAAGGCACAAATACAAATCTATTATTTGCATTGCAAAACGATTCGATACCGATTATCTGCATTTTAAAACGATACGACAAAATACAAAGCCAAAACGGTACGATATTTTGCTTTTGCAAACGATATAGTAGATCGTTTGCAAATTAGAATCGATTTTTCGATTCGGTTACTGTATCGTTACACCCCTAGTCTTTTCCTCTGCATGGTGGTGGGGGGGTGGAGGTGCTATGGGCTGCACCCCCAGCGTGCTGCTGTGCCACGGGCTTCGCTCCATCCTCGGGAGGAACTGTGGCTACATCTACAAGGCTGCCGTGGAGCAGGGGCCTCAGCCGGAGGAAGAGGAAACACTTACCCTGAGTCACGGGTTTAAGCCATGGATGCCGACCACCGCACTAGTAAACAAGGTCAATGTTTCACTTTATTGTTGCTATTTGTGTGGTCTCGCGTGGCCAGACTGTTGCCTAACGCGATTTGCAAATGCCCCCGGCATACAGTCTGGGGGACGGAAGTTCTAACGAAGAGTGCGAGATAAACCGGATGATAACATGTCCTACTGGCAGCGTTATGTCTCCTTTCAATATTTTTGGGGGCGTTATTTCGTCTTTCTCTGGTGTTATCGGTGTTACTTCCATGATGTTTTCAAATGTTTTCTTAAACTATACACGCATAACAAGAATATGCAGCTCGAATGACTATGTCTGCGCTAGTGCGCTTCTGTTATGTTTCCAATGGGACTACAGTGAACTCTATGACTACAGTTCAGTGCAGCAGTGACTACTTCCGATACTCACCGTTCGGGAATTGTAGTTCCAGACTCTATATACTGTAGCATTCGGAGATTGTGGAATAGTTGTCTGGCTACGCGAGACTACTGTTTGTGCATCTTGTGTCCCATCCTTTCGCTTATCACTCACAAGTTTCCTACAAGTTTACGTTGTGTGCCGTTTTTGTTTGATTCAGATAATTTCTCACAAGTTTCCTACAAGTTTACGTTGTGTGCCGTTTTTGTTTGATTCAGATAATTTCGTGAACATGTTTGAGACAGGAAGCTGAAGGCTGGGTGAGGATGTGTAATGCAACACAGGTGTCTAGCTGGAAACCAACCTGAGATGTTGCAATTTTGTTGTCATCTATGTGCCGTTGTTTTGCGTGAACAAAAAACAGTAAATTCTTTAGTGTTGATTAACCTTATGATTGTAAAAATGGGCTTTGATTGATTGATTGAAGACTTTATTAGAAGTTTGTATAGGAAAAGGTACGGTTTCATGACAGTACAGTTCACTGGTACAAGGTCAACTAAAATGAGATCCTAGTAAGCTTTTCGGCATCCATTTGCACAGGAAACCTTTATGTATCTCATATAACATTGAATGACAGACGGATAAAACACAGTACTATGCAGTAGATATTGTCAGAAAAAAACAAACATAAAAAGATATACAATATAGTAGATATTTACAAAGAAGGGTCAGGGGGAGGGTAAGGCTGGGCTAGCTTCGTTTTTACCAGTTACGAGTGGCTGCCGCCTGTAAGTGGTTTTTCAGGGCGATTTTAAAGGATGCTAGGGATTTACACTCCTTTAAGGCCTTCGGTAAGGCCACATTTTGGTGGTATAGCAGGAGAACGAGTTTGACCCTTTGTTTGAATTGACTCTGGGTTGAACGTGATCTGTGGCGCTGCCTCTGGTGTTGTAATTGTGGGCATCCTTAACGTTTTTAAAGTATTTCGTCAGGTACATGGGTATCTTAGTGGTGTAGTAGTGTATCTTATACACCAGGCCCATTGCAAGATGCTGTACTCTGCCCAAATGGACAGAATGTTGGGATCTTTGGCCTGAGTCAACATGGGATTAGAATATGAGACTTTATTTTGTAGTGGGCTCTCTGTGTGATGGGTACAATAACAGTAGGAAGGTCACCGGCTGGGACTTCGAATGTGAACTGCTGACTGCTAGCAAAAACTCCCCCAGATGAACATTTCTTTTCTTGTCAGTGTCATCTGTGCAGTTACCCGGGTGACACAGACCGCATGACTTTTGCCTCATCTGTGACTCCTGAAATTCCCCCCGGAGCACTGAAATGGCCACAGCATAGAAATATAACGAGGGGTCAAGAAGAAGTAGTTCAATTTGAGATTTCGTTTTGCAGAGTTGTTCATGCAGTTTAATTGGTTTTGGACTCTTTCTCTCTCTTAACTCCGATCCTCTGCGTCATTCTGTGTTTGACCAATTCCTCCAGTGGTTATAATTAGGTTTTTTATCAGCCGGGCCTGCCACCTCTTCTTTCAGGATGTAAAAATGGGCTGAAGATTAATAATTCACAGACAGAGCGAAGGCCTGTCATGTTAACCCATTTAGGCCTAGAATTATTGAATGCTTTAACCATTGAAAAATAGCAGATATATAAGCTCACAGCGCGGCACCGAGTGCCGCGCTGCGAGCTTGTAGATCTGCTATTTTTGAAAAAAGTCGTGAAAATGTGTGCAAATCTTTGAATATATGTATTTTCAAAGCGAACGTTTGTAACTCAAATTTTGCTTCTGGGGGGGGGGGGGGGGGGTCCCTGGAACTAAATATTTTGAGATGGGGGTCCGTAGCCAAATAAATATCATTTTGGGGGTCCTTCAAATGAAAAGGTTTGAGAACCACTGAACATAGTAGTCTCTCAAGAACAGACTAACTGAGCTCCAGTTAACTGAAAAGGACCTTTTCTTTGACGATGGCTGGCCAGATTGCCGACATAGAAACATAGGGGTTTTCAAAAAATCTTAGAAGGATTCAAAAGACACTTATAGAATGGGGTAAAAATTCTAATTCTCACGATTTAAAAAAAATAGCAGATCTACAAGCTTGCAGTGCCGCGCTGGGAGCTTGTATATCTGCTATTTTTCAATAGTTAAAGCATAACATAATGATACACAATATAGTGTACCCGTTCCGAATGGGTTTTAATCATTTGAATTGCCGCTCCCTTCAAGCAGGATTCTGCTAATACTTCTCTTAATAACCATCCCCAGGAGTTGGATTTGGGAGAAGAGGGCGAGAGGCTTTCTCCCAGTCACACCATTACTGATGCACAACTTCAAACAGGTTCAAAATGTGGCTCCCAAGGAAAAACCCCAAAAGAGAAAGAAGCCTTGGAATTTGCGTTGCAAGCAAACTAATGAGTCTCTCTCTCTTGTATCTGTCTATCTCTTTCTCTCTCTCTCTCCCTCCTTATCCCATCTCCATATCTCCCGCATCTCTCCTCCAATCTTTCTTGCTCTTTGAACACCTACATAAATATCAGTGTTTGGTTATAGCCTCATATCTAAGATGGTTTTGAAATGCTTTGAATGGAACAAGGCTCTGGCTGTTTACATATAACATACTTTAAAGCATATGTCCAAACTGTACCTACGATATCTGGATCTGTGTTGCCTGCTAGTTGAATGCTATTATTTTGAATGTATGCATTGCTATGTCCTCAAGCTACTTGCCTCAGGCGTGCAACGCATAGTGAGCTGCCTGTCCTGTGTTACTGTAAGTAAGATCAATAAAGAGCAGGGAGGGGTTCAAAAAGGCCTGAAATGCTGCTTGATGATTCAAGCAGCACATGCAGTTGTCGAGGTGCCAACTTGCTACTTGTGCACCTACTTGGGCGCCAGCCGAGCGTGCCATGAGGTGCGCTCACCACTGGCATCACCACTGGTGATACCAGTTGACATCACCACTGGCATCACCAGGAATGCTGCTCCCTCATTGGCTATTAAAAATCTCCGCCAGGCGCTAGGAACCCGAGGATTTAATACGCTTTAATTAAAAATATATATTTTATCGCAGCGGAATTAAAATAGGCCGGAACTAATCCTCAGTGATCGGTTTCAACGGATCTTGACATGGAGATGGAAACCGGAAGCAGGATGGTCCATCCTCTATTGCGGCCGTTAGCTTATCGTTTATACAACACGGTTGGACTGATTTTCACACTTTTCTTTTTGTTTTGAAGCTGAGGAAATACCCGCACACGCACAATGCATAGTCCGTGTCCGAGCGCGCACGATGGAAACTCTAGCGCCCGCGTTAAAAGGTAAGAGAAGACAGGCAGTGAAAGATATTTTCGGGTTGCTCGTTTGGTACGGTCAATGAGTTAATGATGACATTGCCAAAAATGCTGGTCCCTGATTGGGCTACAGTTTAACACACACAGACACCTACATATCTACAGTATACTGTACCTACATGCGCAGTACTTGCGCGCTCTGCTGGCGCCAAGTAAAGAGGAGAGTACGCGAGACAAGATTGGGCTTGGGATTCGAACCCGGGTCCACTAGGAGCGCATGGTCTCTGCTAGGGATAGACCGATTATCGAAACGGGTGATTATCGAATTCGATATTCATACAATTTATTAATATCGAAAAATATAGATATCGAAAAAAAAGATATTTGTGCATCTTATACAAACAGCACAAATTGCAAAAAAATGCAAATTTTCAGGATTCAAATTTAAAAATAGCTAAAAAACTATTCAAGATTCCAATTAAAAAATAGCAGATCTACAAGCTCAAAATGTGTCGCACTGTGACACGTTTTGAGCTTGTAGATCGGCTATTTTTGCTATGTTTAACTGTATATGCAATGTGGCCCCCTGGAGTGAGTGTGAAAATATAGTGGCCTCTCCGTCATCAAAGTTGCCCACCCCTGTTCTAGGGTGATGCGGTGACTAGATGTGAGCCTCTAGAACATTTAGGATGGGAAAAATATATAAATGAATTAACTACCATTTAAAATTGGGGGATTTTTTTTTTTTTTTTTTTGAATTACTTAAAATACATATTGGTTCTTAATATCGGTTATCGGCCTCTTTGATCACAACAAATCGAAATCGAACATGAAAATCCCATATTGGTCGACCCCTAGTCTCTGCACACCAACTGTCTGGGTCACCAGGCACCCAGTCAGTTGTTTGTTTTTGAGTCTGTCCTGTTCCGACTCAGAGCCGCGCTTTTAATCTCTAGTATCCCACTGTTTTCCCGCTGGCATTTTAGAGGGGCTTAGGAGGTAATGCCCCCTTTGAGGCTGGTATTAGACGGGGTATGGGGGATTCAGGACCCTCCAAGGAGGCTTTGTAAGGCTGTCGATGTACAACTTGAAACAGGCTTTGAACTCAGCCAACTGCCCCAGTAGGAAAGAACACTACCTCTTCAGTCAACAACCACAGAAAATGAACAAACTGCATGTGCTGTGTTTTCATTTAGTGCAGGGGTTCTCAACCTTTTCAGGCCGCGACCCCCAAAAGAATCATATTTTAACTGATTCTAACTGGGGATTTCTGTTGGCGTTGTGAGCATGTAGATCGTCTATTTTCACAATTTCTGCCTCTAATATTTGATAATTTGGCCAATGTTTTATGAGAAATGATGTATTCTCTTGGTATTTGTTTGTTTTTTCTTGGAGGCTGCCACCTTGTGGTCAAAAGTGTCAGTTAAAAAACACAGATACTAAGTATGTCACAGTATGTCACAGTATCAACTCCTCCCCTAATTACCATTCACCCAACACTGTGGGGTGTGGCTAACTTCAGCTGGGTCACCACCCACCATGACATCCATGCATACTTAATGAACTGGGGGTGTGGCCACATAAAAACCCAATTTTAACTCTTTCTGTATACTTTTTTGGAAAAAATCTTCCTCCTAGTATAATCATAACACCTGATAATCATGTTTTAGAGGGGGAAAAAATCATGGCACCACCTCTTTAAAGAAAAACAGTCCTTTAGAAATGTGCAGATAGCCTCTGATACACTTAAACTTTATGTTGTTTTGTTTACTGTTGAGTGAGAAAACAATGTTGCACATTAAGTTAATCATCATTAATCAAGTTAATTTATCCGTGCGTTTATCCGCACGGATAAAACTGACAATTTCATTTTTTTTAAAGAAAACAATGATTCTCTACAACCTCATGCACACCGGATCCGAATTAGCCGTGCGACGAGTGGCTGCGTTTTTTCTCTCGATCGAACCCAGTTCGATTTGTGCGTCTTGTCTCATGCGGTAAAAAACTCATCAGTCCTTTTATGACTCCTTTTGGGATCCGCAGCGCCGATTCCGCACAGCATTGCACACCAAATCCAATGCGTTTTATTCATGCAGCAAACGAAAAAAATGCAACTGTCCTGTGTGCAAAGGGCTTTACTCTACCTTTTCCTACAGTTTGTCTTAATAAATAAAACATTGGATTATCTGCTCTTTCCCTACGCCATCTCATGTAAATTCAGTCTCATGTGGTGTATGATATCAGACATATATGATGTCAGTCATCTCCAATTTGGGAAAAGTTACATTTGTAATTAAAGTCAATGCAGAAAAAATAATTCACGAATACATTTATATAAAGCAAAATGCTTTATATAAAAGGGATCGATTCCCTATGAAGCCGGTGGATTTGACATATGGCCCGGGGGAGGAGTAGTGCAGCAAAAACAAGTTTATCTTTATAGTACTAATAGTACTACTTTAGTCAGGAACACTCACGTCTTAGTAGAGAAACCATTTATTGCATAAATGGAATACAGTTAATTTTGGCGTTAAAGGGCTCCGCGTTCTGAGATGTTCCCTAAATTTTGTGCAAGCTTTTTGAGCACGCTAAGCAAAACCAGAGAACGCAAAGCAATACCCCCATAGGGATACAATAGCAGAACAATAGCAATACATTGACATGTAATTTAGTCGAATCACAGTATTTGAGCTTGGACATGTAACTTAATCAGACATTCACAAGTATTTGAGCTTAGCCAGACTGATCGTGCAAAGGTGGAGGCTGGGGTGGAGGAGGAGGCAGCTAGCAGCGAATGATTCCAAAGCTTTGGAAGCAAGCCGTATTAAAGGAGCCTTCTCTACTGATTGAGAGCTTTGATTGGAGTATGGCAGTCATGTGACATAATGACCAGCAGATATGAGAATGAGGAATGAGAACAGAGCTGACTGACAGCCAGGGACATGCTGGGCCCCTGATTCAGCCTGGGAAAAAGAGTTGGAGAGGCCCTCATTGCGCGCTATAGAGAGAGATCTCTCTCTATAGCGCAGCTGCTACTCAAAGATTTGCCATTTCAGATCATGACAAGTGACAAGCCAGTGGGCCAATTACATGAGTTATATTTCATCGTTGTCAGGTGGAAACCTTGTATGTCCAAAACCGTTTGTTTTGTATTTATCATTTTAAAAATGATTTAAACTAGTGAAAACAGCCGATCTACAAGCACACAACGCCTCGCACCGCAAGGTGTTGTGTGCTTGTAGATTGGCTGTTTTCACTACTTTTGTGCGACGGCCTTGTATGATGAAGCAGGGCTTTACTTTGCGAAGAAATTGACAAATTTGAAACTTGGAGATACAAGGTTTATGCCCGACAGTGACGATTTACTTTGTTGGCCGCCCAGCCCCCAAAATGGAACGAAGGCCGACATTTTATTTGTAATTTTTTCCTAATGGCCGGCCTGGACCTGCTGACATCTGACTACAGCTGGGCGGAACGACTCCTGTGTCCTGCATACACTAACGCTGACGCTTCGCTTCATATAGCGCAGCAAAATGTATCTAGGAGGGGAAAGAAAGATGGAAAGATGTAGTACAGGGCTGCCCAAAAGGTAAATCGTGATCTACCAGTAGATCACAAAGGCTGTGCAGGTAGACCATATGACATTCCCTTAAAAATATATATAATTAAAATATTTTCCAAATGATAAACAAAAATCACAAAACCCCT
This sequence comes from Nannobrachium achirus, assembly GCF_963921795.1. Lineage (NCBI taxonomy): Eukaryota > Metazoa > Chordata > Actinopteri > Myctophiformes > Myctophidae > Nannobrachium > Nannobrachium achirus. The sequence goes on along the minus strand of NC_137831.1, from coordinate 39,942,995 downwards.
CTTTTTGGCATCTCTCAATTGAATTAATTTGACTTGGTTGATTTACATCAAGAAGGGCCTGTCAGCTCCCTTCTAAAGTAGACAATGCTTTGTTTTCAAGAGTCAGTAGCATTACAAAGAACCCAAAATCCTACCACTTCAATAAAGAATGGGATGAAGACTTTTACCACCACTATTCCCATATTCTTTCCCTATTTAAGTGTGTTTATCTTATATGTAAGGCCAGTGCCACTATTCCAAAGCCCCCTAAGGTACATTTTTTTGGATGGGTAGTTCATGTTGAGCTTGTCATTTTAAAAGTAGCTCTCAATTCAAAAAAGTTTGGGCACCACTGATGTAGTACCATAGAACTTTGGAATAAAGTTCTATAGTAGTAGTACTATAGTGTGATTTTCCTTCCCTGCAGGGGCGACCACACTAAACATACATCACATATACAGTATGTCATTCCTCTGCAGTGATCCGTGCAGGTGTCTGTGTCTGCTGTGTGACTGATGCACGGCGCTGAGCCCATGCTCTCAGCACCACTGACACGATGTGACATCACAGTGGTTAAGCTTTAGGGAACTCCCCTATCAGATGTCTCAGTAAGCTGTCCCACATGTTTCCCCCTCCATTTCACCTGCATGTATAGCAGTATGTAGGCTGGCGGCAGTGGTGGGAAAAGTACTCACAACAAAAGTTACTTAAAGTACCAAAAGTACAAAATGTTTAAAAACAGAAAATCTACAAGCTCACAACACGTCGCGATGCGACACGCGTAGATTTGCTATTTTCAAATAGCCACGGTATAAAATAGGGCTAAAGTGGTTTGTGTACGTTTTATAATATTAAAATGTATATCTGCAAAGTAACTAGTGACTAAAGTTTTCAAATAAATGTAGTGTTTTAAAAGTGATGCCAGATATTTTCTACCGTTGGGAGGATTGTAAAAAGGTTGTAAAAAGCCCAATTAACATAATCGCCAGGCATTTCACACTACGCAAGAAAAACTGCGCATCATGAGCGATTTTGGGCTGTTCGTTGTCGAGGTCATACATTCCTCAAATCCCACAACATCATGCACAAACTCATTTTGTCTGTGGAGGCCCTTAGCAGTCAGTATACTCACGCGCAGTAGCGTTTAACTGCACTCCCAGGTTTGACCACTAGGCTAAGGCTGCTTCAACGCTCTACCGTGGTTCTGGGGGCTTGGGCAACACCCTCAAACTCACACCCTCTCTCTCTCTTTCTCTCTCTCTCTCTCTCTCTCAAAGGTGCTTGTAGACAGTGAAGGTCAGCTCCCAAAAATTACATCAACCTGCGCTTATGCAATCCTCCACAGGCCGGAGTGACGCGCTGTGACTGCATGCATGTGTGCGTGCGCGCGCGCGTGCACGTGCATACATGTACGCTCCTCAGGGGAAGGGTGTGGAGGGCTCACTTGGCCTAATGGGTTCAAGCTGTGTTAAAAGCAAGTAGACAGCCTCTTCCTCCTCTCTCTTTTCCCTCTCTCTCTCTCTCTCTCTCTCTCTCTCTCTCTCTCAATCTCTCTTCCTCCCTCACTTGATCTTTAACTTTTACATACTTTAACCCACTTTTGCGTCAACCTCTTGCGGCCGTACGCGCAAATAAACGCCTGAATTCGATCTTTAGCGCAAGGCCTCGTAAATGGAGACCCACATTTCACACCGGCATATACACGCACGCACGCACGCACGCGCAAGCGTATGCGCGCCCGCACACACACCTCCCCAGGGACGTGCAGAGAATGTTAGAGAGGCAGGGGCTGACATTTCTATATAAAAGGGCCTTTTGGTGGAAATATCGAAAATAGCAGACCTCCAAGTTCACAACGCGTCGCAGCTGTGAGCTTGGAGGTCGGCTATTTTCGGTACTTGATACCACACTAAACTAAGCTTATAATCAAGTGAATACTGGAGATCTGGTGTAACGGCATGGATTTCTACACAGAGAGGGCAATTCTTTCAACATAAGATGCCGCATTCAAGTTCAGGAGAGTTTGGACAAGACAATTCTCTTGAATGCTGCCTTCAGGTATGGCAGGGAAAGAGGGGCATTTGAGTTTCTTTCAACATAGTAAAAATCGAACCTTGGTTCGAAGTGAAGCGGTGAATTCTTATTCTATGTGTTCTAGAGCAATGACATCTGTGTTCTAGATCTATACATTCTATCTTTTAGATCTATACTTTCTATGTGCTTTAGTTCTATATTTTCATGAATTCTGAATGAATGAATGAATGATTTTGTCTGGAGGGCCAAATTGTCATGTGAAGTTTGACCAATCCTCAATTCTGCATGCACGGGACATGCATGGGACAGACATGGGACAGACAAAGCCACACCTTGGAAGCGGCTTTCACCACTTCAAAAACTACATTCATGGTCTTGGGGGGGCACTTTTTACAGATAGATCCAAGGGCAGGGGCTCAAGCCCCCTTTGACGTCTATGTGTGCACGTGCCTGCACCTCCCTCCCCTCTGAGCGCTGGTGGAGTTCTGGCCCCGTGCCAGCGCTGGCCCCAGGAAGCGCGATGGCGTGAGAGCGCTCAGGAGATGTGGGTGAATGAAGCGGGGATGACCTCAGCCCCGATGCGAGGGGCTTATTACAACAGCCTGATTATCACACGGTGCCGGGGACCCCTGTCACACTGAGAGGGGGCTCGGGAGGCAGCACGGGAAGGACCCTGTCACACTGAGACGCCTCCGCGGGCAGCACGGGAAGCCATGTGACACAGAAAGACGTTAGCAGAAGAGGAGCACACAGTGCACAATAAAAAAAATCACTGTCACTGTTTAGTGCAGGGATCTTCAACAGGGGGTCTGGGACCCCTAGGGGGTCCTCAGAGTTACTACAGGGGTTCCTCCAAATCCTTGAGTGATAGAAAGTTTTTTTCTCCTTTTTTATATTAGCCGCCCATATTCTGAGCAGATCTACAAGCTCACAGCAGATCTACAAGTTCACAACGCCTCGCGCTGCGAGGCGTTGTGAGCTTGTAGATCGGCTATTTTCGGCAAAGAGCTTTTGTGTAGAGGGGAAAAAGAGCAGACTAAGTACAGAGTGAAAGGTCAACTTTATTAAGTATTGGCGTTTCACTCGTGGAAATTTAATTCATCGTGATATCGTCCTCCGTCATGCGCTGGGATCAATTCACCTTTTATTTGCCGAGCTGCATATCCGGTACCACTTAAACCCTCTATAATTGGTAAAAGGTATACTTCTAATTTGGGTGGGTGACGTGACGTAACGTTTTCGCTGTCCTCGGTGTCAATCATGTATAAATAAAAGATATATTTGTCAAAAACCTTCTGAATATTGTGCAGGACAATAAGCTTTATGTGAACTTACTCAAGATTAAAACATTTCATTCCTCATTTCTTCAGAATTTTCAACCAAACATGGCAAAACTCATATGGTGTGACTGTCCTGACCTTGTTTCTCAAAGTGGGAACTTGAATAAAACTAAGAAAAAGAATTGCTAAAAATCATTTGAAAATGAATTTAGGCTAAAAAAAAAGTCTATTTTGAGCCTATATCTTTTCAAAGTCAAAGCATAATGTTTTCAGTCATTTCTGATCAAAAACATTTTGTCCCCCAAACCAAAATCATTTGGTGTGACACTAGTTTATCTATCTAGGTCGTCCTCAGACGAGCCCTCCATCGTTGTTTCCAGTCATCTCGGTTCTCCATACATCTGGCCAGCTCATTGGTGTTCTGTGTCCCTACGTCTTCCTTGAGTACGTCCACGTATGTTTTTGTGGGACGTCCTTGCGACCGGTGCCCATGTGTTGGCTCCCACAGTACCAATTTGCTGGCTGGAAGCTCCTGGTGTCTTTGGCAGTGTCCTGCTAGTCTCATTCTTCTGGTGGCAATTTTCTCGCTTACCTTTGGTATTCCCTCATACAGGCTCCTGTTGGTAACATGTGCACTCCTGTTGATGTTGAGTACTGCACGCAACATTCTAGTGTAGCACCCGTCTAGAGACTTCTGCAGGGTTGGCTTCAGGGTCCAGCATTCACTGCCATAGAGGAGAACAGACTCCACCGTTGCAAAGAAGAAGCTAAGTTTGATTTGGCGGGGGAGGTTAGAGTTCCATACACTGTTCATGCCGTTCAGGGCCCTCCACGCGAGTGCCTTCCTTACTTTAAGGTCTTTCTCAGTTGAGTCGACCCATGCGCCCAGGTACTTGAAGTCCTTGACTTCCTTCAACACAGCTCCTTCTGTTGTTGTCAGAGGTGAGTGATCAGGTAGGTTATAGGTGATAACCTCAGTTTTCTTAGCATTTAGCCTGAGACCAACTTTGGCACACTCTATCTCCACCCTGTTCAGGAGTTCTTGTGCTTGTTCCATGCTGTCGGAGAGCAGGCTGATGTCGTCCGCATAGTCCAGGTCTGTCAGAACTACTGCGGGATGCCGCCTTGACCTCCTTGGTGTTAGCGTGAAGCCAAGCTCTTGTTCTCGTCCCCCTATGGCTTTCCTGAGCGCGTAGTCTAGAACTATGATGAAGAGGTAGGGGGCTAGGGTGTCTCCTTGCATTACACCAGCTCGGATGTCAAACACCTCACTGCTGCCATCCGGGGTCACCACTTTGGCCCTTGTTTTTGCGTACATGGTCTCGATAGCCCGGAGAAGTTTGGACAAATTAAACAGGCAATTATTTGGACACCTATTGGCTAGAGAGGTCCTTCTTCTGTAAGGCTATTCAGCACTCCCAGCACAACTGCAAGACAGGTGTCTGAGGTGAGTTATGATTTTAACATTTTCATGAAATGCCATCTTGTTGAAACTTTGACAAACTCACCATTCTGGATGTCTTTTGGTGTGACACCTTTTCATCATAAAAAGCTTAAGTTATTTGAAGTTTTGGTCATATTTCCATGTAGATCTAGGTTGCTTTGTTATAGCTAGCATGCTGTTAGCATGCTAATGTGTACATAGTAGCCTCAAGGTAAACCTAAATGGAGAAAACAGTAATATGGTGTGACACTTAATCATATGGTGTGACATGTCTGCTGTCACGCCATATGACTTGATTGTCACACCATATGATTTATACTGTATTTAACTACAGATATAACAATAAATAACAAAGTTCCATGTTTCTTTTGTACATTTAAACATTTGTTTTAAACATTTTTACATAAAATGAAATTTAGATTCATTCAGTGATACTTCAAATTCATCAGAAAGAGCAGAAACCCCTTCACAGAAACCTTAACATATTGTTTCAATCTAAACAATATTTTCTCTTTGTCTTAAACTATACATTCCATTTTCTTTTGTCAGCTGGAAAATGACAAGTGCTGAGAGAACGAGAAAGTACAGGGAGAAACTAAACAATGACCCAGCAAGGAGAGAGGAGCCAAAGGGGCGAGACTGCATTTTCTACGAAGAGCAGGAGGTTGTCTGTGGCATAGCAGAACCGCAACAAGGCAGCCGGTTTGCTACCCTCACCAAATACGACTGGCTGATGTACAATACAGTCTAAATGTATAATCTAATCTGATCTAATACTTTTGTACTTTCACTCACTGGACTGGACAGTGGACAGTGTTAAGGTAGGACCCGAGACAAAACTAGCGAAAATAGCTGATCTACAAGCTCTCAACACGTTGTGCTGCGAGAGCTTGTAGATCAGCTATTTTCGGAGTTGCGCAACCCAGCACTCTTTAGCTAGTGGAGATGTGGTGTAATGTCATGATTCCTAATTACATTTGTTCAACACAAAATGCTGTGTTCAAGTTCAGGAGACTTCGGAAAAAAGCTATTTACCTGAATGCTGAGTTCTGTTTCCACTAATTGGTGTTAATAAAATGTTGCCTTGGCTCCAAGTGTGGCTATGCGCCTTATTGTCTCTTTAGGATCCTTCTGCCGTGGGCCGGCAGAAGACTTAGGTGTGCGTAGCATTCCTGTGCACATCCTCATCATCCATCTACTACTACAATTCTTTCTTATCCCATGTTAAAGCCCTACAATAATATCCTGTTCAGAAATATTAAGGCTATGTTATCCTGGGTAATTGTTTAATCAATCAGTAAAGTTCAGTACTCACTAATAGGTAGGTTAAAACACAGTTTGCTTTGACACATGAAGATATGATCATACGGTGTGACACTAAATCATTTGGTGTGACATTCCAAATAGTGAAAAATCATACCTTTATTAATGATTAAACCAAAAAAATGTTTATGGATTACATAGAGAATATTATCAGGAAGAGTCACAAATATTTGTGTAATTTTAGAGATAGTTTTGACAGAATACATTTAAAATATGTTGTAAGATCATGAACATGGGCCTCACACAGAGTGTCGATTATGAAAAAAATATACAGATATAATTAATTTTCAAAAAACTATAGTGGATCACTGGTTAGTTATGATAAAGGACTTTGATAAAGTGAGTAACTTAAGAAAGATGTACTCCATTTTCATTTTATGAACAATTATTTTCATGTCACACCATATGACGATTTTAGGCACAAGTACAACAAACTGCTGAATAAAGTCTGATTCCAATAAAATATCTAAAAACAAAATGTATTTCCATAAGGTTGAGAGTGAGTAGAACAAAAGTAAATAACTTTTATGCCTGCAATTTAAAGTTTTTTTAAAAACACATTTTTGGGGGCGTCACGTCACTGACCCATATACATACTTGATAAAATCACTGTCAGTTTAGTGCATAAACTCCATTTGGTTCCATTTGTACACAAATTACACTTTTCATAACATTTTGCAGATGAACCCCTTTCATAGATGGCTTCATAGAATTGTTGACAGTTTGTATTACCGGTATGTATATTTTCCACAGTTGGTGCACTTACAACAGAAAATAAGACAAAATACAGTATCCTCACAACCTAATTAAAATGCTGTAGTGTGTATGTCTCTCCGTGTGTGCATCTGCAACTCCACGTTCAGCAGTTGTTCAATTGTCTAAAAAACATAATACAAAAATCAATAACGCATATGCCTTGCTGACCATCAACTTTTCCACCTTCAGATGCGTCTCTACTTTTCATAAACACAGAATGTTTAGATTCTTTTCCCAAATGTTGGCCTGTAGGCGGCGCAGGGCCTGACTGGGCCACCACACAGTAAGGGCCTGACTGGGCCACCACACAGTAGGCGGTGCAGGGCCGGACTGGGCCACCACACACACACACACACACACACACACACACACACACACACACACACACACACACACACACACACACACATCTCTAGAGAACACATAGAATGTAAAAAATATAGAACACAGAATCAAAAACATAGATCTAGAACACATAGAATATGTACAGTACAGTACAGTACAGTACAGTACAGTACAGTAGAGTACAGTACAGTAGAGTACAGTAGAGTACAGTACAGTACAGTTACGTACGGTAGAGTACAGTACAGTAAGGTACAGTAGTGTACAGTAAAGTACAGTACAGTAAGATACAGTATAGTACAGTAATGTACAGTACAGTACAGTAAGGTACAGTACAGTAGAGTACTGTACAGTAGAGTACAGTAAAGTACAGTACAGTACAGTAACGTACAGTACATTAAGGTACAGTAGAGTACATTAAGGTACAGTAGAGTACAGCAAGGTACAGTAGAGTACAGTTAAGTACAGTACAGTACAGTAAGGTACAGTACAGTAAGGTACAGTAAAGTACAGTACAGTAAGGTACAGCAGAGTACAGTAAGGTACAGTAGAGTACAGTAAGGTACAGTACAGTAAGGTACAGTAGAGTACAGTAAAGTAAAGTACAGTAAAGTAGATATAAATATTAATTTAAACAATAGCAGCTTTTTCTCTGTTTTAATGAAATGACAACAATTACATAACAAAGTCTCCCCTTTTTTTTCTTTTTCAGTTTCTTTTTTTGTGATGTTTTTGTTTATAGTTTTTGTGTGTTTTTTTTTCTATGTGGTGGTGGGGGAAAAAAAAAGAATATATATATATATATATATATATATATATATATATATATATATATATAACAATGTGTCAAAATGTCCTTGAAAAAAAAGGACATAACATGTTGGAAGTTCTGAAGAATGTCTTGATGAAGTGATGTGCATGTTTTGACACAATAAAGTATAAAAAAAGTACAGTAAAGTACAGTAAGGTACAGTAGAGTACAATAAAGTACAGTAGAATACAGTAAAGTACAGTACAGTACAGTGAGGTACAGTAAAGTAAGATACAGTAGAGTACAGTAAAGTACAGTACAGTAAGGTACAGTACAATAAGGTACAGTAAGGTGCAGTAGAGTACAGTAAAGTACAGTACAGTACGGTACAGTAAAGTATAGCACAGTAAGTTACAGTACAGTAAGGTAAAGTAGTGTACAGTAAAGTACAGTACATTAAGGTACGGTACAGTATTGTAAGGTACAGTACAGTAAGTTACTGTAAAGTACAGTAAGGTACTGTACAATAATGTACAGTAAGGTACAATAAGGTACAGTACAGTAGTACAGTGCAGTAATTACAGTACACACACAGGGTATATCTGCTCAGATTCACCGCTCCACTTCGAACTGGCTGGACTGGGCCCCCACACAGTAGGTGGTGCAGAGCCAGACTGGCCGTGCAGGGCCGGACTGGGGCACCACACAGTAGGCGTTGCAGGGCCGGACTGGGCCCCCACACAGTAGGCAGTGCAGGGCCGGACTGGGCCCCCACACAGTAGGCGTTGCACGGCTGGACTGGGCCAGACTGGGGCACCACACAGTAGGCGGTGTAGGGACGGGCTGGGCCCCCACACAGTAGGCGGTGCAGGGCCGCACTGGGCCCCCATGCAGTAGGCGTTGCAGAGGGCACTGCTGCAACGTAGCTGTGAGTGCCTGCAAAGCAGGCGCGATCTCTAGATGTGAGCGGCCCGAAGGGCCGCAAACTTCTAGTTATTATAACTATTTTGGAATCCACTGCAGTTGATCAGATTAATTGATTCATTCATTTTTGCCCATGTTGATGAGAGATACAGAAGAAGTCTTCGTTTCGTCCATAATGATGATGACGATGATGTTTTTTCTTTACTTCATGAAAATGATACCTAACATTCAAAACTCAGCCCATGCTGTGCAGTGTTCCTCATTTCTTGCAACCCAAGAACCTTTTTACCCCACTGTGATAGTTTCAGGTTAACCACATGATAAAACTAAATCGGCTATTTTCGGCTAAGAGATTTGTGATTGAGGGGGAAAAGGAGGTGACCAAGTATACCGCCCTGGAGGACCCCAGTCAACAAAGTACGGTATAGGCTATAGGGCCTATATAGCCTATACTTTTTAGGGTTTAAAGGGATACAAGAACGCTCGCCCCGGGTCAAACCCGGCAATCCTCGGAACGGTCGCCACCAGGCAGGTATTCCTAAACGTATACCTCAGTAAAACTATGACTAAACCTAACCTTATTCCTAAACTTAACCTCAGTAAAACTATGCCTGAACCTAACTTTATTCCTAAACGTAACCTCAGTAAAACTATGCCTAAACCTAAACTTATTCCTAAACTTAACCTCAATAAAACTATGCCTGAACCTAACCTTGTTCCTAAACGTAACCTCAGTAAAACAAATGCAAGAATACAAGAACCGCTGGGTTCTTGAAAGAAATGGGGGGCGAGTGTGTTTTGGGGGTGAGCCTTCTGGTTATACCGTTTAAAGTGGTTAAACGGTAAACACTGCCATGTTCCAAGCTCGGACCTTGAATTAACACATTGCCTTCATTAGGATTCAAACTGTAGTACCTGCATTGTAATTGACCTCAGTTGCCTGATATAGTGATGGGCTGTTCCTCATTTATGTTCTCTTCCTCATATTAGTTCTGGCAAAATACAAACAGTAGTGTAATGTAACAACAACAACAACAGAAAAGCTGCATCACCACCAGTTACTAAAGCCAGGCATCAAATATTCATTTTGAAAAGGCTGCGTGAAAGCTATTTGGCAGCTGGAGGCAAATGACTCCATGTTATTAGGGCTACAACAAATGCTATCAACAGATTGACGTGAAAAAGTTTTTCATATAATTGCCCAAATGGATTAGTCCAAGGGTCTTCAACAGGGGGTCCGGGACCGCTAGGGGGTCCTCAGAGTTACTACAGGGGGTCCTCCAAATTTGTGAGTGATAGAAACCCTTTTCTCCTCTTTTATATTAACCACTTGAACCCATAATCTGAGAACTTTCGCCAAAAATAGCTGATCTACAAGCTCTTGCTTGTTACAGTAATACATACATGCATGATATATGTATTTGTAGAATAGATGATAGATGATGACTTAACTTGACTGTGTCATCACACACACGTACCGGTATATGTCTAATACTGTTCACATCTGGTCTGATCCCATTTGGATTATTGTTATTTTTTTGTGTACTTGTATACCTTTAATACTACTACATTCTCCCTCATCTGACAGATATGTTTCTTGCTTTTTTTTTCCATTTATGAGCAATGCAAGTCAAGTTCCTTGTATGTGAACATACATTTACAGATTCTGGGTCTGAGTTTCTGAACTGAAACAACACAAAGACTTGATGACAGTCTACAGACTGCAGGCTGGGTTGGTTCATCTTATCCCTGGGTAACAAGTGAAGTGTGCTTATTTAGTGCTTGCCTTGTGTGGCAGGAGGCCAAAGCTTTTGCTGAAGTGTCCCCTCTGTATTTGGTATAAGCTGTTATCTCTGTGCAGAGGGGAGAAGGATAAGGTGCCAGTGAAGTGGATGTGTCGGAGTAGTAGGACGAATAATTTGTTTGCTAGCTGTATCAGTAGTACAGGGGTATCGCACTGTACTGCAATAGTCAAAGAACTAAAAGTGAGATTAGCATTAACCAACCAGTAATACTCTCTAATCGGGAGATAAGCGACCGTCAGCATACACAAACTTTAGAAGGCAATTGTAGGCAATCAGGAGGGAATATGGGAAATGGGACAGATCCATGTTGATGACATGACTTTAGAGATACTGTGTAACGCTTTGCGTGATTTTAGGGCAAAATCTGTAGGAGCAGTGTCAAGAATCGGCCTCATGGTGACGCTAGAAGAGGGGCATATGAGAAAAGGTTTGGCAGCCAAGGAGTGTGTGTGCAAAGTTTGGCATGGATAGGGGCAACGGTGGCGGAGATATGAGTAGGGGAAAAGTGTGACGTGTTGGACAAACTGACTGACAGACTGACAGCCGGTGGAGCTTTTCATAATAACTTGCGACCTGACGGTCGCAAACACATGAACAGTAGTGTCCCAATTCTGTGTATGTTATAATTGGTGAACATTTGGCCGAAATAGCAGATCTACAAGCTCCCAACGCGTCTCAATGCGCTTTGTTGTCAACTCATAGATCGTCTATTTTTGGCAAATACATTTGGTGTGTTGGCTGTTGGGATAGATCAGAATTGCATCACAATACCATTAGTGTTACCGAAATGAACGTCCCTTCTCTTCTTCTTTTAGGTCAATCCTGGTATTTGTCTGTTTATTCTGAAATTCGGAGAAAGGGATTTGCTTGTAAAATGTCTTCCTCTTGGGAAAAGCACAGTTCAGAGTTCTAAGGGACTCTGGACAGTTAGTCTAGTTCTGTTTACAGACTATGATAATCAGACTCATGTTAACCACTTGAACCCTATAGCGTCGCTATTCTAGGCATGTCATTGTTGTAGGCGAACATTCTGCGAAAATAGAAGATCTACAAGCTCACAACACAACACTTGAACAAACTGTGAGATTGTTGATCGATTCATGGTGAAGAGATGGTGTATAAATAATAATAATTATTACTAGTAAGATGCCTCAGGGCAACAAGCGACCTCGCCCCCAAAGGGCAGTGATTTGGACATCATAGATGTGGACACCATGATTCTCCATATATGGGCATAAAAGGGATTTGTCCCCCATGGCATCACAGGGATCTCTCTAACAGGGCCATCATATTGATGACATCAGGGAACTCCATATGGGCATAAAAGGGATTCTGTTAGTGTGACATCACAGTGGCGCCAGAGCGTGATGTCAGAGCGGCAAACCCATAGACCGTAAAAATGTGTACACGTCTACACGGACGTTTCTCATAGTAAACTGTGACCTTCAGTCGCAATAAAGACTAACGTTACTCTGCCCGGAGTTCCTTAACAGTCTGATCTATGCTTTATCCCAAGAGGAAAAACGCAAGGAAATCCACTCAGAGACTTTGCTTTGATGCAGAATAAACAGACAAAATGCCAGCATCGACCCAAAAGAGCCATTGAAGGGGATGTTGATTTCGGAAGAGCTAATGGTGTTGTGATGCAGTTGGGGATCCGGTTTCCACTGGGGAAGGGAGAGGTGGTGATAATGTAGTGTTTGTAGTGCTGTTTTCTGTTTCTGTCCTTGCTCAGTGCATACTGCACAGCGCTTTTATTCTCACAATAGTTTGAATGAGTCTCTTTGATGAGAGTACAGTTTATACAAGAGATGCAAATTACAGGCACTCCGAGGCACATCAGAGGACACTGACGCACAAAGACACGTGCTCACACTCCCGCACACACACACACACACACACACACACACACACACACACACACACACACACACACACACACAAACACACACAGGCGCACACACAGGCGCACACTCATGCATGAACACACTGTATATACTGTACTGTATTTTCACTAATAGTTATGGAATTGTAGCCGCAATGCAGGGACGGAGACCTTTGAAGTCATCCTGACCTATGGCGTGTTATCTAGACTTTATGACATCACACTGCACACAACCCCAACCACTGCTATGCCTCTGTTTACATCTCCTCTCCTCTCCTCTCCTCTCCTCTCCTCTCCTCTCCTCTCCTCTCCTCTCCTCTCCTCTCCTCTCCTCTCCTCTCTTCTTTAATCATACATACAAAATGTGTCATTGTATGACTAGTAAGACGCCTCAGGGCGACAAGCGACGGCTGCGCTACAGTGATGTGGACATCAGGGTCGTGGACATCAGGGATCTCCATATATGGGCATAAAAGGGATTTGTTGCCCTGGCATCACAGGGATCTCTCACCGACATGGCATCATTAATATTGATGACATCAGGGAACTCCATATATGGGCACGAAAGGGATTCTGTTAGTGTGACATCACAGCGCAGCCAGAGCGTGATGTCAGAGCGGCAAATCCATTCCGGTAGAGTGGCTCTCCAGACATCACAGTGACATCAGAGTATGATGTCAGAACGGCAAACCCATGTAGACCCTAAAAATGCGTACACATCTACACGTGGACAAGCTGTGACATGTCTCATAGTAAACGGCGACCTTCGGTCGCGATAACTATGATGATTGTTGTTGTTAAACGAGAAACGCCTCGATCACGAGGAAAAGTGTTATTTCTGACAGTAACGCCTTGTTCACGCTAACTCTTACATGTCATGGTTTCGGGACGCGCACATAGGGCTGTCACAATTATTACATAATAATCGTCTAATCGCAATTATTTGACATAATCGCAATTATTTTGTGATAATTGTCATAATCGTTGAAAAATCTTTATATATGTTCAAACATTTAAAAAATAGTGGAAATAGCAGATCTACAAGCTCACAACGCGTCGCAATGCGACATGCTGTGAGCTTATAGTTTGGATATTTCCACTATCAATGTTCTTTTTAAAGTGTAAAGTTGTCAAATATGTCCTTCATTTCTTTGTATATTTACGTTATGTGTCATATCAAGTTTTATTAGAAAACATCATAGCATAACAGTATGAATTTTGATGTTTCTGACAGTTCAGATCAATAAAACAAGAGGACCGCTCTATTAAAAAAATAAAAACAAATCATCAAATCAACAATAAAACAAAAACATTTCTATTACTTCTGGTGAAGCTTGTATGCTCTTGGGAGGAACGACATCTGATGCCTTTGTGTGTGACTCACAGGTTGTGTGAGTGTCCTCCCATTCCTCAGATTGTAGCGACTTGTACTTGCAGACAGGCTCTGAATCATGGGACTGGTCCCTTCTCTCAGTAGTCCATTGAATCATGGGACTGGTCCCTTCTCTCAGTAGTCGGTTGAATTCTCGAAGAGTGGCCTCCTCTCTCCTCGCCTCCAGAGTAGGGAAGGAATTAGTTGGTATCCCAATAATGCGGCAACACCTTCTCTGCAGACACTCCAGTTCCTGGGTCAGGTGTTTTGGAAGGCCGGCCCAGACAGGTGATGCATATTCCAGCACTGGTCTGATGAAGGTCACGTATACCTGGGTCAACACATCTGGGGGGAGCTGTGCTCGTCTGGCCACGCTCAGATAGTGAACCCTTGGCTGAGCCTTCTTCAGCATAAACTGAACTTGTTATATCTGCTATGAGCAACCTCAAAGCCTACAAGCCAAACAGAAATGTAATTGTCAACGACAAAAACACAATTAAATCGTTAATCGCAATTACTTGAGCGACAGTTATCGTCATGTAAAATGTCATAATCGTGACAGCCCTGAATGCCTTGTTGACGCTAACTTTTAAATGTCATGGTTTCGGGACGCGCCGCACACGCGCGCGCGCTCAGACAGAAAACAGCTGAGCCACGGCGCCTCCGGCGCTGAGATGAAAGGATGGTGGATCTCCTCAGAGACAGCTTCTGACGGGGAGGGAGGGGAGGCTGGCAAAGCAAACCTTTCCTGAAGCAGCGAGAGAGACTTGTGTGTATCTTGCAGGGGCGTCACAAGGAAGGGGGGGGGGGGGGTGGGACTGAGTTACTAGGGCCCAAGGTGGAGGAGGGGGCCTTAATTATTTTATAGTTTAGCTATTGAAAAATAGCAGATATACAAGCTGCGAGCTTGTAGATCTGCTATTTTTTAAAAGTCGTGAAAATGTGCGCAAATCTTTGAATATATGTATTTTTTTAAGCGAACATTTGTAACTAAAATGTTGCTTCTGGGGGGTCCCTGTAACTCAATATTTTGAGATGGGGGTCCGTGGCCAAATACATATCATTTTGGGGGTCCTTCACATGAAAAAGTTTGAGCACCACTGACATAGAAACCTATGTTTTTCAAAAGGAGGATTTGAAATATTCAAAGACTTGCACAAGTTTACACGATTTTTCAAAAATAGCAGATCTACAAGCTCGCAGCTGTGAGCTTGGTATATCTGCTATTTTTCAATAGCTAAAAGCACACCATGTGAGTGAATCCTTGTACCCAGGGCCCAGAATGTGGTGCGACACCCCTGATATCTTGTGTACCGGTATGTGTGTCTTTCGTGTGTTGAGATCCGGATAAGGGTGGGGGGAGCGTGTGTCCACACACCCCGCTGTGTCTGCCCGCTGTGACGGAGACGGCACACACGACCAGTTCAAAGTGAGGCCCAGATATCAATGGAGAACAGAAACTTTATCAACACACCGGCATTCCCACGCGCGGACGCCTGAACGGCTGACTGAAACACTCGGGGAGTTGGGACTTTTACGTTTTTGGTCCACTCCACTCCACTCCTCTCATCTCTCCTCCCCTCCCCTCCCCTCCGCTCTGCTCTCTTCTGCTCTCCTCTCCTTTGTTTCCTTCCTTTAAATTATGATTTCACACAAAAGCCAAGAGCAAATTACACACACACACGCACGCACGCACGTAGCCACGTACACACACACACACACACACACACACACACACACACACACACACACACACACACACACGGCCAGTGTTGATTTCGTCGACTAAAACTATGCGAAAAATGTTTGTCGACTGCATTTTTTTCACTGACGAAAACTAAATATAAACTAAGCTGTGATGACTAAAACTTAAGACTAAATATATTGACAATTTCATCAACAAAATAAAAACTAGACTAAAACGTTAGGGAGGGACTAGTGGAGAAGAACATTTTATGTTTGTTTGCTCTCAGGTGTTGTGTGAAAATAGTTGATCTACAAGCTTGTAGATCTGCTATTTTCAGCACGCAACCAAGTGTAAAATCAGTCATTACGATGCCATCAAGGCCTGCCAAAATACATTTCAGTTGACTAAATCAACTGTAGATTTAGTCGCCTAAAATCGTATGATATTTAGTCAACTAAAATTAGACTAAAACTAAAACTTTTCAGGTGACTAAATGATGACTAAAACTAAATGACATTTTATTCAAAAGACTATGACTAAAACTAAATAAAAAACAACATTGCACACAACACACACACACACACACACACAGGCAGGCAGGTAGGTAAGGCAGGCAGGCAGGCAGGCAGGCAAATAATGACATGACTGCTGGGCCTCTACTCTAGTGAGCTTTTTGTGGGGGAGTGGTCGATAGCATATTGTACTCCTCCTCACACGCACACACACGCGCGTCCACACACGCGCAGACTTCCACAGCTGTGCAGCTGTGGAAGTGGGAGGGACCTTTTTTTTTTTTTCTACTGCGAGCCAAGGACAGGGAGAGCGAGATAGATAGAGGGAGGAGAGAGAGAGAGAGAGAGAGAGAGAGAGAGAGAGAGAGAGAGAGAGAGAGAGAGAGAGAGAGAGAGAGAGAGAGAGAGAGGCTGGGCTATTGTGATTGAGTAGAGAGGCAAAGGAGGAGGGGGTGGGGGGGTCTCGTTGGGACGAGTACGGCAAAGCTCTCACAACTTCCACAGAGTGCAGACTAACTTTCTACCATGGCTTTCTCTGTGAGTCCTCAGCCTCCCCTCTAGACGCACACACACACAGACAGACATAGACACACTCACTCGTCGGTTTGTACTGCTCAGACGCTGGCCTGTAGTGTCATAGTACCATGCAGGGCCGGGCAGCCAAAGCCCCTAAGAGGGAGATGGTGATCGAGTCCCCCCAGCAGTATAAGAGCTTGGCGGAGATTGAGGCGGAGGTGACAGAGGCGGTGCCACAGGTGACAGCGGTGAGTTGTTGTACTTGTAGTACTGAGAGCATGCGTTCGCTGGGTGGGAAATAATGCATTCTTGAAGCTGAGATTACCTTTTGTATAACGTTGTTGTCGGGTGGAAACTTTGTATGTCCAACACCGTTCGTTTTGTATTTATCATTTTAAAAATGATTTAGCGCGAGGCGTTGTGTGCTTGTAGATCTGCTGTTTTCACTAGTCTTGTGCGACAGTCTTGTATGATGAAGCAGGCCTTTACTTTATGAAAAAACATACAAATTTGAAACTTGGAAATACAAGGTTTCTGCCTGACAGTGAAGATAAGAAGATGTTACTGGACTAGTATGAGGTTGAGTGCACTGTGTGTGCTGCTCAGTTTCGTCGTTAGGTCCATTTTGAACGACTTTGAATGAGTTTTGGAAATGAGGAAATGTTAAATCTGTCCTCATATTTCTCTCTGACTTCCTTTTTTTTACAACAAGGGTTCCTATTTTAGATTAGAGAAAAGAAAAGATGAGTGTGTTTGTTTTCATTTAATGCTTTCTATTGTTTTAGCAATTTTAGTATTCTGATTTATGTGGACAAGTGGCTAAATATGTCTTATGTCTTTTTAGACACAATAAGCCGGCAATTTCTATATTACTATTTACACCAGCCTCCATAAGTCACATATGCTCATGAAAGATTGTGGTGAATCTTGGGAATGGGCTTATTGTGTCTAAAAAGAGATTATTAGCCTCTTGCATGCATGCCCCCAAACTGGGGGCATGCATGCAAATCAAAATAGTTAAAATCACTAAAACGATAGAAAGAAGTAAATGAAAACATTTAATTAACACTCATCTTTTCTTTTCTCTAATGACTATCTAAAATATGAACCCTTGTTGTAACAAAACAAAGTTGCCCTTTAACTAAAAGAGGCATGATCTTGTACCTTTGTTTGCAGGCAGGTACAATACAAGTGGCAACCACTGTTGCATGCACTGATCACGTTTTCACCCGCACTTGACACCGTTCCGTGTCCGGAATCAAGCGAGGTGCTCAGTTTACAGGGAGTCACGTGATCGCCTCTTCAATACCCAGGTTAACTCTCTCTGCCGTTCCCTTTCATGAAGCGCTTTGAAGATGCACGCCTTCTCTTTTTTTTCTGCTGTTGTTTTTTTTTTCGGGAGAGCTCTGGACGGAAATGGGAAAATAGTAGCTCCAGGGCACACCTCTCCAGGGGGTTGAATGTCTGTCTTTTTTTTTAGGAACTGGAGCACTTGTAGCTCGCTGTGTGTTTCGCCGTTCACCATTTCAGCGCTGGGATCTGGGAGTTTCAAATGTTGTGCATGAGTTCACAATGTCAGGCCGGGAAGGTGTTAAAGGGGTTTATTTACCTTGTACTTTTTTTTTTTGTGGAAAATCCTGTGTCTGGGAATTTAGCTCAGTAGTTTGTTGTTATTATTATTATTTATTATTGCGACCGTAGGTCGCAGATTAGTATGTGAAGTGAACGGTCACAGCTTGTCCATATGTATGTATCTCTTGTCACGCCTGAAACTGTGGTTCTATGGGTTTGCCGCTCTGACATCATGCTCTGATGTCACTGTGATGTCAGGGGAACCACTCTAACAGTTTACGTTTGCCGCTCTGACATCACACTCTGCTTCACTGTGATGTCACATTAACAGAATCCCTTTTATGCCCATATATGGAGTTCCCTGATATCATCAATATTAAGCCCATAAGACTTCATATGGGAATGCCCTTATGGAGGCTACATCGGCCACATACCTCACTAACATAATCCATATATGGCCAAGACAGATGGCCAAGACAGATGGCCTATATCTGTGTGGCTGGTTCTACAGACAGGTATCTCCATGTATGGGCATAAAGGGGTATGATGTCAGATGTCATAGACATCATAGGACTTTCACATAACGAATAACCGAGTAAGCATGTTTGGGCTCTCAGAGCATATTTCCATATACAGAACGTGGATCTCCATATATGGGTACCAGGGGTCTCCATGGGTAACTGGTCCGATATACATCACTGGCCAGATGGCCAAGAATTGACGTGACCTCACCTTTAAGGCGAGGTCGCATGTTGCCCTGAGGCGTCTTACTAGTTATTATTATATACAGTAAGAAATAAGCTATTGTCACATTTACTGAATTTCCCCCTTGGGATAATAAAGGTATCTATCTACATTTCATTGAATGAAAGGCTGATAAAAGTTAGTTTATCTTAAAATAACTCGGAATTGGGAAACCCCTTCCGTTTAATTCCAAAATAATCCACACATTAAGAAAATGTAAGTTACTTTCTATCATTGATGGGTGAAGCACTAGCTTCACGTATTGCATTACAAACACATATAATGAATGCACTGGGCTTCAAGAGTCATCGATTAACATCCACAGAGAGCTGTTGGGCTAATTGGACGCTCAATCGGACCTCGCCACCGACCTCCGACCACTCAATTCGCCCTTTGTCAAGTCCCGCCCATTGTCCTGCCCCTCTCCACACCCATTGGTTGCTGTGTCTTGGTGGGACATTCAGTGGGACATTCCATTCACTGCCATGTTAATTCAGTTGCTTCATATTGTTATTCTGTGTGTTCAATTCTAATTTCAAACTTTGTTTCAGTCAATTGGAGCTGCTCAGTGGCAGCATAGTGAATCAGCATGTTTTTAAATGTTTTTATTTCTCCAAAAATTAAGTTTTAGCTAATTCAACATAAAAAAGGCGGAGCCAGGGCGGGACAAGGCAGATAGAGCCTGCTGGTTGGTCAGTCAGGGACCAACCAGGAGGCTAACAAAGGGTGAATTGGCTGTGGGATTATTATTGGCAGTCGGCCATTCAGATCTGGTTGTTATTAACCGTCATCCCAGTGACTCGTACCCTGCCGGTCATCGAAGCAGTCATCGTCAGTTCATCACATGACCCTCATATACAGTATACTGTACGTATCTATTGCAAGGTCATGGTTGTCCCACCCGAGCCCCCGCAAACGGGGGGAATATTATTATATCATTACATCATCAGACCTCACCTCACGAGGACTGGAGTGAATTATAATACCAGTAAGACCAGGCAGGGACATGCTGGGCCCCTGATTCATCCCGGGAAAAAGAGTTGGAGGCCCTCATTGCGCGGTATAGAGAGATCTCTCGATAGCGCTGCTGCTACTCAAAGATTTGCCATTTCAAATCATGACAAGTGACAAGCCGTTTGTTTTGTATTTATCATTTTAAAAGATTTAAACTAGTGAAAACAGCCGATCTACAAGCACACAACATCTCGCACCGCGAGGTGTTGTGTGCTTGTAGATCTGCTGTTTTCACTACTTTTGTGCGACGGCCTTGTATGATGAAGCAGGGCTTTTCTTCGCGAAAAAATGTACACATTTGAAACTTGGAGATACAAGGTTTCTGCCCGACAGTGACGATTTACTTTGTTGGCCACCCAGCCCCCAAAATGGAACAAAGGCCGACATTTTATTTAATTTAATTTTTTCCTAATGGCTGGCCTGGACCAGCCGGGAATGAACCGGCCGTTCGGGAGTTGTCCCACTTTTTCCAATGGCCAGCACGTCCCTGTGTAAGACTACCTAATCGGGAGATAAGCGACCGCCACATCACATACACAAACTTTAGAAGGCAATCGTAGTGAATCAGAAGGAAATATGGGAAATGGGACAGATCCATGTTGATGACATGACTTTAAAGATACTGTGTACCGCTTTGCGTGATTTACGGCCCAAATCTGTAGGAGCAGTGTCCAAAAATGTGTTTTGCAAAAATCTGCCTGATGGTGGCGCTAGAGGAGGGCCATGTGAGAAATCAGGGGGCGGAGGTTGTGGTTTGCCATCCAAGGAGTCTGTGTGCAAAGTTTGGCATGTCCACACACCCCGCTGTGTCTGCCCGCTGTGATGGAGACGGCACACAACCAGTTCAAAGTGAGGCCGAAATATCAATGGAGAACAGAAACTTTATCAACACACCGGCATTCCCACACGACTGAACGGCTGACTGAAACACTCTGGGAGTTGGGAGTTTTTGCTCCCCTCCCCTCCCCTCCCCTCCCCTCCCCTCCCCTCCCCTCCGCTCTGCTCTCTTCTGCTCTCCTCTGCTCTCCTCTCCTTTGTTTCCTTCCTTTAAATTATGATTTCACACAAAAAGCCACACACACACACACACACACACACACACACACACACACAGACACACACACACACACACACACACACACACACACACACACATAGCATGTAATTCAACATTGTACTCCTCCCTATAGTGTATTCCAAGTGTCCTTTTTCGGATGAAACCTAATTGCTTAAAACACCTCCGGGCTAAACATTCTCATGCATGAGCAACGCACCGTACGCACGCATCGCCTGGGCGATTGCGTGCGTGTGAGCACACGCCCAGGTGCGCTCCATTGCACTTCTATGGTCGTTGATGTTTACCTGCTATCCTTTGAAGCAGTGAATTGGTTTCCAATAGCGTGACATGTCATTTTGTTGACTAGGTTTCATATCGTCGTTGTTGGGTGAAAACCTTGTACGTCCAAAACCGTCTGTTTGGCATACATTGTTTTAAAAATGATTTAAACTAGTGAAAACAGCCGATCTACAAGCACACAACGCCTCGCACCACGAGGCGTTGTGTGCTTGTAGATCTGCTGTTTTCACTACTTTTGTGCGACGGCCTTGTATGCGAAGAAAACGTACACATTTGAAATTTGGAGATACGAGGTTTCTTCCCGACAACGACGATATGTACTCTGCTCTTGCACTTTGATCTGTAAGTAACTCTGGATAAAAGCGTGTGCTTGTTCTTTGGTGATCGACCGAGTTGAAAAATATGGAATTTCAGGACCACCAAATCTTAGTTCAAGACCTTAGTTTCCTATCTTGTGACTCACTTTGTATCTGTTTTAGAGGAGCATTAGCCTTCTTCACGCTGATAGTATGCGTCCCATTTAGTCTTAGACAGGGAAGTCTAGAGAATGTCAGAGATCGAGGCAGGGGCTGAAATTTCTAAAGGGGCCTTTTGGTGGAAAATATCAAAAATAGCAGACCTCCAAGAGTGAGCTTGGAGGTCGGCTATTTTCGGTGCGTGATACCACACTGAACTAAGCATAATCAAGTCAATACTGGAGATGTGGTGTACAGCATGGATTTCTACACAGAGAGGTCAATTCTGTCAATCTAAGACGCTGCTTTCAAGTTCAGGAGAGTTTGGACAAGGCAATTCTCTTGAATGCTGCCTTCAGGTATGGCATGGAAAGAGGACATTTACATTACATTTCTTTCACCGTAGTGAAAACTGCATTCATGGTCTGGAGAGGGAACCTTTTTTATGGACGGGGTAAAAGGGCAGGGGGCTCAAGCCCTTTTGGTGTCTATGTGTGCACATGCCTCACAGTTTTCCATCAATGGGACACATGGCATGATGAGGTCACAGTGTATCTTCCAGGAGACATTCTCATTGGTCAAACTGGGATTCCAAGCAGTCGAAGCACCAATCACTGATACCCTTGCTCTCCGGGCACACGCATGAGAGCTTGTGACCCAGTGACTGGTACAGTAACGCACAGAGTCTCTCTCTCTCTCTCTCTCTCTCTCTCTCTCTCTCTCTCTCTCTCTCTCTTCTCTCTCTCTCTCTCCTCGCTCTCGTCCGCTTCTCGCGTCCGCTCTCCCTCTCTCTTCTTTAACCCACATTCACCCGTCTCACGGTCCCCTCTGCGTCAACGGACCCAGAGACAGAGCTGGCAGAGAGTCATCATACCCCCCTCTCTGCAAAGGACAATGGCATTCTGTTGGCCGCACAATTCCGCGGTCAGCCTGCATAGAATCTCCAAAGCTGTTTTCATTGTAACTCATCGTCCAGCACCCCCCCCCCCCCCCCCCCCCCCCACACACACACACACACACCAAAACATCAGAAACCACAATAATGATCCATTTGCATGTCGAAAGGCTCATGTTTGATTTTAAACCGGGAGGGTCAGTCAACAGCGAACTTAGTCAGGCGAGAGCCAGAATGCTTCTCGATATATGGGTACAGTATGACAGGAATGTATGGATTACCAATGTGACTCTACAGTACACCAGGGGTCTTCAACTTTTTCAGGCCAAGGACCCCTTAGCTCTGAGAGAGATTGAGCAGGGATCGTATAAGATTGTGTTGCAGATTAAAAATGTACATGGATTATTTCTTATACTGTTTAGACTCGACAGCACATTTAACCACTTGAACTGTCAATACTGTAGTAGAACTTATTTATACGACTGTCAATATGTAATGTTGTGTATTTCCCAAACTGTATGCAATAGTAGATGAGTCATCTTCCACATAAGACTAACTTGACAGCAGCTGACTACGTCACCAGTCCATATACGGAAGACTCTTCACAACTGAATTGTATCGTTAGACACAGTTTAGTAGACACCCCTTCACCTATTCTTGTCACACTGTCTTGTATAAAGGAAAGACTGCCCAGAGAACAGGAGGGTCACTATGCATGCAGTGTACCTCAGAGCTCTTAACTTTGTTGTTAATAAATATATTGTATTCATTGTCACTCTACCTTGTGGAAATTCAATTAATTGTATACAATAGTATGATCTAAAAATTTCTATAACAATACCTACTACTACAGTCTGCTCTTCTTTTCCCTCCACACCAAACCTCTGCGCCAAAAAATAGCCGATCTACAAGCTCACAACGCCTCGCAGTGCGAGGCGTTGTGAGCTTGTAGATCTGCTATTTTTTGGCTAATGTTCCACTAAGAATAGGGATGCTAGGGTTCAAGTGATCAAACGTGATCACACACAAAGATTTGGCGGACCCCCTGTAGTAACTCTGAGGACCCCCCAGGGGTCCTGGACCCCCTGTTGAAGACCTCTGCTCTACACTAACAGTAGCATTATAAAGGCTACACTCACAGTAAATAAGATTTTATTGTGGCATGGCTCTAGGAGACAAACTTTCTAGACGTGTGTGTGTGTGTGTGTGTGTGTGTGTGTGTGTGTGTGTGTGTGTGTGTGTGTGTGTGTGTGTGTGTGTGTGCGTGCGCGCGCGTGCGCGTGTGTGCGTGCGTGTTTGTGTGTTTGTTCGGGGCTAATCTTGCAAATGCAAATCTGCTGAACCTGCCAAATTACTTGTGCACGTTGCCAGAAGGCCACGGAAGTATTTTTTTTTAAATACTTAACTTTAATCTTATAATGGAAGTCAGTGCCATTTTCTCTGTAAGTCAGAATCCAACACAAAAATCCCACATCCCCAAAAGATCTGAAACCACAAAAATAATGATCCATTTGCATGTCAAATGTCTCAAATTCAACCATTTTTTTTATAGTGGAAGTCAAAGGTGGTCTGATTGTGCTGAAACAAGCCCAAATGTGGAGTCATGCCATAGATACAGAGACAACTGACATCATAGACCAGGGGTCTTCAACGTTTTCAGGCCAAGGACCCCCTTAGTTGAGAGAGAGATGAAGCAGGGACCCCCCACAACCTGTTCACAGATTCCATTATAGTTTCATCGTTTGACGGCACAATCATCAGTGTATTTTGGGTTCATGTACAATTGTGTTTCCAGATATTTCACCACTTGAACCATCAACACTTAATAAACTTGGCCTATCACTCTGTATCAGTCTGCTCTTTTCCCCCTCTACACCAAACCTCTTTGTCAAAAATATCCGATCTACAAGCTCACACCGCCTCGCAGCCCGAGGCTAAAGTTCTGAGAATATGGACGCTAGGATTCCTGTTGAAGATTAGGGATAGGTATCGTCTGCGATACTTTTAATGTTATCGATTGCATGACGTCGATACTATCGAGTATCGGTTCACGTAAAACAAACGATACCTCGTTTCGATACTCTTGAATGCACCCCTGGCCGGTCACATCTGTAACAGTTGGGCTACTGAAAGTTTAATGACTGCTTTAGTAGGAAAATGTATTATTATGATAATTATCCAACGTCTATACTCTCCGCGCCGCCACACTGTGTGATCATCATCATCACCTCTGCTCTAGCGCAGCAGCGAGTCCTCCTCACTCATTCCATGTTGAAGTAAAGAAGCCTTTCTGTATCGTATGAAAATGGCTGAATAACTGGCTTAATAACCTATTTTGGTGTGTAAAATAGCCCATAGAAAAAGGCAAATAATAATTATAATAATAATAAATAAAAAGTAGTATAGTAATAGTATCGAAAAGGGTATCGTATCGTTTCCCAGGTATCGAAAAAGGTATCGTATCGATTCAAAGGTGAATGATACCCATTCCTATTGAAGATCCCTGTCATCTGGTTGCTGGATACTTCTCTTTCATTTATATAGTATGACAGTATATTACAGTATTCACTGCTATTGGGTGGAAACCCGATGTCCAAAACCATTCCTTTTCATTGTTATCTTAAAAAAACGATGTAAAATAGTGGAAAAATAGCTGATCTACAAGCTCACACCGCCTTGCAATACGTGGCGCTGTGAGCTTGTAGATTGCTCTTTATTTTCACTACTTCTGTGCAACACTCTTGTATGATTAAGTAGTAGGGCATCAATCTACACTTTGAAGTCCTAACTCAGAGAGTGGAACCAAATGGACGCTAGGGCATTCACCAACTATTCGAATATTCCAATATTCGAATATCAAAGTCACTATTCAACGTTGTTCACCGAAGTCGAATATTCGCTTATTTTTATTTTTTTATTGTTTTCTTATATAGTTTATAAAGCTTGGCTAGATAGGAAGTCATAAGAATGAGTTGTCAAAAGCCGTCACCCCCAAAATAAACATATTTGAACTGGGGACCCCCACCCTGACAAGCACTTGGAATTGTAGGTATTACATTTAATGTGACTCGGTTCCGCAGATAAATATTGTGAAAATAGCAGATCTACATGCTCACAATTGCGAGGCGTTGTGAGCATGTAGATCGGCTATTTTCATGTTCGCCTCTTGCTTACTTAATATTTGACAGTTTGACCAGTCCTGTCGAATATTCGACTATTCGAATACTTTGTGGTCGAATAATTAAAATCACTATTCATGAATGCCCAAATGGACGCAAATGGACGCCAGGTCCGGAGTTACAAACCTGTAACTCCTTGAGGTCCCCCGGTGGGTCCCCGAACCCCAGTTTGAGAGTGAACTGCCGTATGCTCATCTACTGCTGTCCTCCTCTTCCCCTCAGGTGAAGCCTAAGGTCATCGAGCCGCTGGACTATGAGAATGTGGTTCTACAGAAGAAGACCCAGATCATCAACGACGTGCACAGAGACATGCTGCAGTTCCCCCTCGACGACTTCCAGGTAAGCAGCGCTGAGTCAGATCACACTTTGGACCAGGGGTCTTCAACGTTTACCAGGCCAAGGACCCCTTAGTTGAGAGAGAGATGAAGCAGGGACCCCCACAACCTTTTCATAGATTCCATATAGTTTCATTGTTTGACAGCACAATCATCAGTGTGTTTTGGATTTATGTCAATTTGTGTTTTCAGATATTTAACCACTTGAACCGTCAATACTTAATAAACTTGACCTTTCACTCTGTACTCTGCTCTTTTTACCCTCCACACTAAAGCTCTTTGCCAAAAAATAGCCGATCTACAAGCTCACAACGCCTCGCGCTGCGAGGCGTTGTGAGCTTGTAGATCTGCTTGTTGTGAGCTTGTAGATGTGCTATGTTTGGCTTAAGTTCTCAGAATACGGACACTAGGGTTCAAGTGGTTAATATAAAAAAGTAGAAAAAAAAACACGTTCTATTACTCAAAGATTTGTAGGACCCCCTGTAGTAACTCCGAGGACCCCCTAGGGGTCCCGGACCCCCTGTTGAAGACCCATGAAGTAGAGGACTGCAGCGAAACTGAAGTAGGTCGCTGCTGAATGGGGGCTAAGTGTGCCGAGTCAACCTTCACTGGACAAACAGGTTGGAGGCTGCAGCGTGGTGGGAGGCTGAGTGGCCGTCTCTCTTAGAAGCCCATCAGCTTGGCACACTCCACTGCTCTTAATAAGGCCACAGCC
Organism: Nannobrachium achirus; assembly: GCF_963921795.1. Classification (NCBI taxonomy): domain Eukaryota; kingdom Metazoa; phylum Chordata; class Actinopteri; order Myctophiformes; family Myctophidae; genus Nannobrachium; species Nannobrachium achirus. Next base: position 39,916,119 of record NC_137831.1, on the reverse strand, counting down.
TCCGCCACGGCTCCACGTCGAGATTCAAAATGACCATTTTCTTCATCCATGCAAAAGGCTGTATCATGTATACCCAGCCCAACCCATACTTCTGTGAGTTCCTCAATCGTTAAAAGATTGATTTAAAAGGAAAACGATGGGTGAAATTAATCTAGTATAGCATTTACAATGCTGGGGAAATATAATATTGTCACAACAGTACAAAGATATTTGTGATGTAGTTTGTAGTAGTCAAATGGATATATGTTTGCGACCGCCAGGTCGCAAGTTACTATGAAAAGCTCCATTGGCTGTCTGTCTGTCTGTCCGTCATGTCACACTTTTGGCCCTACTTTTATCTCCGTTGCCCCTATCCATCCAAACCTTTCACACACACTCCTTGGCTGGCAAACCACAACCACCAGCCCTGATTTCTCACATAAAGTCATGTCATCAACATGGATCTGTCCCATTTCCCATATTCCCTCCTGATTGGCAACTATTGCCTTCGACCTGACGGTCGCATATCTCCCGATTTAGGGAGTCTTACTGGTTGGTTGGTTGGTTGGTTGGTTGGTTGGTTGTAGGTAGGTAGGTAGATTGATAGATTGATAGATTTACGATGATAAATATGATTGTTAAATTGATAGATTGATGCAGTAGATTTATTGATTGACCGTTGCCTTAGATGACCTCTCCACCACACTCGACCCTCGGCAGCAGGGACTATGCGGGGGAAACCCGGACCCCACGGTTAAACCCGACTTCCCGCGTATAGCCTGTATTGGCTCGCGTCCCCCTCAACCGTTTACACGCTCCGTAATAGACGGCGCGCGTTTGTTTGTGTTCAAAAGCAACTCCGCGAGGCCGCCTTGTCAACATTACATCACCGCCGCTCACTCCGACGCTGAGAGGAATCTCTTGCGGTCTCACTCCCAGGTTCCTCCCTCTGGGGTGGGGGGGGGGGGGGGGGGAGAGGAATGAAGTGGTTTGGTATTCTGTGTATTTCATTGTAGTCGAGTCCAGCGTAACAAACAGTCTGTGGTGGGGAAGCAGGGACAAGCAGAGAATGTTAAAGAGGCAGGGGCTGACATTTCTAAAAGGCACTTTAGGTGAAAATATAGAAAATAGCAGACCTCCAAGCTCACAACGCGTCGCGTTGTGAGCTTGGAGGTCGGCTATGTTCAGTGCTTGGTACCGCACTGAACTAAGCATAATCAAGTCAAAACTTGATTTCTATTCAGGAGAGTTTGGACAAGGCAATTCTCTTGAACGCTGCTTTCAGGCATGGCATGGAAAGAGGGCATTTGCATTTCTTTAACAATAGTAAAAACTAGGGACGCGGTATCGGTACTTGCAGTATCGGTACTCGCCCTGATACCAGCCTATTTTGCTGTACTCGTACTCGTCCGATATTGCTCACGGCAGCGCCAGATACCATTTTATTTCATAATATATGTTGGTAACAACATATCAAAAGTCCTAAGACACAGTTTTTTGTGTGTTAGTTCAACTAATGAACAGTGTTTTCACCTTCTCTCACTCTAGGCAGGACAACATCATTATTTAAAGCATTTTATTTTGGAGCGCCACATACTATTTAAGCACTTGTACAGAAACTTAACTTACAGTATCGGTATTCGGTATCGGCAAGTACTCAAATTAAGTACTCGTTTTTTTACTTGGTCAGCAAAAAAGTGGTATCGGGACATCCCTAGTAAAAAACGCATTCATGGTCTGGACTGGAGAGGGCACTTTTTTACAGACGGGTAAAAGGGCAGGGGCTCAAGCCCCCTTTGACGTCTATGTGTGCACGTGCCTGGTGGTGGGAAGTGAAACAACGTACAGTCCACCTCCAGACTGTTGTTTCACAACCCCTGGCTGGATGATGAGTGGCTTTCATTAGGAGGTCGTCTGCAGCGCAAAAGCCATTAGTAACTGTCCTGTGTGTGTGTGTGTTGTTAACCCTAATGTGTGTGTGTGTGTGTGTGTGTGTGTGTGTGTGTGTGTGTGTGTGTGTGTGTGTGCGTGCGTGCGTGCGTGCGTGCGTGCGTGCGTGCGTGCGTGCGTGCGTGCGTGCGTGCGTGCGTGCGTGCGTGCGTGCGTGCGTGCGTGTGTGTGTGTGTGTGTGTTTTGTGTGTGCGTTTGTCTGGCTGTCCCCCTCCACTCCCTGTGAGCCCCGTGATGTAAAACACATGGAGGGTTAGACAGCCGGACAGACGAGGGCTGACCTAACACACGCACGCACGCACGCACGCACGCACGCACACACACACACACACACACACACACACAGGATAAATACACAGATATACACAACCCATAGTGACACAAACATACACACATTGACACATATACACACAAATACATGAAGACACACACACACAAAGTCCTACAACCAGTAAGACTCCCTAATCGGGAGATAAGCGACCGTTGGTCGCTTATCTCCACAAATAGGCCAAAAGTTTGTTTTAGCAATTATCAAGACATACGGGCAGTTGACAGTTTGCCATGGTTACTCATTGAAGTTGAATCTCCATATATGGAGATAACCTACGCTTCACACTAAGTCTGACCTCACCAGCCCATATTTGGGCATGAGCAACTTATGTCTCCATATATGGAGATATGATGACATCACACAGTCCTCAGCCGATGATGTGGCGTGATGTCATACAATACACAAACGAGCCCTACAGTATAAAGGGGAAATTCTTGCCAGGAAAGAAGCATTTCTTCGACTCAGACCTTATCGCCAGGGTTGGCTTATAGCAGCTGTCGGTAGGACCATATATGGATTCTGTTAGTGTGGATCTCCTAACAGGGCATCATCTGGGATACAATCCCTTTTATGCCCATATATGGAGATCCCTAACATAATCCCTTTCATGCCCACCCTTACCAAAAAGTAGTATACTTACGTATACTCTGAGTATACTTGTTATGAACTAAGTATACTTTGTCTAAACTAATACTTTGGTAAGTATACTTTTCTGTTTACTTAAAATGTACTATCAGGAATATACTTAACAAAAGTATACTTAGTTTATACTGAAGAGTACACAGCAAAAGTTTAAGTATACTTTTCCTTCATTTCAAGTGCAGCCTATATTCTATAGTACTTAGTACAAGTAAATCAAAATGTTCTACCTGCCTGCATGCAACATGGAGTGTTCTTATACAGTATCTGGCTTGTGGGTGTATACTTGTATATTTCTCACACTGGCTGCTTGAGGTAGTTGCCCTACACTGTGCACCTGTAGTGCTTATACTTGAGGTATACTAGATTTATACTTGAACTGCACTATTTTCATACATGAAGTATACCATTTATATACTCCAAACATACTATGCGTGAACTTAATGTACACTACTCTTTTACTTGCAGTGTACTTGAATTGCACTTTTCTTATACTTGAGGTGTACCATATTTATTTACACAAAATGTATATACTACAAACATACTATGCGTGAACTACTCTTTTATTTGCAGTGTACTTGAATTGCACTTTTCTTATACTTGAGGTATACTATGGTCATACTTCAACTGCACTACTTTTAAACTTGCACCATACCAGTTATATACTCTAAACATACTGTGCGTGAAGTTAAAGGACACTACTCTTTTACCTGCAGTGTACTTGAATTGCACTTTTCTTATACTTGAAGAATACCAGTTATATACTCAAACCATACTGTGCGTGAACTTAATGGACACTACTCTTTTACTTGCAGTGTACTTGAATTGCACTTTTCTTATACTTGAGGTGTACCATATGTATTTTCACAAAACATACTATGTGTGAACGTAATGTACACTACTCTTTTACTTGCAGGGTACTTGAATTGCACTTTTATTATGCATGACGTATACTACGATTGTACTTGAAATGCACTATTATATACTCCAAACATACTATGCGTGAACTTAATGTACACTTGCAGTGTAATTGAATTGCACTTTTATTATACTAGAGGTATACCATTTATACACAAAACATATTATGTGTGAACTTAATGTACACTACTCTTTTACTTACAGGGTACTTAAATTGCACTTTTCTTATACTTGACATATTCTACATTTATACTTGAATTTCACTACTTTTAAACTTGAATAGCACTTTTCTTATACGTGAGGTATACTATGGTCATACTTCAACTGCACTACTTTTAAACTTGCACCATAGCAGTTATATACTCTAAACATACTGTGCGTGAAGTTAATGGACACTACTCTTTTACCTGCAGTGTACTTGAATTGCACTTTTCTTATACTTGAAGAATAACAGTTATATACTCAAACCATACTGTGCGTGAACTTAACACATTGACCGTCATTTTAACATACCTCCGTACTCCCACCTGCCATTCGTCTCCATAGACTTCCATGTAATTGGGTGTGCACGGATCATGCACACCCATGCCTAGATAATGCACCACGTGTGTCCACATTGCTCACAGCTTTCAAACAAAAAAATCCGAATGGAAATCCGTTCAGGCATTCATGAGATAACAGCCACTATGTTTAACAAAGATGGCTGCCAAAATGGCTGCCATGCTTGAAAGATGGGGTTGCTATGGGGGTTAAACATGCAATTTCGCGATTGCTATCATGCCTACTCCATTTTTTGGGGTCAAAAAACATTTTTGAAAAAACAAATTTTTTGATTTTTTTTTTTTTTTTTTTTTTTAATTCTCGGGACTATCGGGCCTGGCGGGGAAAGACATTGGAATAATCTCGGGACTATCGGGCCTGGCAGGGAATGAGTTAATGGACACTACTCTTTTACTTGCATTGTACTTGAATTGCACGTTTCTTATACTTGACGTATACTACGTTTATATTTGAATTGCATTAATTTTAAACTTGAAGTATACCATTTATATACTCAAAATATACTATGCATGAACTTAATGTACACTACTCTTTTACTTGCAGTGCACTTGAATTGCACTTTTCTTTTACTTGAGGTATACTATGGTCATACTTGAATTGCACTTTTCTTTTACTTGAGGTATATTATGGTCATACTTGAATTGCACTTTTCTTTTACTTGAGGTATACTATGGTCATACTTGAACTGCACTACTTTTAAACTTGAAGTATACCATTTATATACTCAAAACATACTGTGCGTGAACTTAATGTACACTACTCTTTTACTTGCAGTGCACTTGAATTGCACTCTTCTTTTACTTGAAGTATACTATGGTCATACTTGAACTGCAATACTTTTAAACTTGAACTATACCATTTATATACTCAAAACATACTGTGCGTGAACTTAATGTACACTACTCTTTTACCTGCAGTGCACTTTAATTGCACTTTTCTTATACTTGAGGTATACTATGGTCATACTTGAACTGCACTACATTTAAACTTGAACCATACCAGTTATATACTCAAAACATACTATGCGTCAACTTAATGGACACTACTCTTTTACTTGCAGTGTACTTGAATTGCATGTTTTTATACTTGACATATACTACGTTTATACTTGAACTGCCCTATTTTCATACTTGAAGTATACCATTCATATACTGAAAATATACTATGTGTGAACGTAATGTACAATACTCTTTTACTTTGAATGTACTTGAATTACACTTTTATTATACTTGAGGTATACTACGTTTATACTTTAACATACTATGCGTGAACTTAATGGACACTACTCTTTTACTTGAATTGCACTTTTCTTATACGTCACGTATACTACGTTTATATTTGAATTGCACTACTTTTAACCTTGAAGTATACCATTTATATACTCAAACTATACTATGCATGAACTTAATGTGCACTACTCTTTTACCTCTAGTGTACTTGAACTGCACTTTTCTTATACATGAGGTATACTACGTTTATATTTGAGCAGCACTTTTTTCATACTTGAAGTATACCATTTATATACTCGGAACATACTATGCATGAACTTAATGGACACTACTCTTTTACTTGAATTGCACTATTCTTATACTTGACGTATACTACGTTTATATTTGAATTGCATTCATTTTAAACTTGAAGTATACCATTTATATACTCAAAATATATTATGCGTGAACTTAATGTACACTACTCTTTTACTTGCAGTGCACTTGAATCGCACTTTTCTTTTACTTGAGGTATACTATGGTCATACTTGAATTAGACTTTTCTTTTACTTGAGGTATACTATGGTCATACTTGAACTGCACTACTTTTAAACTTGAAGTATACCATTTATATACTCAAAACATACTGTGCGTGAACTTAATGTACACTACTATTTTACTTGCAGTGCACTTGAATCGCACTTTTCTTTTACTTGAGGTATACTATGGTCATACTTGAATTAGACTTTTCTTTTACTTGAGGTATACTATGGTCATACTTGAACTGCACTACTTTTAAACTTGAAGTATACCATTTATATACTCAAAACATACTGTGCGTGAACTTAATGGACACTACTCTTTTACTTGAATTGCACTTGTCTTATACTTGACGTATACTACGTTTATATTTGAACTGCACTATTTTCATACTCGAGGTATACCATTTATATACTCAAAACATACTATGCGTGAATTTAATGTACACTACTCTTTTACTTGCAGTGCACTTGAATTGCACCCTTCTTTTACTTGAGGTATACTATGGTCATACTTGAACTGCACTACTTTTAAACTTGAACCATACCAGTTATATACTCAAAACATACTATGCGTCAACTTAATGGACACTACTCTTTTACTTGCAGTGTACTTGAATTGCACGTTTTTTATACTTTACCTTTACTACGTTTATACTTGAACTGCACTATTTTCATACTTGAAGTATACCATTTATATACTCAAAACATACTTGAATTGCACTTTTCTTATACTTGAGGTATACTATGTTTATACTTGAACTGCACTATTTTCATTGTAGCAACGGGGTGCAACTAATTAATATTCTGCATAATGTTCTGCATAAGTATTGTAATGGTTAAAGAAAGACAGAGTGTGAAATATGATAGCTTTGGAAATGGAGGACTGTATATTCTGGAGTTGAGGTTTTGCCCACCACAGGGCTCCAGTCAAAGAGCAGTAATCAATGATGACACTTGATGGTGTTTTATGTTGTTTTTATAAAGGAGGTAGTTGGCGGACACAAACATACACAATGATGAATGGTATCTGAAAATATAGAAATAATACATAAGGATAAGGAGACAATAAACAATATGCAGTAGTAACCTACACAAACATAGCATATTACTGAAATGAGCCATGCACTCATGTGCCAGCTTAGACCCAGCATGCACTCACACACAGGTTAGACTAGGGCCTGTTAGCTTAGCCACTGAAGTTTAGCTAGCAAACACAATTACAAAAACAAACTTTTTAAACCACACACAGATCAATTCTGACACAATGAACTGTTACAGATCAATTCTGACACAATGAACTGTTACCATATGAACCATTATTGCTCTGCAGGACAGAAAACAACTCACTTTGTCAAGAACGCATTCTTAAGTGCATATGTTTGTGTGTGGCTGCACTCATGCATGTAAACAGTTGGGGTCCTCTGTTCTAGTGGTGCCCGGGCAAAAGAGTTCCCTCCGGGAACACACACCCTATTTATAGGCCTGGGAGGGTGAAACCAAGTGGGAAGTGGATAGAGGGGAGATTGAGAATGATTCTAATGCATTTAATAATACACAAGTACTTAAAACACTAGCACATGGATATGCTCCTTTAATTCATATCTCCAATTACCACTATGCCCACTAAATGTGTACACCCACCACACATTATTAAATGCATTAGAATCATTCTCAATCTCCCCTCTATCCACTTCCCACTTAGCTTCACCCTCCCAGGACTATAAATAGGGTGCGTGTTCCCGGAGGGAACTCTTTTGCCCGAACACCACCCTGGGAGGAGGAGAACAGACAAAGGTAAGGGTTTTACAGATAACAGCTTTACATTATCTTCACAAATCTTGGTATTCTACTTGTCAATTCAAAGTATATTACTACTGTTGACTCCCATAACTAATGTGCTTTATCTGTTCATTTGTAGGTGTATAATGGGACCGGCAAGTCTACACATTCAGAGTGAAATCTACAGACAGTTCAGCAACACCAAACACCAAACATCCCCCCCCCCCCACTAGAACAGAGGACCCCAACTGTTTACATGCATGAGTGCAGCCACACACAAACACATGCACATAAGAATGTGTTCTTGACAAAGTGAGTTGTTTTCTGTCCTGCAGAGCAATAATGGTTCATGTGGTAACAGTTCATTGTGTCAGAATTGATCTGTGCATGGTTTAAAAAGTTTGTTTTTGTAATTGTGTTTGCTAGCTAAACTTCAGTGGCTAAGCTAACAGGCCCTAGTCTAACCTGTGTGTGAGTGCATGCTGGGTCTAAGCTGGCACATGAGTGCATGGCTCATTTCAGTAATATGCTATGTTTGTGTAGGTTACTACTGCATATTGTTTATTGTCTCTTTATCCTTATGTATTATTTCTATATTTTCAGATACCATTCATCATTGTGTATGTTTGTGTCTGCCAACTACCTCCTTTATAAAAACCACATAAAACACCATCAAGTGTCATCATTGATTACTGCTCTTTGACTGGAGCCCTGTGGTGGGCATAACCTCAACTCCAGAATATACAGTCCTCCATTTCCAAAGCTATAATATTTCACACTCTTTCTTTAACAAGTATAAAAGTAGTATACCTCACGTATAAGAAAAGTGCAATTCAAGTACACAGCAAGTGTACATTAAGTTCACGCCTAGTATGTTTTGAGTATATAAATGGTATACCTCGAGTATGAAAATAGTGCAGTTCAAGTATGACCATAGTATACCTCAAGTATAAGAATAGTGCAATTCAAGTAAAAGAGTAGTGTCCATGAAGTTCACGCATAGTATGTTTTGAGTATATAACTGGTATGGTTCAAGTTCAAAAGTAGTGCAGTTCAAGTATGACCATAGTATACCTCAAGTAAAAGAAGGGTGCAATTCAAGTGCACTGCAAGTAAAAGAGTAGTGTACATTAAAATCACGCGTAGTATGTTTTGAGTATATAAATGGTATACCTCGAGTATGAAAATAGTGCAGTTCAAGTATGACCATAGTATACCTCAAGTATAAGAAAAGTGCAATTAAAGTGCACTGCAGGTAAAAGAGTAGTGAACATTAAATTCACGCACAGTATGTGTTGAGTATATAAATGGTATACTTCGAGTATACAAATAGTGCAGTTCAAATATACACGTAGTGTATGTCAAGTATAAGCTAAGTGCAATTCAAGTACAATGCAAGTAAAAGAGTAGTGTCCATTAAGTTCACGCCTAGTATGTTTTGAGTATATAACTGGTATACTTCAAGTATAAGAAACATTCAATTCAAGTACACTGCAGGTAAAATAGTAGTGTACATTAAGTTCACGCATAGTATGTTTTGAGTATATAAATGGTATACTTCAAGTTTAAAAGTAGTGCAGTTCAAGTATGACCATAGTATACCTCAAGTAAAAGAAGAGTGCAATTCAATTGCACTGCAAGTAAAAGAGTAGTGTACATTAAAATCCCGCATAGTATGTTTTGAGTATATAATTGGTATACCTCGAGTACGAAAATAGTGCAGTTCAAATATAAACGTAGAATACGTCAAGTATAAGACAAGTGCAATTCAAGTAAAAGAGTAGTGTCCATTAAGTTCACGCATAGTATGTTTTGAGTATATAACTGGTATGGTTCAAGTTTAAAAGTAGTGCAGTTAAAGTATGACCATAGTATACCTCAAGTAAATGAAAAGTGCAAATCAAGTGCACTGCAATAACAGAGTAGTGTACATTAAGTTCACGCACAGTATGTTTTGAGTATATAACTGGTATGGTTCAAGTTTAAAAGTAGTGCAGTTCAAGTATGACCATAGTATACCTCAAGTAAATGAAAAGTGCAATTCAAGTGCACTGCAAGTAACAGAGTAGTGTACACTAAGTTCACGCACAGTATGTTTTGAGTATATAAATGGTGTACTTCAAGTTTAAAAGTAGTGCAGTTCAATTATGACCATAGTATACCTCAAGTAAAAGAAAAGTGCCATTCAAGTACGACCATAGTCTTCCTCAAGTAAATGAAAAGTGCAATTCAAGTGCACTGCAAGTAAAGGAGTAGTGTACATCAAGTATGTTTTGAGTATATAAATGGTATACTTCAAGTTTAAAATTAATGCAATTCAAATATAAACGTAGTATACGTCAAGTATAAGAATAGTGCAATTCAAGTAAAAGAGTAGTGTCCATTAAGTCCACGCATAGTATGTTTTTAGTATATAACCGTTATACTTCAAGTATGAAATAGTGCTGTTCAAATGTAAACGTAGTACAATTCAAGTACACTGCAGGTAAAAGAGTAGTGTACATTAAGTTCATGCATAGTATGTTCCGACTATATAAATGGTATACTTCAAGTATGAAAAAAGTGCCGTTCAAATATAAATGTAGTATAACTCATGTATAAGAAAAGTGCAATTCAAGTACACTAGAGGTAAAAGAGTAGTGCACATTAAGTTCATGCATAGTATAGTTTGAGTATATAAATGGTATACTTCAAGGTTACAAGTAGTGCAGTTCATATGACCTTAGTATACCTCAAGTACAATAAAAGTGCTATTCAAGTACACTGCAGGTAAAAGAGTAGTGTACATTAAGTTCACGCATAGTATGTTTTACGTATATAAATGGTATACTTCAAATTTAAATGTAGTGCAGTTCAAGTATGACCATAGTATACCTCTCGTATAAGAGAAGTGCAATTCAAGTAAATAAGTAGTGTACTTAAGTATACATCTGAGTATATGAATGGTTTATTTTAAGTAAGGGAATAGCACAATTCTAGTGTATGAATACAATAATTTAAGTATACTCATATATACTTCACGCATATATACTTCACTTCACGAGTTTACTCGAGTATACTCAAAAGTGGGCCAATTCAGGTTACTTTTAGTACTGTAGGTATACTGTAAGTATACTAACTAGTACACTAACTAGTACATTTGTTAGTATACTACTTGTACATAAATATCAGTATACTTGTACTTAAAGTATACTTAAGAAATATACTCAAAGTTGACTTAAGTATACTTAGAAAAGTAAACTTGAAGTTTACTACTTTTTGGTAAGGGCATATATGGAGATCCCTAACAGAATCCCTTTTATGCCCATATATGGAGATCCCTAACAGCATCCCTTTTATGCCCATATATGGAGATCCCTAACAGAATCCCTTTTATGCCCATATATGGAGATCCCTAACAGAATCCCTTTTATGCCCATATATGGAGATCCCTAACAGAATCCCTTTTATGCCCATATATGGAGATCCCTAACAGAATCCCTTTTATGCCCAGTTGGTTGCTAGGGTAAAAAAACATGGTTGCTATGGTAAACAGTTGGTTGCTAGGGTAAACAGTTGGTTGCTAGGGTAAAACCATGGTTGCTAAGGTGGTTGCTAACGTACACTAACAGACCAGCAACAACAGACTGTTGCCACAGCAACGTACACAAAGGTTTGTGTACACATGTGGTGTGATGTCATACTGAAGATATATGACATCACACCGTACACAAACAAAGGTGTGACGTGTGACGTGTGACGGACGGACGGACGGACGGACGGACGGACGGACGGACGGACGGCCGGTGGAGGTTTTCATAGTAAACTGCTCCCTGACGGTCGCAAAAACATACAGAAACATACACACATGCAGACAAAGACACATATACACACACAAACAACATGTACTGTGCACATGAAGACACCGAAATATATACACACACAAATACACACATGCAGACATATGGAAACATACACACACAGACACACAAAAAACATACACACAGACACAAAAAACACACACACGCACGCACGCACGCACACACTCACACACTCACTCACTCACTCACTCACTCACTCACTCACTCAGTCAGTCAGTCACTCACTCACTCAGTCAGTCAGTCAGTCACTCACTCACTCACTCACACGTTCTCTGATGGCTGTCAGTTTCACTCCAATCAGACACCATTCCATCACTCCTCTTTGCCTGTAAAAAAGTGCTTGTCTTCTCTGTCAGAGAACATAATGCCACCACCTTTCTGTTGATCCAATCCTCAGCATGAAGTCTTTCACTGGTGTCTTACAGGCAGTCGACTGATGTTGTCACTGCACCAGGATATAGGCTTTAGGCCAGGGGTTTTCAAAGTGGGTGACGGGGCACCCTGTGGTGCCGCGACGGCAGTCCAGGGGTGCCGCGAGATAATTTGATAATATTTGGAATTATTTGGACACTTGAAAAAATATAAGAACAAAGTTATTTTCAGTCAGTTCTAACCAAAATGGCTATTATCTCAACGTTTTCCTCGCAGCATAATCACTAAAATATCGTCACTGTCGGGCAGAAACCTTGTATCTCCAAGTTTCAAATGTGTGCGTCTTTTGTTAAAGCAAAGCCCTGCTTCATCATACAAGACTGTCGCACAAAACTTGTGAAAACAGCCGATCTACAAGCACACAACCGTATGCTTGTAGATCTGCTGTTTTCACTAGTTTTATAGATGATTTTATATATATATATATATATATATTTATTTTGCTTCATCATACAAGACTGTCGCACAAAACTAGTGAAAACAGCCGATCTACAAGCACACAACGTTGTATGCTTGTAGATCTGCTGTTTTCACTAGTTTTATAGATGATTTTATATATATATATATATATATTTATTTTATAGATGATAAATACATTTGGACTACAAGGTTTCCACCCGACAACGATAATATGCTATAAATATAAGGTGCTGGGAGTGAAAATTATAATGTAGGGGACATAATCCGCTATGGGGTGCCCTGAGACAAAAAACGGGAACCCCTACTTTAGGCTGCTGTAACGCAGACTCTGACGGACGGGATTGTGACAATGCTCTGATGCCTTTATACAGTAATAGGACAGTGGTTCTCAACATTTTCAGCATGTAGATCGGCTATTTTCACAATTTCTGCCTCTAATGATAATTTGGCCAATGTTTAATTTTTCATTTTAGAGATATTTAAAAAAGTCCTTAAATTGTCACTTTAGAAAGGTGCGGATACCCTTTCTACACTTAAACTTTAAGTAGTATCGGGAAATATCGAAATTGGAAAAAGAAAAAAAAAATGTTTTGGTGCAGCCTCTCAGCCAGTCCATATTCCTGAAACATTTCCCTTCGCAAAAAAACTTCAAAGACACTAAACGATAAATTTGAGAAAAGAAAAGATGAGTGTTAAAATGTTTTCATTGACTGCCTTCTATCGTTTTAGCTAATTTAATGACATTGATTTCAGTGCGCATGTGTGCAAGTGGCTAAATATGTATTTTTATATACAATAAGCCCATTCCCAAGATGCACCACAATCTTTCATTGGCAGATATGATTTATGGGGGCTAGTAGTGTTACTGTAAATAGTAATAAAGAACTTGACGGCTTATTGTGTCTAAAAAGACACATTTAGGCACTTGCACACAGGCCCCCATGCACTGAAATCAACGTGATTAAAGTTGATAAAAAAATAGAAAGAAGTAAATGAAAACATTTTAACACTCATCTTTACTTTTCTCTAATGACAATCTAAAATATGAACCTGTGTATAACGTGGCTTATAACTCCTACTGTTCACAATAGACAGGAAGCTAGCCGGAATCGGGGTGGTGTGAATTGCCGTTCGACTCCGCCCCTTCTGGAGCGCTGTGCAAGAGGCCAATAACAGTGTGAACCTTCTGTGAAAGGAGGAGGCACTTAACACATTTCACCAAGAGAATATAATGAGCAGTCGTCTAATTTGTCTGTACCAATACATTGATTGATCTTCATTTGTTGATTGATTGATTGACGTATTTATTAGAAGTTTGCATAGGAAAAGGTGCAGTTTCATGACAGTACAGTTCACTGGTAAAACAATTAATAAACTGAAAAACTAAAAGGATACACACAGGAAAACCAAGGCTTATTTACATGGACATCCTTTTTTTTTAACTCATATAACATTGAATGACAGACAGATAGAACACAGTAGGCAGGGGAAAAAAAACCCAAAAAAACATGCAGACTGAATGATACATCCCCTTTTGTTGGCTCTCAGAGTTACAGCTCTCTAGTGTCCATTTGGAACGCCTACAAGGAATCCTGAAGGTCCCTGTTTAAAAAAGATCGTTCATTTCATTCTTTCGATTTCAGGTTACAGTTTAATCAGAATTTGTTTCTTTTTTTTTTTTTTCACACGCAAGACATTTTGGATATAACAATACAATACAAGAATATCAGGAGAATAAAACATTTAATATAAAAAATAATAAGCTGAAAAATACATTAGGTGTATGTAGTTCAAGAGAGACAATAAGAGAGATAATATAGATTAACATTCACACACGAATTTCGAATGATCTCTAAGGCCACATGATAAACCATATTTCGTAGCACATTTATAATAAATCACAAGATACATAATGTAGCATAGCTGTTGAACAGGAACTGTTCTTTTTTGTAATTATTAAAAATACGAATAAAATACATTTGAAAATACCCGATCTACAAGCTTACAACATGGTGCATTGCAACAGGTTGTGAGCTTGTAGATCTGCTATTTTCACTACTTTTGTGTGACACTCTTGTATGATGAAGAAGGGTATCAATTTACAGAAAAAGAAAACATTTGAGTAGAATGGCTGTTTGACCAACATTCTAACATTTAAATGTTTGACCACAAATCCACAATCATGTACTCATTATTATTGATATATTTACAGGTGATGCTAATATGAACCCAGAAGTCCTTGCATGAAGTGGAGTCGGAAACATTGGAAGTTTTTCATTGTGTAAAAACAAAAGAAGATATTGCAGACACAGACAGTGAGACACTCTTAGTCTTGGTATTAGACTTGGACCAAGACTGTCATAATTGACTATTTGGCAAAAATCGATGAACATTCTGCAAAAATAGGCGAATATTCTTAAAGAAATAGTAGATGCACAAGCTCACAGAGCTTCACTTTATTTGTTATATTATTATTGTTGTACTTTTCTTCAGCTCAATGCTTCTCCCTGTCCCTTTTTCGGACACTTGGACAATGCTGTAGCAGCAGCAGCATCATGTGAATCACTGGCAATTGACCTATTCATGTATTACACTTGTATGTAGGGTAACCAAATCGGATAATTTAAACAAACTCAACTGAAATAGTCAAATAATGGTCGATATATCAGCCAAAGAGTCTAGCTCAGTGCACACGGTATAGGAAAAAATAAATACAAATCACAATAGCTGTGTTTCTCTCCAGTTTGAATTCTCTGGAGGTTCTTCAAAGGTTCAGACGTCCGGGGACATTCAAAAGATTTCTCACACTGGTTACAGTGGTAGGTGGTGATGTTTGAGATGTTGTCTGTGGCTGAACTTTGTTCCACACAGGTTACAGTTGTAGGGTAGGGCAGTCACCAAATATTCGAATATCAAAGTCACTATTCGACGTTGTTCACCGAAGTCGAATATTCGCTTTTTCTTTTTTTTTCTTTCTTGTTTTCTCTTTAAAATATATATAGTTTATAAAGCTTGGCTAGATATGAAGTCATATGAATGAGTTGTCAATACCCCTGGTGGGTGAATTTGTTTATGCTCTATAACAGGGGTTCTCGAACCTTTTTAGGCTGTGACCCCCAAAATAAACATATTTGAACTGGGGACCCCCACCCTGACAAGCACTTGGAATTGTAGGTATTACATTTAATGTGACTCGGTTCCGCAGATAAATATTGTGAATCTTGTTGCGATGCGTTGTGAGCATGTAGATCGGCTATTTTTCACAATGCTCGCCTCTTGCTTACTTAATATTTGACAGTTTGGCCAGTCCTGTCGAATATTCGACTATTTGAATACTTTGAGGTTGAATCATTTGAATACTAAAAATCACTATTCGTGAATGCCCTATTGTTGGGATGTATGAATTCTCTGGTGCCGATTGAGATTACTTTTTTGTCTGAACCCTTTTCCACACCGGTCACAGCGGAAGGGTTTCTCTCCTGTATGAATTATCCGATGACTTTTGAGACTCGTTCTGTGGCTGAACTTTGTCCCACACTGGTCACAGTGGAAGGGTTTCTCTCCTGTATGAATCCTCTCGTGAACTGTGAGCTGACTTCTACGTCTGAAATGTTTCTCACACTGGTCACAGAAATAGTAGATTTCTGTATGGATTTTCTGGTGATTAGCTAGACCCGATGTATTGGTGAAAGTTTTCTCACACTGGTTACAGTGGTAGGGTTTTTCTCCCGTGTGAATTCTCCGGTGATCTTTGAGACTTCCGCTCATCGTGAACCTTTTCCCACACTCGTCACAGCGGTAAGGCTGCACTCCTGTATGAGTTATCCGGTGACGTTTGAGACTTTGTATTTGGCTGAACCTTTTCCCACATAGTTCGCATTGGTAGGGTTTTTCTCCCGTATGAATTCTCTGGTGAGTTTTGAGACTCGATCTGTGGCTGAACTTTGTCCCACACTGGTCACAGTGGTAGGGTTTCTCTTGTGTATGAATTCTCTGGTGGTCTTTGAGCTGTCTGCTCCTCTTGAACTTTTTCCCACACTGGTCACAGTCATAAGGCTTCTCTCCTTCATGAATTCTCTGATGCCTGCTTTTCCTCAACTTCTTCACACACGGGACAAGTTGGATGTCTTTCTTTGCCGGTATCTGTGCAGGGAAGACATCTGGGATAGAGAATGAGGGACAAAGAAACCATAATGATTAGAAATTACATGCAAGCTGTAATACCAACTGATTCTTCAGATTGATAGGGCTTCGTGCACCATCTAACCAGTTAATGCAGCCTAGCAGGGGTGTCACAAGGGGGGGGGGGGGGGGGGGGGGGGAGTGGGACTGGATTACTAGGGCCCAATGTGGAGGGGCCTTAATCATTTTACTATTGAAAAATAGCAGATATTCAAGCTCACAGCGCGGCACCGAGTGGGTCCAATTTCAATGCAACACTGCCGACCTCCACAGCTATGCACAAGGCCGCTGAGCTGGCTGCAGCCCTTATCTACAGTTGATTTGGTGCTAGAAGGAAGCACACTCCTCCGCTATTCTGTGCAGTTTTAAGATAACATATCAGGACTGAGGCACAGTGGTAAAAAAGTACCTGACCACCACCGCAACAGCTGGGCGTTTGAATCCACCGCAGTGCATCTCTCTTTGTTAAGCATCTGTAGCAACATGTCCTTCTCTCCCCATGTTCTGGGGAGGGAAGTCGGACAGGGGAGTTGATATTTATCACTACACATACTGTAATCCTACGGGCTGGGTTGGCACCTGTCAGCAGGGAGTACTGGTCAGGGGGAGTAGGAGGCTCTACTTCCCCCCCGGTGGGGGCTACTCACTGGCAGGTTCCTACATTGATTAGTACTAGCCCTTACCCGTCCAAAGATATGAGCTCCGAAATGATGTGCAGTGTGTGGGTTATGGGATGTGCACTGTGCACACAGTATATGAGGGATGGAAAGTAACTTTAACTGGTGCTTGCATGATAATATGTAGGAGCATCAATGTAAGAAATCCGATCTGCATGATTTTTGGACAACATCTGTAACAGGGCCAGACACCCACATGAAAGAACAAGAGCAAGACAAAAACAGTACATACCTTTTCTGTGCAACTTTATTTCCGGTTTCAGCATTGCGTCCATTAGCCGACGCCCATGGTAGATCTGTTGTTCTTCTGACCCCACTGAAAAGCTTCTGGAGACCATCTCTTTTTCAAAAGCCCTAAAAAGCTCATCTTCGGTCCATTTGGACAGTCGGTATTTGAGACACGGTTCTACCAGCTTGGACCTGAATTGACTGAACCTGAACATTTTATCGAGTTCAGTATGGCAACGACTTGACAAATTGTTTGCACTACACTCTCTTGCACTTGACGACGAACTCCTAAAAGCCACAGAGCCACTGTGAACCTCTTTGTCAGCCTCGCCCATCACCTGCACAGTGCCCACGAAGGGCCACATGCACCCTCACGATTGGCTGAGGAGACAGATGGACAGGCTGACCGACAAACCAGAGCTCGGAACAAGCTCGCTACACTACAACCCCCCCCCCCCCCCCCCACACACACACACACACACACACACCTCTCCCACCCCAGCATGTATGAATGAACAAACTTTCAACAGTTTGACTCGGTCCAAGGACAAACACAGCCTGATGTAGCGAATGTGATTCAAACGCCTCACAACATTGTCACTTTTAAGGTGTTCTATGACTGCAGCTGAGCAACCCTAAAGCAGAACTGACTAATTCAGGGGTCTTCAAAGTTTTCAGGCCAAGGAGCCCTTAGTTGAGAGAGAGATGAAGCAGGGACCCCCACAACCTTTTCATAGATTTCATATAGTTTCATTGTTTGACAGCACAATCATCAGTGTATTTTGGTTTCATGTCAATTCGTGTTTTCGGATATTTAAACCACTTGAACCGTCAATACTTAATAAACTTGACCTTTCACTCTCTACTTGGTCTGCTCTTCGTTGTGAGCTTGTAGATCTGCTATTTTTTAGCTAAAGTTCTCAGAATATGGATGCTAGGGTTCAAGTGGTTAATATAAAAAAGGAGAAAAAAGGTTTCTATCACACAAAGATTTGGAGGACCCTCTGTAGTAACTCTGAGGACCCCCATAGGGGTCCCGGACCCCCTGTTGAAGACCCCTGGACTAATTGTTACCCACTGTAACTAGGGCTGTCACAATTATTACATAATCGTCTAATCGCAATTATTTGAGGTAATCGCAATTATTTGAGGTAATCGCAATTATTTTGCATAATCGTTTCCATGTTGAGAAATGTTAATATAGTTACAAACACTTTAAAAAAGTAGTGGAAATAGCAGATCTACAAGCTCACAACGCGTTGCATCGCGACACGTTGTGAGCTTGTAGATCGGCTATTTCCACTATCAATGTTCTTTTTTAAGTATAACATTGTCAAATATGTCAGTAATTTCGTTGTATATTTAAGTTATGTGTCATGATTGCATGTGCAACTTCAAAGCCTAAAAGGCAAACAGAAATGTAATTGTCAACGACAAAAACACAATTAAATCTTTAATCGCAATTATTTGAGTGACAATTATTCGTCATGTAAAATGTCCTAATCGTGACAGCCCTAACTGTAACTTCAAACAATTTTTGGGGTCTTTTTCTGCCTTCAATGATAGATGTATAGTAGGCTGACAGGAAACGGGGAGAGAGATGGTGGGGGTGACACGTAGCAAAGGTCGTTGGAATTGGGATTCGAACCTGCGATGCTGCAAGTCTGGATTACCAGCCTAGGTGCATGGACCACTACCCTGTGGCCCAGCCCTCAAACTCCAATTTAAGCATGATAGATTCAATGAAAACTCTTGTCCTTTCTTTTTCTGGTGACTCACTCACTCGCGCACCCGCGTGCGCGCACACACAGCAGTGTTGTTTTTGACCGCACATTCTGATTTAGTCTTAGTCATAGTCTCTTGAATAAAATGTATTTTAGTTTTAGTCATAATTTAGTCACCTGAAAGGTTTTAGTTTTAGTCTAATTTTAGTCGACTAAATATCATGCGCTTTTAGGCGACTAAATCTATAGTTGATTTAGTCAACTATTTAGTCAGCTGCGATGCGTTGTGAGCTTGTAGATCTGCTATTTTCAGCAGGCAACACCTGAGAGCAAACAAACATAAAATTACTCTTCTCCACTAGTCCCTCCCTAACGTTTTAGTCTAGTTTTTATTTTGTCGACGAAATTGTCAATATATTTAGTCTTAGTTTTAGTCATCACAGCTTAGTTTTTATTTAGTTTTTATTTAGTCTTCGTCAGGGAAAAAAACGCAGTCGACAAACATTTTTCGTCATAGTTTTAGTCGACGAAATCAACACTGACACACACACACACACGCACGCACGCACACACAGGGAAGGCAGGAGGGAGTCAGACCTCTGTGTAGGAGCAGTTGAGGAGTTGGTGAGCTTCCAGGAGTGTAGGTTCACACGCTCTTAATGTTGATGGACGCTCCACTGGACCGATGGCTGGACGACATTCTGACAAGTATTAATGTACTTTTCATAAGTGTCCGCTATTAGCAATTAGCAAAGAATGAAAGCACTTAATCTATGCTAGTTCAAAACACTTTTTCTAACCCTTTTTATTGTCCATTTAGGTTTTAATGAACCATAATCATTCACCCCACATTACGATGTAGTCTCAAATTCACCGCCCTGCTCCTCAGTCCTCGCACACGCCAACGCACACACACGCACGCACACGCACGCACGCACGCACGCACGCACGCACACACACACACACACACACACACACACACACACACACACACACACACACACACACACACACACACATAAGCAGAAGTACAAGAATGCCTCGAACAAAGGACATACACAATATCAGTGCAGTCAGATAATTAGGAAAACAGCCAGTTACAAAGTGCATGTAGGGCAGAACATCGTTACATACCAGTACAATACTGTTGGCATACAGTACATGTCAAGCACAGCAGACAACAATCATGGGTAAAGATAACAACGCCTCCTCCAAATGGAGAGGTCGGCCATTTGAAGGCCCCTCACAACCAACTTGTGCACGTGCCCTAGGCTCCCAAAGATAAAAACCAAACGTTTACATCTGTAGCCTAGCTGTGCGATGGTCTGCTCTAGCTCATGATATTTTAACACTTGGTTAAGAAAGCTTCCTCTAAGCTGTAATCAAAGGTACAGCCGACGCCGACCTCGAAAATAATCACCTCCCTATGGGTTTCATTAACAACAATGACATCAGGGGTGTTAGCTGAAATGTTAGAGAACGCAGAATATTCATTACAAAGGCTAAACATGCTTGGCTTCACAGTAGAATGCTTATATAGACGGGTTTCTGGTCCACGTTACACTGATAAAACTAGATGCGTGCGCAGGGTCCGTACCAAAATTAGCAGACAATGAAACCAGCGCTCAACCATGTGCTTCTATCCGATTGGTTGACATGTGGTCAAAATTCACCCATGTTGAACGTGACCGGATGCTCTACACCAAGGGTTTTCAAGGGCACACACACACACACACACACACACACACACACACACACACGCACACACACACACACACACACACACACACACACACACACACACACACACACACACACACATGGCACACACCGACACACACCAGTCCAACACACAAATAACACACACCGACCCACACCAGTCCAACACACAAATAACACACACCGACCCACTTGGGACACACCAATACACACCGACACACCGTGACACAGAAAATAACGGTCACGCTGCAGTCCTTGGCTCGTGACAGAGAAAACACCGGAGAAGAGCAAAAGGACCGCAAATCCTTTACGCCTCTCTTCTCTCCTTTCCTCCTATCCTCTCTCTCGGTCCATCATGCCCTCTCATCTGCGGTGTGGAGGCTTCATTTCGACACCGTCAGGCAGAAAACCTCGTATCTCCAAGTTTCAAATGTTTATTTTTTTTTGGTAAATTAAAGCCCTACTTCATCATACAAAAGAGTCACACAGGTAGTGAAAATAGCCGATCTACAAGCACACAACGCCTCGCGATGCGAGGCGTTGTGTGCTTGTAGATCGGCTATTTTCACTATTTGAAATCGTTTTTCAAATAATTGCGACCGAAGATTTACCATGAGAAATGTCACAGCTATTCTGTGTGTAGAGACGTGAAGCCGTGAAGCTGTGTGTGTACACATTTATACCGTCTATGGGTTGGTTTCCTTTGACACATCACTGTGACCTATGTAAAAGTTCATATATGGGTATTCCCCAGAATCCCTTTTATGCCCATATATGAAGATCCTTGATGTCATCGATTTATATCACCAGCCAGATGGCCAAGACATGGCCCATATCTGTGTGGCTGGTTCAGATAGGGATGTCCATGTATGGGCATAAAAGATATTGTATGTTGTGATGTCATGGGAACCACTCTAACAGAATCCCTTTTATGCCCATATCTAATAAGACTTCATATGGGAATGCCCATATATGGAGGAAGACAGCCCATATCTTTGAGGCTGGTTCAGACAGGGATCTCCATAAAAGGGATGTACTATATACCAGTGGTTCTCAACCTTTTCAGGCCGTGACCCCAACATAATCATATTTTAACTGGGGACCACCCACCCTGACGAGCACTAAGAGTTGAGGCATTACATTTTGTATAACACGGTTCTATTGTGAAAATACCCGATCTACATGCTCACAAATGTAGATCTGCTATTTTCACAATTTCTGCCTCTAATATTTGACAATTTGGCCAATGTTTAATTGTCATTTTAGAGGTATTAAAAAGTCATTAAACAATTTAGAAATGTGCAAATACCCTCTATACACTTAAACTTTATGTTGGCTTATTTACTGTGGAGAGAGAAAACAATGTTGCACATTAAGTTAATCATCTGGGGACCCCCCAAAATAATTTGGGGACCCCCCTGGGGGTCCCGACCCACAGGTTGAAAACCACTGCCATATACAGTACATGGATCTCCATATATGGGTAACTGGTCCGATATACATCACTGGCCAGGTGGCCAAGGATTGGCGCGACCTCGGCCGCAAGGGAATGTTTTGGACATACAAGGTTTCCACCCGACAACGAGGATTTAGTGCCTGGCATCATTCCGCTCTCTCTGTGCCCTGCAGCACTTTGGACTGACAGTACACTATGCTCCCTGGGCCCCAGCGGGGCCTGCTGAACCGCTGCCCGATAGCAGGAATGCACTTCAAGGCCAGCCACCGGCTTGCCTGCAGCCCAGAGAGCTTGGCTGCCTAAAAATGAGACATTCTATTGTTTCATAAAAGGAAAAAGTTAAACCCACTTCTCCAGTTAGAATTGACAACACACAAACATCATGCGCTTGTTGTTAGCCACTCTACCCTACAAAGGCAGAGTGCAGCAACTACGTTTTCGGACACACCAACTTATTTGTGTCGCCCAAAGGCTAAATTAGCCTCCATGATATTGGGGGATGAACAATTAGCTCAAGAACAGATACAATCAGTTCACTTATAAGCCTTTATCTCTTTTGGCTGATCAGCTGTAACACGTTTAAACCCATTTTTTGGTGAAATTCTTGTACGTAGTTACTGCACTCTGCCTTTGTAGGGGTTACTGTAAGCCGCCCTACATACAGTACTTTGTCGCACAACAAATAGCAAATAACGATCTACAAGCTCACAACACGTAACTTTGTGAGCTTGTAGATCAGCAATTTTTGGTACTACATGTTAAAACTTAAAAAAAAAAACATATTAACTGGCATCCCAATTAATGTGGTTAAAGGAAACGTCTTGTGTTTATTTGACAAAACGATAGCACTTTTTATAGACTTTATTATCTTGCATTATACATTCCAGGTAATTTATTTATGCATTTTGTTAACTGATTGACTAGCAGAGCTGCCTCACTCGAGGCATCACTACATCAATCCGACACATTTTCTGTGCGGGTACTTTCTTTTAAATGAGTCAGCAGATAGATATTTCAAGCTGATGAAATTGCAATAGCAAAGGTGGACTTATTTATTATGTGGTGTAGATCCACTGGCTAACCTGGGTAGTATCTCATCTGAGATGGCAACAATTGCATGGCCACTGAAAGGGGAGTAGCCCACACATTCTGGAAGCGCCAAACACTACATAGGGACCCCCCACTACATATTGTATAAAATTGTGTTGCTGATTATGTTCATAGACAGCTTAGACATGTTTGACAGCACTGTCATCATCATGTTGGAGTAATGTGTATTTTCATACATTTAACCACTTGAACCGTCAAATACTTTAGTCTGCCCTTCTTTTCCATATACAAACCTCTTTGCCAAAAATAGCCGATCTAGCGTGAGGCGTTGTAAGCTTGTAGATCGGCTATTTTTGCCTAATGTTCCACTCAGAATAGGGATGCGAGGGTTCAAGTGGTTAATGTAAAAAACATGATCCTATCACACAATGATTTGGCGGCACCCCTGTAGTAACTCTGAGGAACCCCTAGGGGTCCCGGACCCCCTGTTGAAGACCCCCGCTCTACACACCACCACACATGGAGGTGATGGTCCTGACACGTACATTATGTGTGACCTTGCTGATCATTTTTCGGATGTCTTTGAACCTTTTCACACTTGAGATACTTGAGTGTCATGGAGGCCCAATGGATTGATTACTGCCTCTACTGTGTTTGACACGGAAGCACAGCGCTGCTATGAAGGGAAATTTCTGTTTGAATGTTTCTCTGACTGGGTTCCCATATTTGTTGTTTATCCTTCCAGTATATGAAATAATACAATATCCCTCCACTTAACCACTTAAACCCTGTATACTTTGGGGTGCCCGCTGGCCTACTGGTCCAGGCGCATACCACTTAGCAATTGCCACATAGGCATGGATGCCTGGCGGCGTCGCCGGTTCGATTCCCGATCCAGACGACCTTTGCCGCATGTCACTCCCCATCTCTCCCCCCATTACCTGTCAGTCTACTGTCCTAAAAAAAAGCCCCCCTCAAAAAATAAAACCTTTATACTTCAGTTTAGGGTCCCCTCCGTTTTCCACTCAACACCGAATCTCACAACACGTTGCAACGTGACGCTTTGTGAGCTTGCGGATCGGATATTTCCGTCTAATGTTCGCTTATTTGTGCAGAATTATGGCATGCAGGGACGTGCTGGCCATTGGGAAAAGCGGGACAACTCCCGAACGGCCGGTCCATTAGGAAAAAAATTAAAATAAAATGTCGGCCTTCGTTCCATTTTGGGGGCTGGGCGGCCAACAAAGTAAATCGTCACTGTCGGGCAGAAAACTTGTATCTCCAAGTTTCAAATGTGTAAATTTTTTCGCAAAGCAAAGCCCTGCTTCATCATACAAGGCCGTCGCATAAAAGTAGTGAAAACAGCCGATCTACAAGTACACAACGCCTCGCACCCGCGAGGCGTTGTGTGCTTGTAGATCGGCTGTTTTCACTAGTTTAAATCATTTCTTAAATGATAAATACAAAACAAACGGTTTTGGACGTACAAGGTTTCCACCCGACAACGACAAAATGTAACTCATGTAATTGGCCCACTGGCTCGTCACTTGTCATGATCTGAAAATGGCAAATCTTTGAGTAGCAGCAGCGCTATAGAGAGAGATCTCTCTCTATAGTGCGCAATGAGGGCCTCTACAACTCTTTTTCCCGGGCTGAATCAGGGGCCCAGCACGTCCCTGATGGCATGCCCAGAATAAGGACGCTAGAGTTCTCGTGTGGTTGAGGTTCTCTTTGTAAGTGATGTCCTCTGGCCTCCCTCCCTTGTGCCCTGATACACTGCTAATGCTATTTGGATCATATGGACTTTGAGAGCCAGTGAAGCGTGGTTCAAGTTTCTAAAACCCTCTTTCAAAGGCATTACGAACGGGAAGACAAATGGAAAGGCCTTGAATATAGGAAATCCATGACAAGACTGGGTCAATTTGACAGTGAGTCCCTCCCGCTCGTCTTTGTGGAGTGACTGGAAACCCAGTGCAGTAACTGGGACACTGACTGGTTGGAGTCTCTGTGGAAGGCAGCAAGACACTGAACACGGCTCTTGATGCCCTGAGGCTCCTCTGTGCTCCTTTGGGTAGAGTCTCTCTTCTCACTGTGGATCTGTCCATCTCTATACATTACATCTAATAAAACCCCTCTGTGTCGACTGCCTTATCTGTCAGCATGTCTATAACCATCAAATAAGACCTGAGTCTCCGACTTGGTATAAAATGAGATCTAGTCAAAGAGGATTTTTTGTTATCGCGACCGTCAGGTCGCAGTTACTATCAAAACTCCACCGGCTGTCTGTCAGTCTGTCTGTCTGTCACGTCACGTCACACTTTTGCCCCTACTCATATCTCCGCCACCGTTCCCCCTATCCATGCCAAACTTTGCACACACACTCCTTGGATGGCAAACCACAACCTCCAGCCCTGATTTCTCACATGGCCCTCTTCTAGCGCCACCATGAGGCCGATTTTTGCAAACCACATTTTTGGACACTGCTCCTACAGATTTTGCCCTAGCATCACAGTATCTCTAAAGTCATGTCATCAACATAGATCTGTCCTATTTCCCACATTCCCTTCTGATTGGCTACGATTGCCTTCTAAAGTTTGTGTATGCGACTTGACGGTAGCTTCAGGTTCAGGTTCAGGTTCGGTTTATTAGTCAAATGCGTATCCATACAAGTACAGACAAACAATGAAATGCTTGTGCCAAGAGCACTCTCAGCCTTATTGCACACAAAACAATACGACAACAACAGGTCACCCAGGACAACCCAAAAAACAACAAAACAACCATACAGTGTGACAGTGTACAGTTTAAAAACTGCGTATATTGCACATGACTACCTACGTCTCGCTTCCATCTCTTCGTTAAGCAACCTGATTGCTTGAGCATAAAAACTATTACTGAAACGGGTGGTGTGAGATTTGATGCTCTGGTAACGTTTTTTTGATGGGAGGAGATAGAACAGGGAATGGGCGGGATGACAGCTGTCCTTTAAGATGTTCTCTGTCTTTTTCTTACAGCGTGTGTTATAGATTGTGTGTAGCTGTGGTAATTCTGTGCCAATGATTTTGGCAGCTCTCTTCACAATTCTCTGTAACTGTTTACTGTCTTGAGCAGTCACGTTACCAAACCACACTGTTATGCATCCTGTCAATACACTTTCTATGGTACAGCGATAGAAATTAACAAGAGCCTTGGTGCTTAGGCCAAATCTCCTGAGGCGCCGCAGAAAGTACAATCGCTGCTGCGCTTTCTTAAGGATACCTTCGCTGTTTTGAGACCATGTGAGTGAGTTTGTTATGTGAACACCCAGGAATTTGAAACTGTCCACTATGTCTACAGGTGAACCATTTATGGTTACGGGACTGTGATTGACTTCAGATTTCCTAAAGTCAACGAAGCTTATCTCCCGATTAGGGAGTCTTACTGGTTATTATCAGCTTGGAGAGCTGATCGGACTCAGAGACGCTGCAACTACTAGTACTAATCGTCACCTTTAACTCATTGGCTCAAGCCCAGCTAATGAGGCATCTAAGATTAGAACTAAGCAGCATATGGGAATTCCGAGATATGGAAATTTAAATTGACACAATATACAAACATAATTCTCTCTCCATGGGGCTGTTAAGTATGACATCATTTTGTAGGCAGAGGAGAATTTCTGCCCCCAGTTTCAGTGAATCTTTTTACTATTTTTACTATTCACACATTTTTCTTCTCTTTGTTGTTGAAAGGAACGTGTTAGAATTATACTTTAGTCGTTGTTTTTGTCTCGGATCTGTTGAAATAGCGAGGGACAGAAAATGCTCTGGGGGGCAGAGTTCTCCTCTGCCCCCTCATCCTCGTGCCCCTCTGTGCATGATCGAGATGGCTGCATTGTCTCTTACCCTCTAAGGCCCAAATATAGAAATACTTGAAATAAAAAATTGAAAAAAATCAGATGGTGTTGTAGGAGTCCTAATAAGAGGAAAATGTAATGTTTTTTTCAAAAAAATGTTTTTGTAAGGTTTTATAGCCATAAATCATAAATCATGCTCTAATTTACATATGGGGGATATTCTTCACAATAATAACATATGTACATGTTCTAGACATTCTAATGATCACCCAAAAAAATAGTACAGGCATTTTACTTATGTTTTTGTGAGGAATAGCTTCCATGAAAAAGTGAGATGTTGTTTGTCAAAACTCTGGAATGTCAGCGGGTGTGGCGGGTGTGAATGTCAGCCCCTGTGGGGGGTATTTATATGCAAATATTGTGGCCAATGGCATTGTAATACTAAACAATAGAATCCAATGGTGATGTTTAGGTGGTAGGGGGAGCTAAAATAAAATTATTTAAACCTTTTTTTGGATAAAATACAAACGTTGTAATATTACAACAGTGGGCCTTAGAGGGTTATTAAGGGCAGATATTTACTGCTTGTTCTCTACAGCTGTGGAACATCTGTAGAGTTAAGATCTGACCTGCCCTTGACCTCTTCTCTCAAACCCCATCATTATAGATGATACTTTAGGTCAAAGGGAGTGATTGGTAACTCTCCTTTAGCCTCACGTTAGCCTTTAGACTTAACTCTCCTTGTTGTTTCTTGTCTGTCTCATTCTGGGATGCATGCACTGTATTTTGGGGTATATAAGGGAGTCAGACAGAGTGTCCCATTGCGACATGCACGTTTGGCTCCAGTATTCAAATACTTTTAAATCTGTCATACTTTAGGCCTGAATGCTTTAACCAGTGAAAAATAGCAGATATACAAGCTCTCGGTGCCGCGCTGCGAGCTTGTAGATCTGCTATTTTTGAAAAAGTCGTGAAAATGTGTGCAAATCTTTGAATATATGTATTTTTCAGAGCGAACGTTTGTAACTCAAATTTTGCTTGGAACTAAATATTTTGAGATGGGGGTCCGTGGCCAAATAAATATCATTTTGGGGAAAAGGACCTTTTCTTTGATGATAGCTTGCCAGGTTGCTGACATAGAAACATAGGGTTTTTCAAAAAAAACCTTAGAAGGATTCAAAAGACACTTATAGAATCGGGTCAGAATTCTAATTTTCACGATTTTTCAAAAATAGCAGATCTACAAGCTCGCAGCGCGGCACTCGGTGCCGCGCTGTGAGCTTGTATATCTGCTATTTTTCAATGGTTGAAGCTTAAAATAATGATACACAATAATGTGTACCCGTTCTGAATAGGTTAAGATCTTTGTTGTTGTCTCTGTCTCATTATTGTGTCCTTATATTTTACCCCAATACAGATGGGCTTGACATTTAGCATAACTACTAAAGTGTGGAGAAAAATGGGTAAAGTTCCTCTGATTTCCTTCGTTTACCTCAAAATATCATTCCACTGCCTAGATGCGAGCATTAACAATACTGTATTATGATAACAGAATATTTCCAAACAATCTGAATGTGTATCCATGCTGAACCAAAATCATGACCTTCGATAGCATCCAGCAAACAGCGTCCACAATGCGAACTTGTTTATATTTGGTCAGCCAAGATCATCAGTTAGAATAGAAACTATCCTTCAAGATGGACTTATTAAGCCTCTATCAGAGTCCAGGGTGAAGAGCTATTCACCGTAGATTTTAGGTGTAAAGCTATCCACCTAAAGTGAGAAAATAAGTGGAGGCCATCATAGTCAGTCACGGTGAAGTCCTCTCACTGTGACTGACTGGTCTAGATCGACCAATCAGTGAACGGGGTGATGGGTCGATCTGTCTGAAAGTAAAAACAGAGAGGTGTGTCGGGGTTCGCGGTGGATAGCTCTTCACCGCGAGTAATGACGCAATGTTGTATTTTTATGACTTGAAAAGACTACACCGCGGTGGATAGCTTATCACCGCGGTGCCTACTTTGATAGGGGCTTTATTGTATTACTGTAGTGTTGTTGTGTTTCATATTAAGCAGTAGTATTTCATTTCGGAACAAAACACTTCACTCGAGGGTCGGTCCAAAAACGGGGAGTGGGCCTCACATATGTGAGTAAATTCCACAGTTGTTTCCAAACACCAGTAGGTGTGGATCTGTCACAGTGAGCTGCCCAGGGGTGTCGCACCAAATTCTGGGCCCTGGGTACAAGGATTCACTGCGTTATTTTGTGCTCTAACTATTGAAAAATAGCAGATATACAAGCTCACAGCGCGGCACCGAGTGCCGCGCTGCGAGCTTGTATATCTGCTATTTTTTAAAAATCGTGAACATTTGTGTAGTCTTTGAAGTAAAAAAAAAAACCATATGTTTCTATGTCAGTGGTGCTCAAACTTTTTCATGTCAAGGACCCCCAAAATGATATGTATTCGGCCACGGACCCCCATCTCAAAATATTTTGTTCCAGGGACCCCCCAGAAGAAAATTTTGAGTTACAAACGTTCGCTTAAAAAAATACATATATTCAAAGATTTGCGCACATTTTCATGACTTTTAAAAAATAGCAGATCTACGAGCTCGCAGCGCGGCACTCGGTGCCGCGCTGTGAGCTTGTACATCTGCTATTTTTCAATAGCTAAAGTATAAAATAATTAAGGCCCTTCCACCTTGGGCCCCAGTAACTCAGTCCCACTCCTCCCCCCCTTGTGACGCCCCTGGAGCTGCTACATCGGGCCTGTTTTTCATGCCTGCTTTCTGTCTATCCACAGATCTCAACCCTACGGCGCCAGGGCCGGACTCTGTTCTCCACCGTGCCAGAGACTGCCGAGAAGGAGGCACAGTGTCTGTTTGTCCAAGAGGTACCGTATAACTAAAAGAGCATGAGCATGAAGCCGCCTCGATCGTCTATCTGTAACAGGGACGTGCTGGCCATTGGGAAAAGCGGGACAACTCCCGAACGGCCTGTCCAGGCCGGCCATTGGGAAAAAGTTTAAATAGAATGTTGGCCTTCGTTCCATTGTTTACTGTACTGTTTTACTTTGTTGGCTCGGCGGCCAACAAAGTAAATCGCCACTGTCGAGCATAAACCTCGTATCTCCAAGTTTCAAATGAATACATTTTTTCGCAAAGCAAAGCCCTGCTTCATCATACAAGACCGTTGCACAAAAGTAGTGAAAACAGCAGATCTACAAGCACACAACGCCTCGCAGTGCGAGGCGTTGTGTGCTTGTAGATCGGCTGTTTTCACTAGTTTAAATCATTTTTAAAATGATAAATACAAAACAAACGGTTTTGGACATTCAAGGTTTCCACCCGACAACGACGAAATATAACTCATGTAATTGGCCCACTGGCTTGTCACTTTGTCACAAATCTTTGAGTAGCAGCAGCAGCGCTATAGAGAGATCTCTCTCGCTATAGCACGCAATGAGAGCCTCTCCAACTCTTTTTCCCGGGCTGAATCACAGGCCCAGCATGTCCCTGGCCTCGATCGTCTATCTTGGCCAAAGTCTCATAACCTCTCTTATTTGTTTATTTTGTACTACCGACTCTACCATTAACTGTTACCGTAACTAAATAGAATACAGTACATACAAATGCCACAATATCCATGGTTCCTCATGTGAGGAGATCAGGGACGTGCAGAGAATGTTAGAGAGGCAGGGGCTGACATCTCTAAAGGGGCCTTTTGGTGAAAATAGCAGACGTCCAAGCTCTTGGAGGTCGGCTATTTCCGGTACTTGATAGCACACTAAACTAAGCATAAAAAAGGCCATACTGGAGATGTGGTGTACAGCATGGATTTCTACACAGCGAGGGCAATTCCTTCAACATAAGACGCTGCATTCAAGTTCAGGAGAGTTTGGACAAGGCAATTCTCTTGAATGCTGCCTTCACGTATGGCATGGAGAGAGGTCATTTTGCATTTCTTTCACCACAGTAAAAACTGCATTTATGGTCTGGAAAGGGCACTTTTTACAGACGGATAAAAGGGCAGGGGCTCAAGCCCCCTTTGATGTCTATGTGTGCACGTGCCTGGAGGAGATCAATAATATACTGTAGTGTCTGTCTTTTTGTGTGTATTTCTCCATGAAATGTTGACATAACTTAACACGTTTGACATCATTTGATGATTCAACCACAAAAAAGACTTTTGACGCATATTATTGATTGACATTACATTATATTACTGATAGCCTATCCTTACACCAGAACTATGGAATTTAGGAAAATCAGCAATGTTCCCCTGTTAATCTAGAGAGAAATGTTTATTATGATTAACAAACCTATTTCTAAGCATGCCAGTGCATAACACATGTTTTAAATGTTTTGGCACATGCACAGACAGACTCCAGGGGGTCTTGTGCCCGTGTCCTTTGCCCTCTGACTCAATAGGTGCCCATTTATCTGGTATTGACAATAATTGTATTTTAAAATGTATAGTTCACTGCAGAGAGAGAATTAGTATCCATGAAAAAAGACAATTAAAAACGGACTAGTGTAGATCCCTAGGGGACTCAGTTTAATAAAATATATCCACGACTTTCCAACGCCCCATAGTGCATTGCGTAGAAGACGCTGTACCGAGCTTCCGGCGCCGCAGCCGAGTGTGATTTACAAGCTCACAACGTTTGCATCTGCGACGCGACGTGAGCTTGTATGTCTGCTGTTAAACCGGAAGTGTGGTCCAAACAGGTCCAAATAATCTCCAGTAAACTCCTGCGGAAACAGGTGGATAGAGAAGTAATAGAGGGTATGCAAGTCCACTGTCTGGGACCCGCCCCCCTAATCTAGACTGAGTGGCAAAACATTGAGCAGCATGGAGCATTGGAGTTTGGAAGTGCTAGTTGCAAATCACTCAACGGCTCTGCATACCACCTGTTTCTAATTTGCACATAATGCAGGAGGCAGCAGGATGTTGTGTTTTAGAAAACGAGTGCTTCCAAACTCTGACACTTGGAAAAATAAAAACACGCACAGAATGTCTTGACGGAAAGTAGCTCATAACACGACTATGGTGGATTTTTATGAAACAAAAACTTTGCAGATAGAAAGAGGATAATTCAAGCTTTCAGTACAGCCGCAATGTTGGTTAGTTAACTTTTGTTTAATAAACCGATAGGACTTTTCTGTTTGGATGTATGGGCTGTCAATGGCAGAAATGTGTGTTTTGCCACTCAGTAGGTGTGTTCCCACATAACTTCCAGCAACAGTGATGTCACGCGCATACCCTCTATAGTAGTTAGAGATGTGCCGATTGATCGGTGAGTGATCGCGATTGGCCGATAATGCCTCTATCGGCTTTGATCGGTATGGGCTTTGCCTCTATCTGCTTTGCCGATCTACAGTACAAGCTAGATCAGCTATTTTCACAATATTTATCTGTGGAATGTAACCTCAGCTTCAACTCCTACAAGTTGAATTGGATACTAAAGGACCTCAGCCTGCAATCTCCTAATGTTTATACTTAATATACAATGTCAATGTTTTGTAAGAAGAATCATTAAAAGAAAAATCGCAATCAGAGCATCTCTAATTGTAGTGTAAGTGGAGGGGGATAGCCCTTATTTTGCCCCAATGTCTGTGCATGACACTAAAAAACCTGCACTCTGTCCCTTATTGTTTGAATATACTTGCCTTACTCCTTTCAGCCAAACACAGGTGGTCGTACCACTTTCCAGACGATACAATAGGTTACAATACCCTGAAGGCCCATCAGATGTTTCGTTTCGTACGTCCAGCCCAAGAATGCGCTCAGGCATTCATATGTGCTTTGTTTTATGATTCCTGGATCAAGATTTCAAAGAGCGCTAGGGGAAGAAGGAAATAGCCTTTAAATGGATGAACAGCCCTGTGTTTGAAGTAACAATTCGATAAATTGGTGTCGCAGTCAAATACACTCTTACAAGTTACATACGTACGCCTTGCTGCGGAGCCATGAGACCCCTCCCGTTTCCTTACCGCAGTGGTTCTCAGCCTTTTCAGGCCGCAACCCCCAAAATAATCATTTTTGAACTGGGGACCCCCCACCCTGACGAGCACTAAGAATTGGGTCATTACATTTTGAATATCACGGTACTATTGTGGAAATAGCCAATTTGCATGCTCACCACGCCTCGCAACGTTGTGAGCATGTAGATCAACTATTTTCACAATTTCTGGCTCTAATATTTGACAGTTTGACCAATATTTAATCTGTCCTTTTAGAGGTATTAAAAAGCCTTTAATTGTCACTTTAATTGTCCTTTTCACTTAAATGGAGCTCAGTTAGTCTGTTCTTGACAGACTACTATGTCAGTGGTTCTCAAACTTTTTCATGTGAAGGACCCCCAGAATTATATCTATTTGGCCACGGACCCCCATCTCAAAATATCTAGTTCCAGGGACCACCCAGAGGCAAAATTTTAGTTACAAACGTTCGCTTTGAAAATACATATATTCAAAGATTTGCACACATTTTCACGACTCAAAAATAGCAGATCTACAAGCTCGCACTGTGAGCTTGTATATCTGCTATTTTTCACTGGTTAAAGCATTCAATAATTCTAGGCCTAAATTAAAGTGAGCATAGCATTTTCTCTGCTGCTAATGTCTGCGGCGTAGTGTACGTTCTGTTGGGTGTATAGACCGGAGTCGGGGCTCACGGCTCAGGCTTGGGTCGTATATCTCTCACAGAGGCTGTGTGTTGCAGGGGTCGGCAGTGTTCTGGCCTGGGCTGGGCGTAGTCTGATTAGAACTGTTAGGGGATATTCCCCTATGGATCCAGCCAGAAATTACATCATAATAACTGCATCTGGAACATCTGTAGGTACTCATAGATGGGAAGCAGTTTTTTTCTTTTTGTTCTCTCTCTCTGTAATTTATTTTCCTTCGTATTTCACCCGCCAACGCCGTGGGCTCTGGGGGCTTGTTTTCTCTCACCGCGTCATCAGTTGCCCATACCTTAGGTGGGGTTGGGGAAAGGGCCTTTCTGTGTGGTGTTTGCATGTTCTCCCTGTGTCACCTAGGGTAGGGAAGATACCCTCACAAAAAAAAAACATGCAGTAATCCTGGTCTCTATGCTGCCTCCCCCTAGTCAGCCAGGGAACCTGATGGAGGGGAAAGGAACTGGTTGGAATAACGTGTTCCTTCGACACCGACACGCTATGTCGTACTGGGGAAACTCCCCCCTGTCAGGTGAAAAGAAGCAGCTTGGACTCCTCATGCATAGAAGGAAGCATGAGGTCAGTCTGTTGGTTGGCAGAGGGAGTGCAGCGCCCAGGTTGACATTACACAGTTGACACTGAATGAAAAAAATGGGTTACAAAAAACGTGTGATAAAAATTTAAGAAAAGAAAAAAAGAAAAATCATTATGACCAGAAGAGTGACGCTAGGGTTCATATAAATGTCAGACTGTCAGGTAACAACTGACCTGACCTTGAGCTTTTCTCTCAAACCCCATCATTGTGGGCTCGTCTGAAAGACAAGACTAGTATGTTACACCAAAACTTTATATGTCAAGTTTATTCTCCTAAAAAATATGACAGACAGTACAAAGGCAGGGCCTTTAGCCAGTGTGAAGCAGCGTTCTTGGTGACATCAGCACCAACAAGCGCAGTATGTTATATCAGTATGTTATACCAAAACCTTATAGACCAAGTTTACTCTCCTCAGAAAAAAATACAGACAAAGGCTCCCTTAGCCAATGAGGAGCAGCCAAAGGGTAGATCTTTGTGCCCATACATGGTGTTCCATCCATGCGAGCCCACACTGTTTCGTAGGAACAGTATTTCTAGTTATAGATGACACTTAGGTCTGACAACGCTAGACTGTCCCGTGCATAAACTGAGCACTTTCCGAGTTCAAACTTCACAGAGGGCTTCACAGAATTCGTTTGGTCTGACGGTTATCCAGAACCGAAAATACAGAAATCTCTGTATCTGAGTCCTATTGAATGCCCATATATCTATCTCTGTATCTGTCATCAATATGTCGTCATATAACCAACTTCGTAGACTGGCCTCAGAATACTATCATAAAAGGCCCAAAGTACTGTACTCTGACAATGGCTACAGTGGGTATTGCCCCCTAACCAGAGGGGAATCCGTTCCTACTTCCCAGCAATAGATATAATTCATTTGACTTATGAAAGTCTGTGTATGATCTTCACAGCCTGCGGTTACATTACATATCCTTCCTACAGTACCTGGTTGATGCAACGCAGGATAATTTAGCCAGCCATTTATACATAGCTGCTGTAGAGGCTCCTTTGGCTGAATCTTTGTCTTGCAGGCAAGTGCACACATATAAAGGGGGCTTGAGCCCCTGCCCTTTTATCCGTCTCTAAAAAGTGCCCTCTCCAGACCATGAATGCAGTTTTTACTACAGTATGGTGAAAGAAATGCAAATGGCCTCTTTCCATGTCATACCTGAAGGCAGCATTCAAGAGAATTGCCTTGTCCAAACTCTCCTTAACCTGAATGCAGCATCTTATGTTGAAAGAATTGCCCTCTCTGTGTAGAAATCCATGCCGTTACCTCACATCTCCAGTATTGACTTGATTATGCTTGGTTCAGTGTGGAATCAAGCACCGAAAATAGCAGACCTCACAGCTCACAACGCGTCGCAGCGCAACGCGTTGTGAGCTTGGAGGTCGGCTATTTTCGATATTTCCCCCAAAATGCCCTTTTAGAAATGTCAGCCCCTGCCTCTCTAACATTCTCTGCACGTCCCCGTTCTCTTGTTCATTCAATTAGTTATAATAATGCAATTAAGCTGTCTTATCATTCAAGTTTCTACCCAAGCCCTTGCAGCTGCACTGCCTGCCTTTCAGGAAACAAAGATACTATATAACGCAAGTTCCCTCCTTCTTAAAATAAAACCCTGCCTCTTCATTGCTTCTGAGGGAATACGGATTTAGCTTTATTTTGCCAAGGAAGTATAATAAACCTCGGCCCGCTTGCGTCCGCCTGGGGCTATATTTTTAATGACCTCTCCGAATTTGTTCACGCTAAAGTAAGTGACCCTCACTCACCACCTCCTCCTCAATTTTAACTCTTTGCTCTTTCTCTCTCTCTCTCCGCAGTGCATCAAAACGTACAACTCCGACTGGCACCTTGTCAACTACAAGTACGAAGAATATTCCGGAGATTTCCGCCAGCTCCCAAAGTGAGTGCCCTGCGTGTATGTCTGTGTGCGTGCGTGTGTGCGCAGGGGCGTCACAAGTGTGTGTGTGTGTGAAACATAGGTTTTTTCAAAAAACCTTAGAAGGATTTGAAATATTCAAAGACACATTTTCACGATTTTCCAAAAATAGCAGATCTACAAGCACTCGGTGCCGCGCTGCGAGCTTGTAGATCTGCTATTTTTCAATAGTTAGAGCACAAAATAATGCGTTCCCAGTCTAAACGGGTTAAACCCCTCCCCCTATGAAGAACATTCATGGGAGGGCCCGCAGTGAATCCTTGTACCCAGGGCCCAGGATTTGGTGCGACACCCGTGTGTGTGTGCGTGCGTTTGTGCGTGCTTGTTTGTGCGTGTGACTGTGTGTGTGTGTGTGCGTGTGCGTTTCAGCTGGAGTTAACAGGTGTGTTGAGGTGTCGACAGCTCCACTGACAGGCTCATCGACAGCTCATCAAAAGGACCAGACCTAGGCGGGAAGAGAGGTCCCTTGTAGTCAGGGGATATCATAAAAAGTCCTGGAATAAATTCCTTACCAAAACATTTCTTCACCAATGTGTTTGTAAAGGTGTCTAGTAACACATCTCACATCTCACAACTCACAAAGACTGAAATTCAGTTTTCCTAGGAGAATCCGTTACAGCTGCTGAAAGTTGGGGTCATTAAATTAACTATACAGGATAAAACACACCAAAATAAATATGCTTTAAGTAGCATGTGAGGGGTCAAACTAGGGGGTTTTCATGATTTTTTCATGAACATTCCTTGGCTTGGGGTAAAGGCGGCTCCCACAAAACTGGAAAAAGTGATTACTCATCACTAAATCATAGTTTTCATGGGGACGTTTTTAGCCCAAGGAATGTTTTTTGTGTAAAACAAATGCTTGCAATGGAGTCAGATGAATCATATAAAAACCCTAGTTTGACCCCTCACATGCTACTTAAAGCATATTTATTTTGGTGTGTTTTATCCTGTATAGTTAATTTAATGGGACTCCAACTTCCATCAGCTGTAACAGATTCTCCTAGGGAAACTGAATTTCAGTCTTTGTGAGATGTGTTACTAGACACCTTTACAAACACATTGGTGAAGAAATCTTTTGGTAAGGAATTTATTCCAGGATTTGACACTATTTCAGTAGATATCCCCTGACTATTGGGAGCCGGTCTCTTTTAGGTCCTCACAATTTCTCACCACCACCAACACTTATGTTTAGTATAAGACCATATATGGGACTATAAAACTATAAAAATCCCAGTCACATACTGTACTGAACAGTGCAAGTCATTGTAACAGTCTCCCATTATGCACTTGTAATTAACAT
This sequence comes from Nannobrachium achirus, assembly GCF_963921795.1. Taxonomy (NCBI): domain Eukaryota; kingdom Metazoa; phylum Chordata; class Actinopteri; order Myctophiformes; family Myctophidae; genus Nannobrachium; species Nannobrachium achirus. Next base: position 39,878,113 of record NC_137831.1, on the reverse strand, counting down.
AACCCACAACAGCACTGCAGCGGCACCACCTGTTCTCTCTTACGTCTTGTAAAATGGAATTTAATTGATATTGCAGCACAAGTGTACCTCTAAAATGGCTGGTTGTGATCTTTCCAGTCACACTGCTAAATGAGTGCAAAAGAGCAAGTAGGAAATAGAGATGGACCGATTGCAAAATTCTTGGCCGATACCGATCCACAGGTTTTATGAAGGTCTGACCTGCAAAAACCGATTTTTCCGATACCGATTTCTTTAGCTAAGAACTAGATATTAGGGTTGCTCCAATATACCCATTTTTTCAGGCCAAGTAGGCCTACAAGACATACTTCAATTTGAGTACCAATAAGCTAGAAGAACACTAATGCCAGAACACTAATGCCAAATCAATCACAATAGTACAATACAATATCCAAAATCACAGACAATATCCAGTCTAATATGACCGTCTGGACTAGGCAGGAGGAAAGCAGGTTACGCATGCTTTTTTTCCCCCCCTTCTTTTTGGAGACGACATTGACACAGGATTATGGAATATATCCTTACATTGCAAAGGTAATCGGCACCATCTGTATTCTGTAGGCTGCCACTAAGTAGACTGGCTGCTACTTGCTAATGTTTACTTTAGTCACAGGACCAGAGCATCATGCTGTGCAGTGCCATAGACACAATTGGCATAAAACCAGTATTTATGTCAGTGACCTGCCCACGATTCGGCCGGTTTGATATCATACCAGCCGATTTTTTATATTGTCCGATTTCCATCCCTAGTAGGAAATAAGGCAGAACTTGACTGTTCCATTCAACACCACAGAAAAAAGTAAAAAAAAAAAAAAAAAAAGTGTTATTGTTAAATGAGTAGTTCACCCCCAAAATGACTTTTTTTCTATTGATTACTCATGCCATGGAGAGTAGAGTTCAATAATATTTTTGTTTTTTGTCACATTCCTAAGACAAAAATGGGGACCCGTTTCGAAACGGGTCCCCATCCGGAACGAATGGGGGTAAATTTATTGTTATCACATTTTTGTCTTATGAATGCGACACAAAACTAAAATTATTATTGAACTCTACTCTCCATGGCATGGGTAATCAATAGAAAAAAAAGTAATTTTGGGGGTGAACTACTCCTTTAAGCTCTAAAAACATGTTGATGTTCAAAGCCACAACAAAACTCCCAGATGTCTTCCGGCGGGGTGTTTTGCATCTGCTTTACTCATTGGATGCTGTGCTGTTGTATAGTTATATCGTTTTTTTGAGGCCCATCGTAAAAACGTACAATGTCCTGAGATTCTGGCCTGGTTTCACCGTCCAGTGAATGTGTTCCACAGATCCCTGGAAAGAAGGAAACGTGCGTTGTGGAAGTTTATCAAATGTCACACAATAGGACACTTCCTGTGTTTTTCCCACCAAGGCTAATCGAGGCTATTCTGGGACAATAACTTTGTGATGTTACTGGAACAAATGGGACATCCCAGGACTTACAGACCGTGTCCTCAGTTTGAGCTACTTTCCGTAGCCGCTTAAACCCTATTTCGAGCGTAGAGGAAAAATTGCAGGTCTGTAAGCTTTACGACATGTCACATTGCAACACGCTGTGAGCTTGTAGAACGGCCATTAATGACATAATGCATGCCTAAAATAGGGATGCCATGTTGAAAATGATTCACGACGGGGAGGTGGCCGAGGCTAACGCACCTTGCAGATGTTACAAGTCATGCTTCCAACATTGTAGCATAAAAACCGGACAACAACCCTTGACCCTGGCCCCCGACATTGTTTATGCTAGTTGCTCCCCGGAGCTTGTTCGGCCCAGTCAAGGTCATAGGGGCAAATTGTGCTTCTGGGGTTTGACTGGTAACAGCTGAGACGCGTTGCCCTAAATCCTGACTCGTGACGACAGCTGTGCAGTGGTGTCGGTTCGGAAAAAGCTAAGGTATGGAACATGACTGGTGTCTTGCACGTGCGCAAGACACCAGTCATGTTGCCATATCTTAGCAACAGGCATGATACATTCATTTTAAGAAGTACATTTTATTTTTTTCCCACGTTACTACGGTTTCTTGGGCTGGATATGGCGGCCTGGAACGGTTGTTCAAGTGCAGCTAAACTTGGCATGTTAGTAAACGTGCCACAATTAACAATAATGCGTTGCACCTGCAGTGCAGCTGACCTGCGGAACCCGGGAACATACCAGTTTGTCAAGATGGGGAGAATAAAAGTTTGGAGAATATAATCATAATACCTTGTTAAAGTGACCATTTTGTTACATTTTGCATTTGTAGTTATTTTACTGAAATTTAACAACATAATAACCAGCACAGATAGACAAAGAGACATTCATGGGTTTATATTTATAAGTAACTTTTATTTTCCCCCCTGGACCCTAGCCTCGCGTAGCCAGGCTTTACTCATCTGCGAAGAGAAAAGCCTGGTGACAATATAAGGCAGAAAGCGTTCAACTTCCGCCGTGTGAGCTTCCACGGCAGTGAGCTTCCCAGGTTTTCCTCTAACGTAACCTCCGTTAAACGCAGCACTTCCGCTAGAAATCTTGGAACCAACCGGAAGGCATATTGTCTACAGGGTGCCTGGACCCTGGGTCTGGCAGCTGCATACCCCTGCCATACCCAATTGACACCCCTGCAGCTGTGCGCTGAAGTGGCCCAGAGAGAAAGATGTAGCGAATGAACACATTGTAGTGTGTACTAAAATGTGCTCCTTGTTGTGAATGGGGAAAGCAGGGCGTGAATGTTGCCAATGTAGACATTGTTTCTTCTTATTGTGTGTGTGTATACAATGGGGTCAGTGTGCTATATTAGCAAATGGGAAGCTTGTCTGACATGCGTTTGAAATAGAATATGGTGTGAATGGCAGAATGGTGTGAGAATCACATGAATGTGAGGTGAGAAGAGAGTAATTATACTGTAGATTAGCAGTGTGAAAAATGACAATAATATTATTATTTACGTTTTTTGTTGACTTTACTGTACTTAAAGTTGTACCATGTAACTTTTTTTATAAAACAAATCTTAAAATTGTCCTAACTGTTAAATCGCTAAAGTTTTAGAACACCCACTCCGTCATTTTCAGCTTCTGAAGCCTTCTCTTTATATGTTTTCTATGATCCTGGCCGTGGACCGGATTTCGCGCCAAAATGACGTAATCTGCATCATCTGTATACGTTGTGTATACGTTGCCCAATCACATCGCCGATCATGCACACATGGTACACTACCGGCCAATCACAGCGCATCTTGAAGTGGGGTCGCCATATTTGTAGTCGCCCGTGTGTCTCTTTACTCAAAAGGTAATCTCGCCTACCAGGCAGGGTGAAGTAGTCCGTTTCTCCGGAATGCCTGAACGCACAGGAACCAAGGACCCCTCTAAAGATAGCTCTCGGCGTTGTGGAGGCAGACGCGGGGGTGTGAAGGTACGAAAAACGGGCGAAAGACGCGAACGCGACCGCGGTTTGCTATAGGGCTACTGACCACTAGTTGAGCATCTTACACAGTATAGCTTTAATGGTGTGAGTAAATATCTGCTGTCGGTCCGGGCTTTTTACTACTTTTCATTGGTTCAATATTATTTTAATTTAACCAACACTCAGATGTAAAGGGTGTTCAATAGCCCTGATTCATGCCCAAAAAATCTAAAACCTCAAAAATGGAGTTAAGAGGTTTTGGCCAGACGGTGACGATATCTAACTGAGCTCTTTTGTCTAAATTTACGGGTGAAAAATCTTTTATAAATATATCAAAGTTACTGGCTATACTTTTTAGGTCATGGCAGTTGATCTTGAGTCCTAAGATTATGTGGCGGTCATTTTCTTTTTTCAGCAAATCGCCCAGACCAGAGAAGCTGGCTGCTCATCTGTTCGAGGTCGACGAAGATGTGGAAAAAGATGAGGTAAGTGAACTTAACCAGATTTGGAAAAAGTCGTTTGAAACACTCTCTGGTAAGAAACGTGATACTTCTACCCTAATCACACTTGATCGCTACTACTGTGGTAATTCATCATACCGTAGGCCTTCACCGTTAAACAACCCAACAGGGACGTGCAGAGAATGTTAGAGAGGCAGGGGCTAAAATTTCGAAAGGGGCCTTTTTTATTTTTTATTTTAATGTTTTTTATCCCACGTTTTTTGCAACCAATTTTTCTCACCCGGTGACTACCTAACCTGTAGTCCTGGTTTCCGCTCTCCCCCTGCCGTGCCAGGGGACATTGGGGAGCACCTGGCTGGCTAGGGGGAGGTAGTATAGAAACCAGGACTACTGCATGTTTTTGTGTGAGGGCCTATGCCCAAGGAGACACGGGGAGAACATGCAAACTCACCACAGAAAGGCCCTATCGCCAACCCCACCTAGGGTGTGGGTGCTGATGACGCGGGTGGAGCAACACGCCCCCAGCACCCACAGCTTCCCCCGGCGGGAATCGAACCCAGGACCTTCTAACTGTGAGGCGAAGTGCTAACCACTGCACCACCGTGCAGTCGATATTTCCACTAAAAGGGGCCTTTTAGTGGAAATATCGAAAATAGCAGACCTCCAAGCTCACAACGTGTCGCAGCGCGACGCGTTGTGAGCTTGGAGGTCGGCTATTTTCACTGCTTGATACCACACTGAACTAAGCAAATTCAAGTGAATTCTGGAGATGTGGCGTAACGGCATGGATTTCTACACGGAGAGGGCAATTCTCTCAACATAAGCTGCTGTATTCAAGTTTAGGAGAGTTTGGACAAGGCAATTCTCTTGAATGCTGCCTTCAGGTATGGCATAAAAGAGGACATTTGAATTTCTTTCACAATAGTAAAAACTGCATTCATGATCCGGAGAGGGCACTTTTTACAGACGGATAACAGGGCAGGGGCTCAAGCCCCCTTTGATGCACGTGTGTGGTATAAAATACAGATCCCAGAATTCCTTTCCTCTGTCCTCAGGAAACTTGTCCAGCAGACGCCCGTATAGCGTATATAAACACTTAGTTCCGCTTTTGTCGTGACATGCAGGCTTCCTGGCAACCTTCCCAAGCCTTTGAATAAGTAATGATTCTCTAAAGGGCGATGAGTTCGGCCTAGCCTTACATTAAGTCGCTCCTGTAGAAGTTTCTGCATTGATGACGTATATGGGCTACAGGAGCGTCTTACAGCATAGACAGACAGGTCCGGAGTATGGTCTGCAAAACTGCTACTGCGGCTCTACACATGCACACATGCGAGACATATCTTCCGTACAAGTTCTGCAAGGTTTTTGCGACTTGTCCGGTAGCCTTGTTTAATGTATTAGTCCGTATTGTTAAATAAAATGAGTTTTTACCAAGTGTACAACTTTTCCTCGTTTGCTACAACGTTAGCTGCAACAGCGCCCGTTGGTGGCTGGAAGCATTATTGTGCATTCTTCCGTATACACTTACGTCATGTCCTTGTATGAGCGAATGGGGGAATGGATGAACGTCACGTGATAAGTGCAGCCATCTTTAACCAAACCAGAGATGCTAGATTTGGAAAAGACACACACTTGGTAAAAACTCATTTTATTTAACAATACGGACTAATACATTAAACAAGGCTACCGGACAAGTCGCAAAAACTTTGCAGAACTTGTACGGAAGATATGTCTCGCATGTGTGCATGTGTAGAGCCGCAGTAGCAGTTTTGCAGACCATACTCCGGACCTGTCTGTCTATGCTGTAAGACGCTCCTGTAGCCCATATACGTCATCAATGCAGAAACTTCTACAGGAGCGACTTAATGTAAGGCTAAGTTCGGCCTCTTTCCAGGCTTCACTAACTAACTAGGATATCGTCGCTAATCTCGTATTTCCAAAACTGTCACTTTTCAGGGAATTGGGGAAAAAAGAGCCTGTGTTTCAATGGATCCAATGTAGTCATTAATACTTTTCATTGGTTCAATATTTATAAAACACGCACGCACGCACGCACGCACGCACGCACGCACGCACGCACGCACGCACGCACGCACGCACACACACACACACACACACACACACACACACACACACACACACACACACACACACACACACACACACACACACACACACACACTTAACCACTTTCACTTTTACTTAAAATCTAAAAGAGATGTCATAGCAGCTCTACAAGCTCGCAACGTGCCACATCGGAACACTATTTTTGCTACTTTCGTAGCAAAAATAGTGTTGAAGTAAGGCATTCGTTTCTCCCCAAAAAACTAAAAAACCTGACAATGACAATATGTACTTCAATGACCGTAAGCTTGCATTAATAAAAAGTGCCCTTTATTTTCAATTATTTTGGGTGGGTCCCCAGATGATTAACTTAAGTAAACAAACCAATAAAGTTTAAGTGTATATAGGGTATATGCAAATTTGGAAAGTTACAATTGAAGGACTTTTTAATACCTCTAAAATGACACATTAAACATTGGCCAAACTGTCAAATATCAGAGGCAGAAATTGTAAAAATGCAGTAGATCTGCTATTTTCACAACAGAACCGTGTTATACAAATTGTAATGGCTCAACTCTTTAGTGCTCGTCAGGGTTTGGGGTCCCCAGTTCAAATAGGACTATTTTAGGTGTTGTGGGCGGCCTGAAAAGGTTGAGAACCACTGGTATACATGACAAAACCTTTACATTTTCCGGGCCAAACTGGCGTGTGTTGTCATGTCGGCAGACGTCGACTCTCTCTCTCGCTCTCTCTGAGCAATCCTCTCCATGACATCTCGTAGATTGAGAGAGGTCACATACCCGGCCCAATAATTACCTTGCCTCAGGAATTGATTGGATTGAAGGCTGTTTGACCTTTTGGTGCCTGGTCAGGATGTGGCGGTTGAAAGCCCCTGGAGGGAGGAGGCCAGGGACGTGCTGGCCGTTGGGAAATGCGGGACAACTCCCGAACGGCCGGTTCATTCCTGGCCGGCCATTAGGAAAAAATCAAACCTCGGTTCGAAGTGAAGCGGTGAACTTTTCTTTCAATTCTGAATGAATGAATGATTTTATCTGGAGGGCCGAATTGTCAAGTGAAGCTTGACCAATCCTCAAAGTATGGTCTCATTGGACATTTTTAATCATCCAATCATCAGACCGGGACGGACGTTCCCGTTCATGTCCATATATGGTCATTCCAGTCCAGAATGAACAGGTTTTATCTGTCCCTTCTGGACTGGAATGACCATATATGGACATGAACGGGACACACATGGGACACACATGTACGGGACATGTACGGGACAGATAAAACCTGTTCATTCTGGACTGAAATTACCATATATGGACATGAATGGGACACACAAAGCCACTCCTTTCACCGCTTCAAAAATTTAAAATAAAATGTCGGCTTCTTTCCATTTTGGGGGCTGGGCGGCCAACAAAGTAAATCATCACTGTCGGGCAGAAACCTTGTATCTCCAAGTTTCAAAATTGTACAAGTAAAGCCCTGCTTCATCATACAAGGCCGTCACACAAAAGTAGTGAAAACAGCCGATCTACAAGCACACAACGCCTCACGGCGCGAGGCGTTGTGTGCTCGTAGATCGGCTGTTTTCACTAGTTTAAATCATTTTTAAAATGATAAATGGTTTTGGACGTACAAGGTTTCCACCCGACAACGACGAAATATAACTCATGTAATTGGCCCACTGGCTTGTCACTTGTCATGATCTGAAATGGCAAATCTTTGAGTAGCAGCAGCGCTATAGAGAGATCTCTCTCTATAGCGCGCAATGAGGGCCTCTCCAACTCTTTTTTCCCGGGCTGAATCAGGGGCCCAGCACGTCCCTGGGAGGAGGAATGGGGAGAAGGTCTGCAGCGTTGAGTTTAATGAGGAGAACACTGCGCGCGGTGTAGCGCTGCTTCTCCCCTCGCCACACTGCCTGGAGCGCACTCAGCAGTTGCCTATGCAACAAGGGTCAACAATGTTCGTGTATCGTTATCGTGTGTGTGTGCGTGCGTGCGTGTGTGCGTGCGTGTGTGTGTGTGTGTGTGTGTGTGCGTGCGTGCGTGCGTCAGTGTTCATTTCGTCGACTAAAACTATGACGAAAAATGTTTGTCGACTGCGTTTTTTTCACTGACGAAAACTCAATAAAAACTAAACAAAAACTAAGCTGTGGTGACTAAAACTAAGACTAAATATATTGACAATTTCATAAGCAAAATAAAAAACTAGACTAAAACGTTAAGGAGGGACTAATGGAGAAGAGAGTCATTTTATGTTTGGTTGCTCTCAGGTGTTGCCTGCTGAAAATAGACGATCTATGAGCTTGTAGATCTGCTATTTTCAGCACACAACCAAGTGTAAAATCAGTCATTACGATGCCATCAAGGCCTGCCAAAATACATTTTAGTCGACCAAATCAACTGTAGATTTAGTCGCCTAAAGTCTTCTGATATTTAGTCGACTAAAATTAGACTAAAACTAAATGACATTTTATTCAAAAGACTATGACTAAAACGAAATCAAAATTTGCTGTCAAAAACAACACTGGTGTGTGTGTGTTTGCGCGATTTTGCGTGTGTGTCTGACAGGCATGTGCACACATAGACATCAAAGGGGGCTTGAGCCCCTGCCCCTTTTATCTGTCTGTAAAAAGTGCCCTCTCCAGACCATGAATGCAGTTTTTACAATAGTGAAAGAAATGCAAATGCCCTCTTTCCATGCCATACCTGAAGGCAGCATTCAAGAGAATTGCCTTGTCCAAACTCTCCTGAACTTGAACGCAGCATCTTATGTTGAAAGAATTGCCCTCTTTGTGTGGAAATCCATGCCGTTAAGCCACGTCTCCAGTATTGACTTGATGATGCTTAGTTCAGTGTGGTATCAAGCACCGAAAATAGCCGACCTCCAAGCTCACAACGCGCCGCACTGAGACGCGTTGTGAGCTTGGAGGTCGGCTGTTTTCGATACTTTCACCAAAAGGACCTTTTAGAAATGTCAGCCCCTGCCTCTCTAACATTCTTCTACCCTCGCCACTGCCTGGAGGGCACTCAGCAGTTTCCTATGCCCCCAACCCAGGTTGGGGGCGTGCATGCAAGTGGCTAAATATGTCTTTTTAGACACACTAAGCTCATTCCCAAGATGCACCACAATCTTTCATTGGCAGATGTGACTAATGGGGGCTGGTGTAAATTGTAATAAAGAAATTGACGGCTTATAATTGTGTCTAAAAATACATATTTAGCCACTTTCACACAAGCCCCCACCCGCTGAAATCAAAATACTAAAATCGCTAAAACAATTAAATTAAAACATTTTGACACACATCTTTTCTTTTCTCTAATAAATCTAAAATATGAACCCTTGTTGTAAAAAAACAAAGTTGTCCCTTTAAAGGCACATACTGTACCCCTGGCCCTGTGTATATAGCATAGGGTTACACATAAGTAAGTCACAAAATATACTTTCTAAAATGTTGACGATCTCACAAGTATTGTAATATAAGCATGTGCGTGCGTGTGTGTGCTTGCGTGCGTGTTTGATCAAGTGACAGACAGTGCGCGCACACATGTACAGTGTGCTCGAGCCCACATGTGAGAGAGTGCGTCATTGTCTGTTGTTGTTGGGTTTTGCGTGCCACGCCCATGCGGTTTCCCTGTGTTGATCTGTGTCCTAATTACCTGGTCCTCCCACAGGACACAGCCTCGCTGGGCTCCCAGAAGGGCGGGGTGTCCAAACACGGCTGGCTGTACAAAGGAAACATGAACAGCGCTATCAGTGTCACCATGAGGGTGAGTGAGTAACCACCATAGCGGGTTTCCCCGTCATGAAACATGTCTGCCTTGTACCCAGGGGTGTCGCACCAAGTTCTGGGCCCTGGGTACTTTCAATTTAGGCCTAGAATTATTGAATGCTTTAGCTATTGAAACATAGCAGATATACAAGCTCACAGCGCGGCACAGAGTGCCGCGCTGCGAGCTTGAAGATCTGCTATTTTTGAAAAAACGTGATATATATATATATATATATATACGGTATATATATACGGTATATATATACGGTATATATATATATATATATATATATATTTTTTTTTTTGCAAGTCTTTGAATATATCTTTTTGAAAGTGAACATTTGTAACTCAAATAGTTGCTTCTGGGGGGTCCCTGATACAATATTTTGAGATGGGGGGGGGTCCCTGGAACAACATATTTTGAGATGGGGGTCCTTGGCCAAATACATGTAGTTTTGGGGGTCCTTGGCATGAAACATTTTGAGAACCACTGACAGAAACATAGTTAAAAAAAAAAAAACATTAGAAGGATTTAGAAGACACTTATAGAATCGGGTCAAAATATTCAAAGATTTGCACAAATTTTCAAGATTTTTCTAACCCTAACCCTAGCCAAAGTATAACAGGGTGGTACAGTATAACTGGTTAAACTCTCTGAACCCCTCTGGAACCCCCTCATTGACCCCTGGAGTGGAGACCCCTGGGGGTCACCACCATGCACTGTGTCTTTTAACAGCTGTCATGCTATTGCGGAGATGTGATTACTCATTTTACAAACCGCACAACATTGTTTATGCAAGTAAGTACCCGTTCCTCAACATTTGTGCGGTTATGATGTAGTAAAGCGTCCTTTTCAATTTGCGTTTACCGGGGCATTTCATTCTCATACAGAAGCTATATTGGCTCTTTTTTTTTCTCTTTCTTCTACAGTAGCTTGCGGTTTAAAGTGAATTTTCTTTAAGTTTCCCACGCCCTTGCCCTCCACTATGTGGTATTTTTAGAGAAAAGAGGCCCATTTTGGTTTGTTTATGTTCTCCGTTTCCACCCCCCTCCTAGTCCTTCAAGAGAAGGTACTTCCATCTGGCTCAGCTGGGCGACGGCTCCTACAACCTCAACTTCTACAAGGACGAGAAGACCTCCAAGGAGCCCAAAGGAACCATCTTCCTCGACTCCTGCATGGGCGTGGTTCAGGTAACATGCACATACTGTAGAGTGGTGTATAGGGGTCAGGGGGGTAAATGGTAAAATGGTGCATTTTATATAGCGCTTTTATCCGAAGCGCTTTACAATGTGCATTACATTCACCCATTCACACCATGGGGGGAGAGTTCCGCCAATTTAAAATTAGCCCAATACGGAACTAAAACGTCCTATGATTGGCCGCTAGTTGCGCTGTTTTCCCCCTGGCCGGTTGCAAAAAGAATTGTTCTCCATTGGATCCCATTCGTTTTCCCCTTTCGTGTTCTAACCTTAATTAACATTTTCATGAATACTTTATGGTTCCTATCGCTAGTTAAAAATTGCCTTTCAATCACGATAATATGCGTTTTGTGAAAATAAGGTCCCATTTATGTTAAAATTGATGATAAAGTTGCGGGGGGCGTGGCCAACTAAACTGATACCAGCCGGCTGTGTTCTTCTTCGTGTGCTGTATTTCGGGAGGCTCCGACCACATTCTCCCATGTATCCCTGCGGTTTAACGTGACCGTTGGCAGCCAATAGCCTCCTCTGGTTGCATTTCAATCTATGATGGCAACACCCATGCCAAGGACCCATATTGTGTCATTTGCGCTGCATAGAAACCAATGGCTTCACTTTGTCCATATCTTTTATACAGTCTATGATTCACACACACATTCATACACCGGTGGTGGTGGAAACCATGCAAGGCACCAACCTGCTCACCGGGAGCAACTTGGTGGTTCAGAGTCTTGCCCAAGGACACTTTGACATGTAGACAGGAGGAGCCGGGATTTGAACCGCCGACCCATGGATCATTGGCCAACCTGCTGGGTGTCCCACCATATTCTGGGCCCTGGGTACAAGGATTCACTGCGGGGGCCCCCCATGAATGTTCTTCATAGGGGGAGGGGGTTTAACCCTTTTAGACTGAGAACGTATTATTACGCATTATTTTGTGCTTTAGCTATTGAAAAATAGCAGATATACAAGCGCACCAAGTGCCGCACTGCGAGCTTGTATATCTGCTATGAACATTTGTGAAAAATCTATGTTTTTATGTCAGTGGTGCTCAAACCTTTTCATTTCAAGGACCCCCAAAATTATATTTGACCACGGACCCCCATCTCAAAATATTTTGTTCCAGGGACCCCCTAGAACCAAAGTTTTGTTACAAATGTTCGCTTAAAAAATACACATATTCAAAGATTTCCACACATTTTTCACGACTTTTCAAAAATAGCAGATCTACAAGCTTGCAGCGCGGCACTCGGTGCCGCACTGTGAGCTTGTATATCTGCTATTTTTCAATAGTTAAAGCATAAAATAATTAAGGCCCCTCCACCTTGTGCCTTAGTAACTCATTCCCACTTTCCCCCCCACTTGTGTCGCCCCAGCACATACTGTAGAGCGGTGTGTAGTACAGCAGTGGAAGTTGTAGTTCGGTAGAGTGGAGAGTGGAGGTTGTAGTACAACAGCTGTACAGTAGAGTATAAGTACAGCGTAATACAAAAAACTAAAAGAAACAGGACCCAAAGCCTCCCTGACTGGCACTCAGCATCAAGGGTTGTATTGGTGTTAAGTTCCTGTGACGTACTAGAGTCAGGAAGTGTATTTTTGGCTGGGAGATGTGCTTGTGCACCAAGCCGCCTCACACTATAGAAACAGGAGATAGGCTCCAGCCCTTTGGGCCACATGGCTCGGGAACTGTTGCATCCCGAGGCTACTACCCCCCCCAGTGTAATACTGCCAGGGGCGTCACAAGGGGGGGAAAAGTGGGACTGAGTTACTAGGGCCCAAGGTGGAGGGGCCTGGAATTATTTTATACTTTAGCTGTTGAAAAATAGCAGATATACAAGCTCACAGCTTCTCAGCGCTGCGAGAAGCCATGAAAATGTGCGCAAATCTTTGAATATATGCATTTTTTAAGCGAACATTTGTACTCAAATGTTGCTTCTGGAGGGGTCCCTGGAACTAAATATTTTGAGGGTCCTTCACATGAAACAGATCGAGCACCACTGACATAGAAAATTAGGTTTTTCAAAAAACCTTAGAAGGATTTGAAATTTTCAAAGACTTGCACACGTTTTCACGATTTTTTCAAAAATATCTAGATCTACAAGCTCGCAGAGCGGCACTCGGTGCCGCGCTGTGAGCTTGTATATCTGCTATTTTTCAATAGTTAAAGCAGCCTACCCAGGGCCCAGAATTTGGTGCGACACCCCTGAATACTGCTATAATCATGCTTCCGCAAGGAGGAGGCGGAAAATGGATGTTCAGCCCTTTAGTTTTCAATTGTTTACAGAACAAGGTTATCCGTGAACTCCACCAACTGTCGCAAATAAACCAGTTCAAGGAACCAAAGCATTTTCATAAAAATAAAACAAACACTTTTCAGAGGAAGTTTCCAGGCCACATCCCCTTACAAGAACCTAGCTAAACACGGAAGGATTGTGCACAAGTCAGCCTCCTTTCTCTAATCAGCTGCAGAGTGGGACTCCAGACATACACAGGAGAGCGCGTGCACCCAGCGGAGATGCAAATCTGTTACAGAATAAGACTTAACAGCTGGCGTGGTTCATGGGAATACGACGAGGCATATTGTGGGGCGTGGGGCGGCAGTAGCTGAGTGGGTAGAGACGCCGCATGGGAATAGGAAGGTTGCCGCTATCGCTCCCCGGGCCGCCCAGTCTTAAGCCCTTTGCACACAGGCGCGTTTATCCGCACGGATAAAACGGACAATTTCATTTTTTAAAAAGAAAACAAAGATTCTCTATGACCTCATGCACACCGGATCCGAATTAGCCGTGCGACGAGTGGCTGCGGCCGTGCGTTTTTTCTCTCGATCGAACCCAGTTCGATTTGTGCGTCTTGTCGCATGCGGTAAAAAACTCATCATTCCTTTTATGACTCCTTTAGGGATCCGCAGCGCCGATTCCGCAAAGCATTGCACACCAAATCCAATGCGTTTTATTCATGCAGCAAACGAAAAAAAACACAACTGTCCTGTGTGCAAAGGGCTTTAATCCACCTATTTCGGTCCCATGCTAATTTACAGTACAGAATAAGACAGAATAAAGCCATAATAAGAAATAATGTGTTTGTAATTAGAAATAATATGTTTTCATTAGACAGAAACAAACACAGTTATACCTTAATTATCCCTAGATTATGTTCTAATCATTTAACACGGATCTTCTCTGGGTGCGCAACCTCTTTCATACTATGTCCAGTTTGCGACGGAGCCAAATATCAATTGCTAGATATCTAGAAACGCTTGGGAAGAAATCACCGAGCGCTATAATCGCGGGCAGATCTTCTCGCAGTGCTTTTCACACAAAACCCCTAAATGAAACAGATCCAGAGTTAACGCTATTACCTTCAGCTGTGTTTAACCATCTATGACAATTCAAAAGGACAGCCCTGATAAAGGTCACACCTGTTTAGCAACTATCGATTATTTTCTACGCGATTAGCGTATCTCTCGCGCAAGCTCACAACTAGCACAAGCTCACAACTTGTCGAAATGTGACAAGTTGATCGCCTATTGTTGCTACTTTTGAGCGACGCTGTCATACAAAGAAATATATGATAGGGCATTAATTTCTGAAAATACATTAAAAGGTTAAATATTATGGAGATGCAAGATCTCTACAAAAACAGTGGCGATATTCAATTCATATCCTTTTTTCATTAGAGCCCAAAGCAAAGGAAAATTACAGGGTTCCCCTTCAACTTATTTATAACAAATATAGTGAGGCATATACAGTAGTGACATTTCGAGCCTTGTGGCTCCTCATCAGGCCCAAGAGAGAGTATTGTCACCACAGCGAGAAGAAATTGGAACCAGGTAGAGAGAACAGCTCTGAAGGACATGACTCCAAGGGCCTTTTCCACTGGCAAAGAACCGGTTCTGGTTCTTTCTCCCGCCTATGGGATGAACCAGAGGTGAGCTTTTCCACCGAGAACCAGAGTTGGTTCCGAACCGTAAAAGTTGGTTCCGAACGGGAACCACAAAATCCTTGGTTCCTGTAGTTCAATCATGGTTCAATCTGGTGGAAATGCAAGCCGGTTCGCAGGAACGAACCAAGGTTCCAAGAAAGTTGAACCGGCACTGGTTCTGAAACCGGTGGAAAAGGCCTTCAAGAGGACCAAGAGAACACAGAAGAAAACGGAATAGAAGACTCATTGTTACAACTGTAACAAGTTTGTTACCTTGCATCCGTGCATCTTTCAAGCAGTGAGAATAGGCCTATTCCCAACAGCCATGTTGACACGAAATGCTAGGGTTAAATGGTAAACATGTGTTACCAATGATACTAATTAAAGTTCCACCCCACTCAGGTCAAACAGAGTCTGGATGCTGCTATTTTGCATGTTTGCTCACGGGAAAGGTTCTGCTACACTAAATGGAATGGGTCCTTTAAGGTAGTGGTAAGTGATTTTCTTTGGTTAAAATAAGTGTTAAATAGCTCTATATTCTGATAGTAGTAGTAAAAGGAGTCTCTCCAGCTCTTTATGGAAGAGAGAATGCATTTTCAGGATACCAATTCTATCCAATCAGGATTGAGAACTCAGATAGGATACAGATTAAACAAGTTGTCGTTGTCTGGCGGAAACCTCGTAGCTCCAAGTTTCCAATGTGTATGTTTTTTTTTCTCCGTAAATTAAAGCCCTACTTCATCATACAAAAGTGTCACAACAAAAGTAGTGAAAATAGCAGATGTACAAGGTTGTGTGCTTGTAGATCGGATATTTTCACTACTTTAACTTGTTTTTAAAACAATAAAAAAAGGAACGGTTTTGGACAAACAAGGTTTCCACCCGACAACGACAAAGTGAAATTGGATGGAATTGGAACACTATAAAAATTAAGCTGATAAGTGTGCTCTCTCTTGATTGGCTGAAATGTTGCAGCCCACCTGAAAATGTATTTTCTGACCAATAGACTCCTGTTACTGAACAAACACTCTATAGCAATGATTACTATCAGAAAATAGTGCTTTAACCTGTTAACAAAAAACGTTGTTTTAACCAAAAAAATATCACTTACCACCCCTACCTTTAAATTAATATCATTGGTAACACTTGGCTTCACTCACTGTACTATTTCATGTCATGGTTGCCGTGAAGAAGATCTACAGTTACTAATACTAGGACAAATATCAAATGTCATAATATAGACACATTGCCATGAAATGTGTCATGAACATTCTTGCTCCCAAGAGGAAGGAACTTGTGGGTGGGGACCCCCAGAGGGGTCCCCAAATTATTCTTTGGGGGGGTCCCCAGATGATTAACGTAGTGTGCAACATTGTTTTCTCACTCAACAGTAAACAAACCAACATAAAGTTTAAGTTTAAGAGGGTATCTGCACATTTCCAAAGTGACAATTTAAGGACATTTTAATACATTAAAAATGACAAATTAAACATTGGCCAAATTGTCAAATATTAGAGGCAGAAATTGTGGAAATAGCCGATCTACATGCTCACAACACCTTGCAACGCGAGGCGTTGTGAGCATGTAGATCTGCTATTTTCACAATAGAACCAACATGTATATCGGACCAGTTACCCATATATGGAGACCCCTGGTACCCATATATGGAGATCGATGTACTGCATATGGAGATATGCAGTGAGACCCCAATCATGCTTACTCAGTTATTCTATGACGTCTGTGACATCTGACATCATACATACAATCGTTTATGCCCATATATGGAGGTCCCTGTCTGTAGAACCAGCCACACAGATATGGGCTGTCTTGGCCATCTGTCTTGGCCATACTGTATATGGATTATTTTAGTGTGGTATGTGGCCGATGTGGCCTCCATATAATATTGATGACATCAGGGATCTCCATATATGGGCGTAAAGGAGAATCTGTTTCTGTGGTTCCCCTGACATCACAGTGATGTCAGAGCGTGATGTCAGAGCATGGGTCCATTTGGTTTCATTTTAAGCTCTCAAGAGTTAAAGATCTAAAAATGGTCCATTTGGTTACCAACGCTTCCATCATTTCGCTGGTGAACACCTGGAACCCGCTCAAGGACCACTGGTGTCACCAGTGATCTGGTTTAAATCAGTGGTTTTCAACCCTTTTCATATCAAGGTCCATTATTTATTTGGTATTTGAGCCACGGACCACCATTTGATGAGATTTAGCCATTGAGACCCAAAAATGTAGCATATTTTGTTAACGTTGGATGAGATTTTGTCCACAATTCCATGCTGTATTGATGTTGGTATACATAGGGGAGATAACAAGCAAACATTGGTCCATTAAAACCCATTAAAAATGGTCCATTTGGTTACCGACGCTTCCATCATTTAGCTGGTGACCACCTGGAACCCGCTTAAGGACCACTGGTGGTCCCCGGACCACTGGTTGAGAACCACTGGTTTAAATCAGTGGTTCTCAAAGTGGGGTCCAGGGACCCTCAGGGGGTCCAAGTGGACCCTTACAGGTCTGTAACTCCAGTTCCAATGTACCACAAAATGAAAAGGTTTCAGAACCACTGTTTTAACACACGGGTGACTAACAGGTCATTTTGACCGATTTTGAGATCACAAAGTGCAATAACTCTCCCTGTGAAGGTCTAGAAATTTCCCCTTCCATGACTTTTCCTAAATACTCAAGACATTATGTTCTCGTTTTTTTTCCCCTTCTGAAACGTTTCCTAAGTATGAAATAATATACCATTATACCACTCTTACTGTTAGTTATCGTCATAAAGACAGGTCTCACCCATTCCTCCCCCTCCCAGAAGGGAGAGAATTTCACACCTTTTGCGCTCCCCATTTGAAATGCTAATTCACATTTGGAAGACAATAGAACCCCCGCTGGCAGCAGGGGAGGAGGTGTTGCTCTCCTGGGCCAAAAGGGAGAGAATTTACCTGTCAATTTGACTGATAAATGTGGAAGTGATTTTTTTCAGTCACCCGAGTGTTAAATGTATTGACGCGGCCTACCTTGCCGTCTGCGTGGTCTTTCAGAACAGCAAGGTGCGCCGGTTTGCCTTTGAGCTGAAGATGCAGGACAAGAGCACGTACCTGCTGGCCGCCGACAGCGAGGCGGAGATGGACGAGTGGATCAACACGCTCAACAAGATCCTCCACAGCTCCTTCGAGCAGGCCATGCAGGAGAAGAGGAACGGAGACCTTCATGACGGTGTGTGTGTGTGTGTGTGTGTGTGTGTGTGTGTGTGTGTGCGTGTGCGTGTGCGATTAATGCTCACAATAATTGCACCGTGGAGATTCAAATCTATTGGTGAAATTATCCTGCGTCATGCATTGGGATCAATTCAACTTTTATTTGCCGAGCTGCATATCCGGTACCATTTAACCAGGGGTGAGATGCCATGGGCTCGCGTGGGCTCGGCGAGCCCACACTTATTTTGCTGCACGCACGCGCGCCTCATATGCACACACTAATTAACAATAAAAACAGCGTGCGCGCATGACGTCATGAATTTAGAGGACCCACACTTCTAAAATCCATATCACACCACTGCATTTAACTTATCTAGTGCCACCACTAGATGGAGCCAACTCCTGCTGGGTGGCCGGCCTAAGCCCCATAGGCGAACGCTGTAGCTGCGCAAGCCCTGTGCAGCCGTGACGTGTGCGATGACTTTCGTGCGTGTCATCACAATGCGCCGGAAGGCCTTGGCTTCCATTACCTCTAGGCTAATGTTATTGTTAGAAGCACATTTTTCGGCTATTTTGCCGCGAATAAAGGCTTTCCTCTTCCAGAAAAGCATAGATTCAGAGAAAATGGGCTTTAAAGTTGGCCATCTGCATTGGATTACATAGAATAAATTGGACGAAAATGTGCTTAGTGATCGCGGTAAACAACAGCGGCCCTCGGACCACCTACAGCGTCAATAATCAGCTCACGGTAAGGACCAAAGCTTTGCGTTGCTAGCCGACAAAAAGAGCCGGACTAGTTCGGGATCGTCCCTCCGGATTCCATCGCTAGCCGACAAGCACTCTAAGGGTTAAACCCTCTATAATTGGAAATAACATACTTCATACAAGTCTTCTTTCTTTAACTCATACAGGGCCAGATTTCCAAAATATGAATATGAATGTGCGCTTATAACGCCAGGAAATAGCTATTTTGTATCCCCCCAGACCACCTTAACCAGACCACCTTAACGAATGCACGTTCATCATACCATACCACCAGATGACCACTAGAGACCACCATACACCATACACTGACATGGTCCCATGTTAAGCCTGTTTAAATCCACATAACAGGATGAGACGCTGACTTGGTCCTCATTGACTTAACATGGACGGGCCGCCGGTCAGCATTTCAGCTCAATACTGTTCAATTCGTGCTTGATCGTCTCAAACCACCATTGGTATGGGCATCGGGACGTATATAGATGCCACACAGAAAGTTTCAGAATCAAAATCCGACCTAGTGAAGCTACGTGAGGGTCGGATGGTTGCATTGAGGCTAACGCTAGCAGAGGCCTGTTGTCAACAGGAAGCCCTGGTTTAAAGGTGACGTCATAATCGTATCCTTTTTTTTCACGGTTTACGTGTGGACATTAGCTGAGGTAAGCTAACCATTTCGCTCCGTCTATAAACACATATTAAAAGCTTAAACAATGCTTTTATATAAAAGTCGCTCCGAGTCGCTCGGCACCAAACGCCATAGTGAACTAGTCGCTCGTAAAGTCGCCCGGCGCTAACTGAGTTAATTGGTCACAATAATTGTGACATGACATTTTCATATAATTCGGTCCCTAGTTGTGTGTCGTTTTGAGCTGTTTGTTTCCGTGGCTCGCTGAATCATTTATATCGAGGATGTTTCCTCATTTAAACTCGTTCATCATGTGAGGAAGAGGAATTATTAGCGGCCGTTATTTCCTGACCCTCCATGTCTCTGTCAGAGATGCCAACCTGTCTCCTGTGTTTAAGTTCCATCCTTCCATTTGCTAGCCTCACCTCCTGTTAATCTCTCCCACAGACGACGAGATCGGAAAAACAGACCCTTCCTCTGGAAGTTTCCAAGACAGCTTTCAGGTACCCTGCTCTCTCTGTTTACTGCGACACGCCAAACACACGTCTTCATCGCAGTCTGTTTTGACTACGTCAAAGCTATAAACACCTACCATATCGTCGTTGTCGGGTGGAATCCTTCTATGTCTAAAACCTTTTGTTTTGGATTTTTCGTTTTAGAAATTATTTAAACTAGTGAAAACAGCCGATCTACAAGCACACAACGCCTTGCACCGAGGCGTTGTGTGCGTGTACCGAGGCGTTGTGTGCTTGTAGATCTGCTGTTTTCACTACTTTTGTGTGACGGCCTTGTACGATGAAGCAGGGCTTTACTTTGCGAAAGAACATACAAATTTGAAACTTGTCAAATTTTCAAATTATGCTGCAGTTATGCTGCATTCGAGTTCATCTGGGGTCCTATTATGGCGCATCTGGACATCTAGTGTATAACAGCTATTAGTAGGTGTCCAGGTTTTCCAAGAGGTTGCTAACTTTTGTACTATTTATAGCCTATGATTGGTGAATTACCCTTGTTTTGCTTTTTATATGAATTACCCGTTTGCCTTATGCATGATAGTCTGGTGTGTTGGTCTTGTTATGTCTTGTTGATGTAGTGTCTGTGATGTCCTGTCTTTCAAAAAATCATAATAAAAATGTATATAAAAAATAGAAATAAAAGAAACTTGGAGATACAAGGTTTCCACCTGACAACGACGATATACTCTGTCATACAGTGATGTCAGGTGGTGAAAATAGCCCATCCATGAGCTCACAACACGTTGCATTTTGACACGTTGTGAGCTTTTAGATCTTTTTGGGAAAAGTAGGAGACGCCTTTAATAAAGAACGATCTGTGCATCAGATGTCCTGCGCAGGTTGCTTGAACTATAACTGGGTACTCCTTCTTTGTTTAGCCCGAAGTAAACAGCTGTGCTTCCATATGAGTCCAAAGGCTCGGGAGCAGACCTGCCCTTCCTCTTGTGGGTGCTAAAGGCTAACCCAGCAGACATCTGGGACAGTGTGTATGGTAATATGGCCTCAGGGGCGTAACACCAAATGCTGGGCCCTGGGTACAAGGATTCACTGCGGGTCCTCCCATGAATGTTCTTCATAGGGGGGGGGGGTTTAATTAACCCATTTAGATTATTACGCATTATTTTGTGCTTTAACTAGTGGAAAAATAGCAGATATACAAGCTCACACTGCGAGGTGTTTTGGTGTTTTGAAAAACCTATGTTTCTATGTCAGTGGTGCTCAAACTTTTTCACGTGAAGGACCCCCAAAACGATATGTATTTGGCCACGGACCCCCATCTCGAAATATTTAGTTCCAGGGACCCCCCCCCCCCCCACCCCACCCCAAGAAGCAAAACTTGAGTTACACACATTTTCACGACTTTTCGAAAATAGCAGATCTACAAGCTCGCAGCGCGGCACTCGGTGCCGCGCTGTGAGCTTGTATATCTGCTATTTTTCAATGGCTAAAGTATAAAATGATTCCAGGCCCCTCCACATTGGGCCCTAGTAACTCAGCCCCACTCCCCCCCCCCCCCCCTCCCCCCCCTTGTGACGCCCCTGTATGGCCTCCAAATGCAGAGGCCACATCAGGCCAGCGTGCTTCACGGTGGAGGGCTGACCAGCGGTGGGACGTGGCAGTTTGAGAGCAACCACTTGAAGGCATAGGCCTGCTCTTTTTATAAATACAGTACCTTCAGTATTTTCTGTAACCACATCAGTGGTGGGTTAAGATAAGGGTTTGTTCTACTGGATTGCAGTGGTGGAAAAACTCAAATTGTTTTACTTAAAGGGGGCCTGTCACCTAAATTGTTACTGTCACTTTAAGAATCATCTTAAAAAACAAGTTAAAGGGATATTCCACTTTGAATTTGCTTCATTCAATATTTAGATATTTGATGTAAATGTTATCAGGCCCTCCAGGCCCAGGTCCTCGCCACATACACACCCATTGTAACTTCAAACTCCATTTTAACCATGCTAGATTCATCAAAAACACCCATTATTTTTTCTGGTGACTCATAATACCCTCCTAATACGTGAGCAGGCCGTGTTTTTTCGATAACCTTTTTCATTTATATTTAATAATTAATTTTTGTATTAATTTTTTTTCCATTTTCCCAAAGAATTATTAAAAATAAATGAAAAAAGTTATCGAAAAAAAACACGGCCTGCTCACGTATTAACAGGGTAGTATGAGTCACCAGAAAAAAATAATGGGTGTTTTTAATGAATCTATCATGGTTAAAATGGAGTCTGAAGTTACAATGGGTGTGTATGGGGAGAGGCCCTGGATCAAGCCTCCTGATAACATTTACATCAAATATCTAAATATCGAATGAAGCAAATTAAAAACTGTTCAGGGTGTTCATAAAAGCCTGGTTAAACGATAAAATTACCAAAGGTTTTTTTTAAAGTGAAATATCCCTTTAATATTTTTATGACGTCATTGTGGGGATGCACAATTATAAGCCAATCAAATTAATTGTCTGCATAGCCTTACTGTATGACTACTTACTGTACTGGTCAGCTGTTGTTGGGGGGGCGAGGGGCAGATTACACTGTGACATGAGCTTCAGACTGTTTCAGACCGTTTTCAGAGAAGCTCACAGTGTAATCTGCCCCTCAACCCCTTTAGGTGACAGTACCCCTTTAACTAAAAGTATCAATACTGCATTGCAGACGTACTCTGTTACAAGTAGAAGTACGGAATTCAAAATGTACTTGAGTAAAAGTATGAAAGTGTACTCAAAATGTACTTAAAGTACCAAAAGTAAAAGTACAAAATGTTTGAAAATAGCATTGACAATTACATTTCTGTTTGGCTTTTAGGCTTTGAAGTTGCACATGGCAATGATGGCAGATAACTTAAATATACAAAGCAATTACTGACATATTTGACAATTTTATACTTAAAAAAAGAACATTGATAATGGAAATAGCCGGTCTACAAGCTCACAACGCGTCGCATCACGACGCATTGTTAGCTTGTAGATCGGCTATTTCCACTACTTTTCGAAAGTGTTTGTAACTATATTAATATTTTCTCAACATGGAAACGAGTATGACGATCATGCAAAATAATTGCGATTACCTCAAATAATTGCAATTAGACGATTATGCAGGGGCGCAAATCCACGGAAACGCTAGGGGGGACATATGTGCGAGCACCAAAAGGGCTCGCTCGCGCATGCATGTGCGATTTATTTTTATTTTTACGTGCCAATATCGGTTTTCTGGCGGTTTCCCCCCCTCATTTTGGCATCTTTTTAACGGTTTCATGAATGTATCAATTATCATTTACTTATCACTCACTGCTGCAATAACCCCAGCAAAGCAGGAGAACTCTTCCATAGCACTGTCTGAGACATTTCAACACAAACACTCTGACATTACAGTCCTCTCGTCATAACCAACGTTTCTTTCGTGTTTCTATGGCTAACTTTTTACCTCAAGAACAACACTGACTGCAATTTGGCACAATACAATACATTAGCCTACTCAGTAGCCTTCTCAGAAGCAGACAGCCACCCAGCTGTCAGAACACTGAACACACAATACAATAATACAGTCCACAAGCAGTTGGCACAGGTTAGCACAGCGGCCACCAGTCCAGAACACAATACAGTATAAATATATATATATACCAGTAAGACTCCCTAATCGGGAGATAAGCGACCGTAGGTGGCTTATCTCCACAAATAGGGCTAAAATGTGTTTTTCCAAAATCTTCCTGATCCATGTTGATGACATGAGTGTAGACATGCTGTGTAGTGATATTCGTGATTTTAGGGCAAAAACTGTAGGAGCAGTGTCCAAAAATGTGTTTTAAAAATCGGCCTGAAGGTGGCGCTAGAATAGGGCCATGTGAGAAATGAGGGGTGGGGTCTCCGCGTTGCCTTGGCGGACGAATAGGTACCGGCCCCGGCTCTCCCGGACGCTCCTAGCCCGAGTTACGGCATTTTATGTGCGCTGCAGTGGCAGGGGGTCCTCCACTGGGGGCGCCACCACTTTTGCATCTGTTCTGGAGCACCAGGAGTCGGTGGTCCCCGGGAATTCCCCGTGAGCAGCCCCGTTGGGGTGGTCATTTGGTCATTTTTGCACATTTGGTCATTTTTTACATCTGGGGGTCCCCCGGGGACCTGGGGGTCCCTGGGGCTCCGGGGGTCCTTGGAGGTTGTAGTTTGGCAGGCAAGGAGTGTGTGTGCAAAATCTGGCATGGATGGAGGCAACGGTTGTGGAGATATGAGCAGGGCAAAAGTGTGACGGACTCACTCACAGACAGACAGGCCGGGGAGGTTTTGGTAGTAAATGCGACCTACGGTCGCAATAAACTTTTTTTAATTTTTTTTTAGGTTGACTGGAGGGTACCAATTGGACCTGGGGGGGGGGCCAAGTAACCCCTGTCCCCCCCGCGATTTTCGCCCCTGCGATTATGTAATAATTGTGACAGCCCCAACCCTGACCACAAATGTATTGTTATTCATTACTTCTACCATTTGTTAAATTCTCATTCTCTTTGAAATACCGTTGGTGATTTTATAACGTATCATCCTGTTACGAGCTTCGACAAACTTCGACCGCGCATTAATGATTATTGGACTTCCCATCACCTCATAGAGTATTGGGCTATACATCATATCGTCATTGTCGGGCGGAAACCTTGTATCTCCAAGTTTCAAATGTGTACGTTCTTTCGCAAAGTAAAGCCCTGCTTCATCATACAAGGCTGTCGCACAAAAGTAGTGAAAACACAACGCCTCACCGTGAGGCGTTGTGTGCTTGTAGATCGGCTGTTTTCACTAGTTTAAATCATTTTTAAAATGATAAATGCAAAAGGAACGGTTTTGGACATACAAGGTTTCCACCCGACAACGACGAAATATAACTCATGTAATTGGCCCACTGGCTTGTCACTTGTCATGATCTGAAATGGCAAATCTTTGAGTAGCAGCAGCTACTATATCTCTCCCTATAGCGCACAATGAGGGCCTCTCCAACTCTTTTTCCCGGGCTGAATCAGGGGCCCAGCACGTCCCTGGTTACGAGCTTCGACAAACTTCGACCGCACCATAATGACTATTTGACTTCCCATCACCTCATAGAGTATTGGGCTATACGTCATGTGGACAAGCACATTCCCTACTTTCCTGTTATTTTTTTCATTTTCAATTATTATTGTTTTTTTTTTACAGACTGCTCGAGATATCGAGTCCAAGATGAGAAGTGAGACCACTCGCCTCAAACTCTTCACGCTGGACCCCGACACGCAGGTGACGGCTTATACTCACATCTAGTACTTGTACATCAGGGGTACTTCAACGTTTTCAGGCCAAGGACCCCTTAGTTGAGAGAGAGATGAAGCAGGGACCCCCCACAACCTTGTCATAGATTCCATATTGTTTCATCGTTTGACAGCACAATCATCAGTGTATTTTGGATTCATGTCACTTGGTGATTTCTGATATTTAACCACTTGAACCGTCAATACTTAATAAACTTGACCTTTCACTCCGTACTTAGTCTGCTCTTTTTCCCCTCCACGCCAAAACTCTTTGCCAAAAATAGCCGATCTACAAGCCCACCACGCGTTGTGAGATTGTAGATCTGCTATTTTTGGCTAAAGTTCACAGAATATGGATAGGCCTATTATTAATCTCTCGAGACAGCCTCAGAGAACGCAGACCGATAGGTGTCGCCCTTTCTTTTTTGACGATGGGTTCCCAGATTGGCCTATTATGGATATGGATATATTATCTAATATAAAAAAGGAGGAAAAAAACTTTCTATGACTCAAAGATTTGGAGGACCCCCTGTAGTAACTCTGAGGACCCCCTAGGGGTCCCGGACCCCCTGTTGAAGACCCATGTTGTACATTGAATGTACAGTATTGATTGGTGCAACGCAACATGCAGCATTGTACGAACACGTTTCAGTTTTTTTCTGTATAAATAATTCTGTTAATAAGGAGCTTTTGTGGAGATTAAATTCCTTCCGATCGCTTGTGCTAACACAGCCTGTGTTTCCCGTAGAAACTGGATTTCTCGGGGATCGAACCAGACGTGCGTCAGTTCGAGGAGAAGTTCGGGAAGAGAGTCTTGGTCAGCTGTCACGATCTCGCCTTCAACCTCCAGAGCTGTGTGTCCGACAACGAAGACGGACCCACGACAAATGTGAGTGCCAAACCAGGGGTGTAGTTGTCCCGATTTAAAATGAATCAAACACAGAACTAAAAGTTCCTATGATTGGCCGCTAGATGCGCTGTTCTCGCACCAGAAGCAACATAGGATTCCATTCTATTCCCCCGAACTTTTACATTTGATTTTCTTACCTTAATAAACTAGTTCCTGACGCTAGTTTAACGCCTTGCTTCAATCACCATGATATGCGTTTTGTGAAAATATGGTCCAATTTATGTTATATTTGATGTTATAGCAGGGTATGCTGTAGGAGGGGCTTGTGATCATAGGCTTGTGATGATTCTTCTTCGTGTGCTTTATTTTCGGCAAGCTCAAGACAATGTCCCATGTATCCCTGCGGTTGCACGTGACCGTTGGCAGCCAATGGCTTTCGAGATGGTATAATTTCTACCAATGAACGTTGATTTCTACAATGATGCCGTCACCCATACAACGGCCAAAAAAAGCTTCATTTGCGCGGTGTAGAAACCTATGGCTTTCCACTGTCCATATTTTTTTTTTTTTCAGTCTATGTGCCAAACGACCAATTTACAATCGCACGCACGCACGCACGCACGCACGCACACACACACACACACACACACATATCGTCACTGTCGGGCAGAAACCTCGTATCTCCAAGTTTCAAATGTGTAAACTTCTCAAAGTGAAGCCCTGCTTCATCATAAGGCTGTCGCACAAAAGTAGTGAAAACAGCCGATCTACAAGCACACAACACCTCGCGGTGCGAGGCGTTGTGTGCTTGTAGATCTGCTATTTTCACTAGTTTAGTTCATTTTTAAAATGATAAATACAAAACGAACGGTCTTGGACATACAAGGTTTTCACCCGACAACGACGATATGCACTCGCGTCACGCAGCGCTCAACGACACCGGGATGCAACGCATGCAGAGCGCGGAAACACACTTTGCTTTTCCCGTAATTCCGGGGAAATGTGCTTTCACAAATGAGAGCGACGTCTAAATCAGTTAAGGAGATCACAGGGCAGCTGTGACGCCTTTGATGGCCCAGGCCTGCTTAACCCATTTTGGGCGTAGAATTATTGAATGCTTTAACCAGTGAAAAATAGCAGATTATACAAGCTCACAGCGCGGCACCGAGTGCCGCGCTGCAAGCTTGTAGATCTGCTATTTTTGAAAAAGTCGTGAAAATGTGTGCAAATCTTTGAATATATGTATTTTCAAAGCGAACGTTTGTAACTAAAATTTTGCTTCTGGGGGGTCCCTGGAACTAGATATTTTGAGATGCGGGTTCCTTGGCCAAATAAATATCATTTTGGGGGTCCTTCACATGAAAAGGTTTGGGAACCACTGACATAGTAGTCTCTCAAGAACAGAACAACTGAGCTCCATTTAAGTGAAAAGGACCTTTTCTTTGACTATAGCCAGATTGCTGACATAGAAACACAGGTTTTTCAAAAAAAATCTTAGAAGGATTCAAAAGACACTTATAGAATCGGGGTCAAAATTCAAAATTTTCACGATTTTTCAAAAATAGCAGATCTACAAGCTCGCAGCGCGGCACTCGGTGCCGCGCTGCGAGCTTGTAGATCTGCTATTTTTCAATAGTTCAAATAATGATGTAAAATAATGATGTACCCAATAATGTGTGCCCGTTCTAAATGGGTTAAGGCCGCTGGCATGAGGGGTGGGGGGGTGGGGGGGGGGGTGGTGGGGGGGGGCCAGTGGACACCGCCATAGCAACCAGCCTGGGCCTCCTCCTCCCATCATGCATCAGTGTTTGTGTCTGAAGCCCGGTTTCCTGCTGTCAGTCCCCGAGGTCTGGCTGGGTGGGAGAAGGACTGCAGTAGTCGCTCTCTGCTGCTTCTGGGAAACCGCAGCCATTAAGCCCTGCCGCTACCAACACACACACACGCTCACACATACACACACACACACACACACACACACGCACGCATGCACGCTCATACACACACACGCTCACACATACACACACACGCGCGCGCACACACAGTGGTGGAAAAAGTACTTACATAATTTACTCGAGTAAAAGAATCGATACAATACTGCAGTAGAGAAATACTTTGTTAGGGTGCCCACACACCAAAATACCTAGAGTGGAATCCGCCAATGCGTTTTAATGAGAATGGAGCGTTTTTTGCAGAAATCCTCTACTGGCAAAAAAAACGCTCCATTCTCATTGAAATGCATTGGCGGATTACACTCTAGGTACTTTGGTGTGAGGGCACCCTTACAAGTAAAAGTCCGGAATTCAAAATGTGCTTGAGTAAAAGTATGAAAGTGTTGGCATCAAAATGTTCTTAAAGTACCAAAAGTAAAAGTACTAAATGTTTGAAAATAGCAGATCTACAAGCTCACAGTGTGCTTGTAGATCGGCTATTTTCAAACAGCCTAGGTATAAAATAGGGCTAAAGTCGTTAATGTATGTTTTGTGATATTATAATTTATATCTGCAAAGTAACTATAGTAACTAAAGTGTTCAAATAAACGTAGTGGAGAAAAACTACAATATTTGGATCCGAGATGTAGTGGAGTAGAAGTAGAAGCATTGGACATGGAAATACTCAAGTAAAGTGCAAATACCTCAAAAGACCTACTTAGTTACTTTACACCACTGACTCTCACACTCACTCACACACACACACACACACACACACACACACACACACACACACACACATGCATGCAAGCACGTGCAAACAGGCTTGTGTGATGGAAAGGAAACCTAACTGCAGAAGAATGCATGGTGGTATGAGAGTATGGAAAGATGAGTTTGAACCGATGAAAACTTAAACCCACATGACATGTGGGAAGATGGATATATGGACTAAAATAGCTGCTTCTTTCTTTCTTTTCCCTCCCTTGCTCTCTCTCTCTCTCTCTCTCTCTCTCTCTCTCTCTCTCTCTGTTTCTATCTCCCACGTCCCCCCTCACAAAAATCCACTCGTCCTAGACAATTTGCCCTCCTAGCCCTAAACTGTGGAATAAACTCCCTGTTGCACTTAGAACTACAGACTCACTCCCTAGCTTCCATTAGAACTACAGACTCACTCCCTAGCTTCCATTAGAACTACAGACTCACTCCCTAGCTCACTCTCTAGCTTCCGCCGTGGACTGAAGACTCACCTCTTCAGACTCCACCTAAACCCATAGCACTACTGTAACACTCCCCTTCCCTCAATGACCATACATGAAGCTAGATAGCATTTTTCGGTTTTAGAAGTTTTTTACTGATTAGGTGCATGGTCTACCTATCTTTTCTAGATTGATATTCCTACGCATTTGTTGTATTGTTGTTGATGTACTGACATATTATCTTGCTTATTATATTTATCTGCTTATTGTAAGTTGCTTTGGAATAAAAGCGTCTGCTAAATGCCTAAACTGTGAACTGTATCACAAACCCCAGGTGGAGCCTTTCTACGTGGTCCTGTCGCTCTTCGACGTCCAGAACAGCCGGAAGATCTCGGCCGACTTCCACGTGGACCTCAACCACCCGCTGGTCCGACAGCTGACCTCCTCCGCCTCCGGTCCCGGCACCGGCGGCGGGTCGGAGCACCAGGTCAACGGCAGCAGCGACACCTCGCTGGCGGTCCACAGGCTGGCCGGTAGGCTCCTGGACGGGGCCCTGCAGTACCCCAGGCAGGGGGTGTTCTCCGTCACGTGCCCTCACCCCGAGATCTTCCTGGTGGCCAGGGTAGAGAAGGTGCTCCAGGGAGGGATAGCTCACTGCACCGAGCCCTACATGAAAAGTTCAGACTCGGCCAAGGTATACACAGCTTAAAAGACCATACCTCTCTGTCACTGTCCATTCATAGCTTCATCCGTGCACCATACCACACATAAAGCCCTTTGCACACAGGACAGTTGCGTTTCTTCCGTTTGCTGTATGAATAAAACGCATTGGATTTGAATGCTGTGCGGAATCGGCGCTGCGGATCCCAAAAGGAGTCATAAAAGAAGTGATGACTTTTTTACCGCATGCGACAAGACGTACGAATCGAACTGGGTTCGATCAAGAAAAAATTCGGATCCGGTGTGCATGAGGTCGTAGAGAATCATTGTTTTCTTTAAAAAAAATGTAATTGTCCGTTTTATCCGTGCGGATAAACGCGCCTGTGTGCAAAGGGCTTAAGTTACGATATTTCTTTTGAAATTGTGATTACTTAACCATTCGCCAATCGCCATGGTCATTAAATCATTACCCTACTTAAACGAATAATTGAGTTAGCGTTGGCCAAACCTCACTGCGTAGTTATAAAGTCATTAGTCTCTCAGGCCAGCCAAGTCTTCCGCAACCTTTGAACGCTACAGAGGGTCTGCGATAGACTGGCAACTTCTGCTGTATGTCTGACAGTCGTGTAGCTTTAAACCAGGCGACCCTATTTTTGCCAAGTCATTAGAGGTGAAAACAAAACAAAAGAATTGCAGATTAACACAACCTGGTAGATGAGCTATTTTTGCTATTCGTCGTACAACAAAGTACAGTATAAATATAGGGCTTAATAGTAAAGTGTGAGGTTATATATAGTAAACGTTGCCAGTTCTGCTTTCAAATTCCTTGGGAAAGGAGGAAGAGCGCTCTTCTCACTCTTAACCCATTTAGAACGGGTACACTGTATTGTGTATCATTATTTTATGTTTTAACTATTGAAAAATAGCAGATCTACAAGCTCATAGCGCGGCACTGAGTGCCGCGCTGCGAGCTTGTAGATCTGCTATTTTTGAAAAATCGTGAAAATTATAATTTTGAGTTTTGACCCTATTCTATAAGTGTCTTTTGAATCCTTCTAAGACTTTTTGAAAAACCTGTTTCTATGGCAGCAATCTGGCTAGCCATCGTCAAAGAAAAGGTCCTTTTCACTTAACTGGAGTCTCAGTTGGTCTGTTCTTGAGAGACTACTATGTCAGTGGTGCTCAAACCTTTTCATGTGAAGGACCCCCATGTATTTGGCCACGGACCCGCATCTCAAAACATTTAGTTCCAGGGACCCCCCAGCAGAAGCAAAATTTGAGTTACAAACGTTCGCTTTTGAAAACACATATATTCAAAGATTTGCCACGCATTTTCACGACTTTTTTCAAAAAATAGCTGATCTACAAGCTCGCAGCGCGGCACTCGGTGCCGCGCTGTGAGCTTGTATATCTGCTATTTTTCACTGGTTAAAGCATTCAATAATCCCAGGCCTGAATGGGTTTAATAGCGACTGGCAACGTGCCACCAAGCAAGGCAGTAGAAACTCCCTAAGCAGCAGAGTAGCCAACACAAGCAGACTGTGGGAGGAGGATGGCTCCCTGAGGTACGTGTGGTCTGAGTGGAGTTGTGCCTGACGAAACGAGGACCTTGCGAATAATCATTTATCCCCGTATCCCACCGAGCAGGTGGCACAGAAGGTGCTGAAGAACGCCAAGACGGCCTGCAGCCGGCTGGGACAGTACAGGATGCCCTTCGCCTGGGCCGCTAGGTACTGACAACCATCCATAATACCTGTAAGGTTGTATACCGGTATCTATAATCAGGGGATATTGATAAAACCTGGGAATAGATTCCTTACCAAACAATTTCTTCACCAATGTGTTCGTAAAGGTGTCTAATATCTAACAAAGTTTGAAATTCAAAATCCCTGGGAGAATCTTTGACAGCTAGGGTAACTCATTCACTTACTATACACTATACTATAAAGGAAAAAATTACTCCCAAAAGATCTGCTTTAAATATGAGGTCTAACTAGGTGTTTTTAATTATTCTGAATCCATTGCAAGCATTTGTTTTGCACGAAAAACATTCCTTGGCCTAAAGATTTACCCCACAATACGATGGTTTAGTGATGAGTCATCACTTTTCACAGTTTTATGCTCAAGGAATGTTTTTCGTGCAAAACAAATGCTTGCAATGGATTCAGAATAATTAAAAACACCTAGTTAGACCCCTCACATCCCACTTAAAGCAGACTTTTTGGGAGTATTCTTTTCCTTTATAGTATAGTGTATAGTAAGTGAAGACCCAAAGTTACCCTAGCTGTCAAAGATTCTCCTAGGGATTTAGAATTTCAAACTTTGTTAGATATTTACCTCGACACCTTTACGAACACATTGGTGAAGAAACTGTTTGGTAAGGAATTCATTCCCAGCTTTGACAGATATTCTGATAATATTCCCTGACTAATATGCTTCACAATGAGTTGTTTTCAGAGAGTTGTAGAACATATCTTGGGCTTGAACGGCTTGATTTATTGCTTTCTCAAACAACTGGGTTCTTCTATACAAGAGGGCATCTCAGGCAAGAGATGTCGTTGTTGCATACAAATTCGGAGGAAAGCTGCAGAGGAGGAATGTTATAGCCTACTCTTTGGTGTGTGTGTGTGTGTGTGTGTGTGTGTGTGTGTGTGTGTGTGTGTGTGTGTGTGTGTGTGTGTGTGTGTGTGCGTGTGCGTGTGCATGCATGCATGCGACACCGTGCGTGCGTGGTCGGGGGGTAGGATGCATTTGTACTAGGGATAGGACGATAAGTGATATTATCGTTTATCGTGATAAAAAAAACACTCACGATAATCGTATTGTGGAGATTTAATTTATCGTGATATCGACCTCCGTCATGCACTGGGATCAATTCACCCTTTATTTGCTGAGCTGCATATCCGGTACCACTTAAAACCCTCTATAATTGGTAAAAGGTACTTATAGTATACGTACTTGATACAGTCTTTTTTTCACTCTCTATCAAATGTCTCAAATGTCGCGTTGCGACACATTGTGACCTTGTAGATCTGCTATTTTTTGGCAAATGTTCCGCCCCAGGATAATGGATTTTGATTATCGCGATTATATCATAAATCGCGATTTCTTTTGTCACAGTAATCGTGATATGAAATTTTCATATCGTCCCATCCCTTATTTGAACTGTGCATCCGTGTTGTTTTTATCAGTCAATGTCGGTGTGTTTCTCTCGTGTCTGTTCCGGTAGGCCCGTGTTCAAAGATGCTTCGGGAACGTTGGACAAAAGCGCCCGCTTCTCCGCTCTCTACCGACAGGACAGCAGCAGGATGTCCGACGAAGACATGTTCAAACTGCTGACGGATTTCAGAAAGTACGTTTATGCTCAGCCCCCCTCCGTTCCTCTGTCTCTGGTGCTCTGCACCGCTTTCTTTCCTCAGACAGTGTCTTCAGAACGATATATACTGTACTTTGTCATGCGATGCCGTCATGTGCTGAAAGTAGCTCAGAACACGTCGCATCGTGACTTGTAGATCTGCTATTTCCAGCACATGAATCATCTGACATGTATAAATTAAGTAATACTGAATGCGTGTGTGTGTCTCTCTCTCTCTCTCTCTCTCTCTCTCTCTCTCTCTCTCTCTCTCTCTCTCTCTCTCTCTCTCTCTCTTTCTACCTCTACCTCTACTTCTACCTCTCTCTCCCTGTCCTTTCAGACCTGAGAAAATGGCCAAGCTTCCTGTGATCTTGGGGAACCTGGATGTAACCATTGACAATGTGGCTCCAGATATGACCAGTAAGCCATACATCTTTTTCTGTCTTTAAGATGACTTCATATCAACTTATCTAATTATAAGAATATTATATGTATATAGAGGGAACTCACACAGTGTTTTCTTCGTCCTAACCCGTGGATATTTTTAAGATGTGATTCATGTAGACCTCAGAGAGTTTGAGTTACATTTTAAATGGATTCAGATGTGATGGTAATATACTATGAGTGCATCACAAATGTTCGAAACTATTGAGAGGCTCCAAGAGATGGAAATTGTTGCGACCGTAGGTTTACTATGAAAACCGGCACATCTTGTCCGCCTGTCTGTACGTCACGCCTGACACTGTGGTTCCCCTGACACATCACTGTGACATCACAGGTGATATCACAGGTGACATCACCTATGTAAAACTTCCTAAATGGGCATTCCTCAGAATCCCTTTTATGCCCATATATGAAGATCCCTGATGTCATCGATATACAGTACATCCCTGGCCAAGACGTGGCCCATATCTGTGTGGCTGGTTCAGATAGGGATCTCCATGTATGGGCATAAAAGGGATTGTATGTTGTGATGTCATGGGAACCACTCTAACAGAATGCCCATATATAGAGATCCCTGATGTCATCAATATTAAGCCCATATCTAACAGGACTTCATAGGGGAATGCTAATATATGGAGGAAGACAGCCCATATCTGTGTGGCTGGTTCAGACTTGGATCTCCTTGTACAGTATGGGCATAAAAGGGATGTACTACATACAGTACATGGATCTCCATATGGGTACCAGGGGTATCCATATATGGGTAACTGGTCTGATATACATCACTGGCCAGAGGTCGCATGTCGCCCTGAGGCGTCTTACTAGTAAGTCATATATACAGTATATATATATTTTGTATTATTACCCAGCCTTTTTTGCCATTACAATTTGTTCAATAGTCTTTATTTGTTCTCAAAGACACTAAGAAAACATTACAACCTCCCTCAGCGCGAATAAAAACTGGATTATATGTGATAAAAAAATTATGATCATAGTCAGAAAATAATTGTTAGGTCTTCGATCTCACTATCCAGCTTGGATGAGGTTGGGAGGAAGTAGGGTTTTAGGTGATTTTGAATCAATATTTTTCTAGCTTCCTGTAGGGATGGGACGATATGAAAATGTAATATCGCATTTATTGTGACAAAAGAAATCGCGATTTACGATATTATCACAATCCATTATCCTGGGGCGGAACATTTGCCAAAAAATAGCAGATATACAAGCTCACAACGCGTCGCAATGCGACGCGTTGTGAGCTTGTAGATCGGCTATTTTTTGGCAAAGACATTTGATGGAGAGTGAAAAAAAGACTGTATCAAGTACGTATATTGTATCAAGTACGTATATTATAAGTACCTTTTACCAATCATAGAGGGTTTAAGTGGTATATGCAGCTGGGCAAATAAAAGGTGAATTGATCCCATGACAGAGGACGATATCCTGATAAATGAAATCTCCACGATATGATTATATGATGTTTTTTATCATGATAAACGATAATATCGCTTATCGTCCCATCCCTACCTTCTTGCCCTCTGTGTGCAGATTGCGTGACCTCCTCCTACATCCCCGTGAAGAACTTTGAAGGCAACGGTCCGGGCAGTGCCCTGCTGGAGGTGGAGGAGTTTGTCCCCTGCATCGCTAAGTGTTCCCAGCCCTTCACCATCTACAACAACCACCTCTATGTCTATCCCAAGCACCTCAAGTATGACGGGCAGAAGTCCTTCGCTAAGGTACGCCATGTTCCCAATGCTATTGTTTTTGTAATGAACAGTTTTACTGCCAGATGTTATTATTTATTTATTGGGTCTGGTGCCAGCAAAAGCAGCTTACCTTTGCGACGTTATAGACAAAGATCTATTCATTTTTTTCATTATTATTATTATTTTTCCCTCATTACATAGATTTACTTTGGCTATACTGGCAGTAGAGAGCCTCATGCAAGAATTAATGTGAAATGGCCGCGGTCGGCTGCCATCCGTCCAGACCACTGAATCGCTACAGAGCAATAGACCCAGAGAAAATAACAAGGAAGTGTTTTGTTACTCCATTGATGCTAACGTCCAGTGGATTTTTGAGAGCACGGGAGATGTGTTAACGGTACACACCCGTGCGACCCCTCATCAGTTTACAGACATCAAAACAAGGTACAAAAGAACGAGCCAAAGAACGTACTATTGGCGTCGCGCCGCCGTAAAAAATGGGGCGAACGGGAACGTCCAAAGCGGTAAAATAGTTAATACTTTTTATTGCTTTCACTTTTTAACATACACATTTGAAGAAAGGCTGAACAGACCTATAGAAACCTTTGTTGTGTGTTGGGTGTTTGGAATGTTAGACTATCGTCGCAAAAGGGGGCTTGGGTGAAATTGGCACTCATAACAGGATGCAGGATAGTATTGAGACTTTGGAAATCAAACGAGAGACTTAAGATCAAAGAATGGCGAGATGAGATGACCAGGGAAGCCTCCTTTGAACAACTTATCCACAAAATGAATAACAGCTCACATAATTTCTGGAAGATATGGGGTCCAGGATCTATTGGCAACTGACTGACATCAAACATGCCTAATTGAATACCATTTTTGTTCACCAAATGCTTTTGAGAAAATGTGTGTTCTGTGGGGGGAGGGAAGTGGAGTGGCTGGGCTAATGTGTAAATGTCATCTGTAAGTACGACTGTTTTCTTTTTTTCTTTTTACTGATGCTATTGCCCAATTTACAATTTGCGCGATTCAGACACTGTTATCCAGAGCGATGTACAAGTGTGACATACAGTAAATGGCGCGAATCCTAGTCAACAAACAAAAACCAGTAAGGGCCGATGCATAGTCCACTTTTAGAGACACATTTATTTCAGTTTGGTTCGGGGAGTTTCAAAATCGTGGCAGCAACGAACAGTAGAAATAATAACGGTATACCCGCCTCCCGAACCTCTGAATGTCGTCATATTGTAGTCTAGACAGAGCCGAACCGAAATAAATTTGTCTCTAAAAGTGGAGTATGCATGCATCGGCCCTAAATGGTCACACAAGTAGAGTGCAAAGAGAAAAATGCAGTGCTTCAAAGAAACTAGGATACCGGGTAAACGTCAAACCTAGCATCTGTCTAAATCACTTTTGATGTCACATCACAGGTTTGCGGGTTTAAAGAAGTGGGGGTCATTATTTTTTCTGCAAGCTCTATCATTTAGAGAGAGAGAGAGGGAGGGGGGGAGAGGGAAGGAGGGCAAGGAGAAAAAAAAACAGATGAAGGCAACTGGTCAAAAGAGAAATTAGAGATATGTACATTTATACATTTAGCAGAAAAAGTAAATACATTTCTAGGGCAAAATGAAAAATATTCCACCGGATGGAGACACTCTTCCTGGTTGAAGACTGTTTTTACAAAACAGCTCTTCCAACGTCGCAGAGTTGAATAACACCCAACGAGACTAATGCTCTGTGTAATGCGGTCTTCTGACCTGCGGGCAGTAGTGAGTTGGCACCTTGATGGCGACGACAAATAGTGAAAAACTAGAAGAAATGGAGTCTCCATCCGGTAGAATATTTTTCATTTTGCCCTAGAAATGTATTTTAATTGTGTGGTGGGGGGCTCAGACCGCATCCACTAAGTAGAGTAAGCTTTCAACTGTCCACTTTGGTTTGGTGAGGGGCGAAACTTCGGACCAGATGACGGGTCTTTCCGGATTTGCCAAGGATTTGGGAGGTAGAGGAACATAGCGTTAGGGAGAACTCCACTAACGCTATGGACCAGAGCTAGAAAGTACCTAACAAACGCCAACAACTACAGTGCATGGCTTTGAATTGCAGGCTAATAAATGATTATAATTTCTATTCTGTCATTCAATATCAGGGTATTCTATAAGCCTAAACCAGGCTGTTCAGATCTATTTTTCATCCAATCCCCATAATCAACATTTGGCCTCGGCACGCAACATGAAACGTTTACGCTGCGTTGTCTCTGAAGCACTCACATGCTCAACTTTCTTTTTTTTACAGTGGTTTTATCGGGAAAAAATCTAAATGCTTTTGTTTTGGCTAGAGCTCTCTTATCACAATCATTAAATGTTCCTGTTAACCCATTTAGGCCTAACATTTGTGGATGCTATAACTATTAAAAAATAGCAGATATACAAGCTCACAGCGCGGCACCGAGTGCCGCGCTGCGAGCTTGTAGATCTGCTATTTTTGAAAAAGTCTCGAAAATGTGTGCAAATCTTTGAATATATGTATTTTCAAAGCGAACGTTTGTAACTCAAACTTTGCTTCCGGGTGGTCCCTGGAACTAGAGATTTTGAGATGGGGGTCCGTGGCCAAATAAATATCATTTTGGGGGTCCTTCACATGAAAAGGTTTGAGAACCACTGACATAGTGGTCTCTCAAGAACAGACTAACTGAGCTCCATTTAAGTGAAAAGTACCTTTTCTTTGACGATGGCTGGCCAGATTGCTGACATATAGAAACATAGGTTTTTCAAAAAATCTCAGAAGGATTCAAAAGACACTTATAGAATCGGGTCAAAATTCGAATTTTCACGATTTTTCAAAAATAGCAGATCTACAAGCTCGCAGCGCGGCACTCGGTGCCGCGCTGTGAGCTTGTAGATCTGCTATTTTTCAATAGTTAAAGCATAAAATAATGATACACATTACAGTGTACCCGTTCTGAACGGGTTAAGCTGATGAGAGTCCTGGCACAGGGTTGCAGGTCTGCCCAGCCAAGCAGCACAGACTGGATAGAATTATATTACCGAGCCACTGCAGGTCCTGATTAATGCATTAACGCTGGGCTTGATTTACCTGGGTCAGTCCTATACTGTACATAGAACTCTCTCTCTCAGATGCGTCAATTGGGTATGGCAGGGGTATGCAGCTGCCATACCCTGGGTCCAGGGGGGAAAATACAAGTTACTTTTAAATATAAATCCATGAATGTCTCTTTGTCTTTCTGTGCTGGTTAGTATGTTGTTATATTACAGTAAAATAACTACAAATGCAAAATGGTCACTTTAACAAGGTATAATAATTATATTCTCCACACTTGTATTCTCTCCATCTTGACAAAATTGTATATTCCCAGGTTCCGCAGGTCAGCTGCACAGGTGCAATGCATTATTGTTAATTGTGTCACAACAAACATTCCAAGTTTAGCTGCACTTAAACAACCGTTCCAGGCTGCCATATCCAGTCCAAGAAACCGTAGAAACGTGGGGGGAAAACAAAATGTACTTCTTAAAATAAATGTATCATGCCTGTTGCTAAGGTATGGCAACATGACTGGTGTCTTGCACGGGCGACACCAGTCATGTTGCCATACCTTAGCTTTTTCTGAACTGATGCCACTGCTCTTTCTTTCTCCCTCTCCCTCTCTCTCTCTCTCTCTCTCTCTCTCTCCCTCTGTCTGCCTTTCTCTTCTTTTTTTTTTTTAAACTCAGAGTACTTTTCCATGCACGTCATCAAACGCTCTATCTCACCCTTTTACCTTTTTGTCCTTCACGTCCTCTGCTCCTGTCGTCCAGGCCAGGAACATCGCAGTTTGTATCGAGTTCAAGGACTCTGACGAGGAGGACGCGCAGCCCTTAAAGGTACAATCACACCCAACAGAAACACCATCACAACAACAACAACAACACACACCACTACACACTGCTTATTTGCAGGCTTTCAGTGTAACTCTAATCAGGGGTGTCGCACCAAATTCTGGGAACTGGGTACAAGGATTCAATCACATTTTGTGCTTTAGCTATTGAAAAACAGCTGAGCTTGTAGATCTGCTATATTTAAAAAATCGCGAAAATGTGTACATCTTTGAATATTTCAAATCCTTCCATGGTTTTTTGAAAAAGCTATGTTTCTATGTCAGTCTGATCAAACTTTTTCCTGTGAAGGACCCCCAAAATGATACGTATCTCAAAACATTTCGTTCCAAACTAAAAAAAATAAAAATTTTAAAAATGTAAAATTTAAAATACATATATTCCAAAGATTTGCACACATTTTCACGACTTTTCAAAATTAGCAGATCTACAAGCTCACACGCGCTGTGAGCTTGTAGATCTGCTATGTTTCAATAGTTAAAGTATAAAATAATTAAGGCCCCTCCACCTTGGGCCCTAGTAACTCAGTCCCACTCCCCCCCCCCCCTTGTGATGCCCCTGCCCACTGCTTATTTACTGTCTTTTAGTGTAACTAATCTCCCTCTCTCTCTCCCTCCCTCCCTCTCTCTCTCTCTCCCCCTCTCTGTTCATGTTTTGCAGTGCATCTATGGGCGTCCGGGGGGAGCTCTCTTCACCAAGCAGGCCTATGCAGCAGTCCTCCACCACCAACAGAATCCCGAGTTCTATGACGAGGTAGAAACATGCGGAGGTCGTTTTAAAACAAACATATCTGTTGTTTAAATCCATGGCCGAG
This sequence comes from Nannobrachium achirus, assembly GCF_963921795.1. NCBI lineage: Eukaryota > Metazoa > Chordata > Actinopteri > Myctophiformes > Myctophidae > Nannobrachium > Nannobrachium achirus. Next base: position 39,838,043 of record NC_137831.1, on the reverse strand, counting down.
TCAATTACCCTGCCCGCAGCCTTGCGTGGTATTGTGATTGCTCCTCTGCGCTCTGTGTGTGTGTGTGTGTGTGTGTGTGTGTGTGTGTGTGTGTGTGTGTGTGTGTGTGTGTGTGTGTGTGTGTGTGTGTGTGTGTGTGTGTGTGTGTGTGTGTGTGTGTGTGTGTGTGTGTGTGTGTGTGTGTGTGTGTGTGTGTGTGTGTGCGTGCGTGCGTGCGTGCGTGCGTGTGTGTTTCGTTTACATATGAATGGATGGGGAGCGGATGTTCATATAACTTGGTGGGAATTATCAGTAGGCTGCCCCAAAGAGATGATAACTTAAAGGGCCAGTACACCTCTTTTGCATCATACTGTATGATGCAGCATGATGACTCATATGATGCAAAATGCATCATCATTCATGCTGAAATACTAAAATATCTCAAAACACAGATTGAACACAAAGTATAACTCAGGATTGTGTTGATCTTCTCCCAAACAACAATAAAATAAGATCTGGTTGTCCCAGAGGTGAACTGGCCCTTTAAGAGACAAGAGAATGACATAATCGGTCATATAGTATCTCAGGAATAGGCATCTGATAGGTCACTGATACTGTATGTTCCTTAATTCCTTAAAGAGATGTGGGTGAGGGCAACATTCTGATTGATTTGTTGATTGATTAGGAGGTGTCCATACATAGCGCCAACTCAAATCACAGACTAGTAATAGCTAAGATTGTTTTTAAAGTCCCTACCTTTAAAGATGGGGTGCCATGATTTCCCCTCCCCCTAAAAAACCCTAGGAGGGAGATTTTCTTCCCAAAAAAGTGTACAGAAAGAGTTAAAATTAGGTTTTTATGTGGCCACACCCACCAGTTCATTAAGTAGGCATGGATGTCATGGTGGGTGGTAACCCAGCTGAATTTAGCCACACCCACAGTGTTGGGTGAATGGTAAAAGGGGAGGGGATGATTATATGATGTCACCATCTGTGTTTTTGGATCGGCACTTTTGACCCACAAGGTGGCAGCCTCCAGGAAGAAACCCAAAATACAAAGGGAATACATAATTGCTCATAACAACCACACCAGGGGGTCTAATGAAATACTGTCAACCTCATAGACACATGAAAACCAGAAACAGTACAAAACTATGGCACCACCTCTTTAAAAAAAAAAGTAAGGATGTATCTATCTATTTCTCTGTCTGCCTTCAAAGAAAGGCTTAGTTTTAAGTGCTTTTCTAGGATAAAGCTTGTTTTTGTATTGAAGTCACCCGCTCTGAAGTTGCGGGATTATCTATAAACTTTGCAAATCCTCAACAGAAATGCTCCACGGATAATGTTTCATTCTCCAACCTGACATTTTCTCTGTATCGGTGGGCTCAGCCCAGCATAATACTGTGTTTTGTTTTGTTTTGTTTTTTCAAACTCTCCCGTTTCCAAGATAAAGATAGAGTTGCCGACTCAGCTCCACGAGAGGCACCATCTCCTCTTCAGCTTCTTTCATGTGAGCTGTGATAGCAACAGCAAGAAGAAAGACCTGGTGGAGAGCCAAGGTAGGCTGCAGAATAAATTATGCTTCTTACAGTGTGACGCCTGTGCCTGAATACAGTCAGTGGCGGAGATTCGTTTATATTTTGACGTTATCTAGTTTTCTCTGAATCCGCCAGACATGTCCCACAGAGCAGTGCTTGTACCATAAAGCTGGGCAATCAGGGACGTGCTGGGCCCCTGATTCAGCCCGGGAAAAAGAGTTGGAGAGGCCCTCATTGCGCGCTATAGAGAGAGATCTCTCTCTATAGCGCTGCTGCTACTCAAAGATTTGCCATTTCAGATCATGAAAAGTCACAAAATTTTGTAAAAACCTTGTATGTCCAAAACCGTTTGTTTTGTATTTATAATTTAAAAAATGATTTAAACTAGTGAAAACAGCCGATCTACAAGCACTGTGCTTGTAGATCTGCTGTTTTCACTACTTTTGTGAGACGGCCTTGTATGATGAAGCAGGGTTTTGCTTTGCGAAAAAAATTATAAATTTGAAACTTGGAGATACGAGATTTCTGCCCGACAGTGACGATTTACTTTGTTGGCCGCCCAGCCCCCAAAATGGAACAAAGGCCGACATTTAATTTTTAATTTTTTCCTAATGGCCGGCCTAGACCGGCCGGGAATGAACCGGCCGTTCGGGAGTTGTCCCGCTTTTCCCAATGGCCAGCACGTCCCCGGTCAGAGGCGTAGATTTGTTTATATTTTGACGTTATCTAGTTTTCTCTGAATCCGCCAGACATGTCCCACAGAGCAGTGCGTGTACAGTACGGCTGGGCAATATATCGAAAATTTATCGATATCGAGGTATCAACATGCAAGGTATACATATCGACGAAGATGGCTTGAAATGAGGTATTGGTGTATGTGTCAAATGAATTAACAGACACAATATGCATACATGTACTGTAGCACATGCAAAAAAAGGTGGTTATTTCAATAAAACCATTGTTGGAAAATGGAAATAAGGCATTTAATTTATTTATTCTATGTGTACTGTGCAGTGTGCATGCATGTATGCTATTCATTATCTGAGTTAGACAGGCAGTGGACCTAAAGCAGAAAAACATTAAAACGCTATATAATGCAAGTGTTTTTTACTAATATCATGAGTAATATCGATATCGAGGTATTTCAACAACGTTATCGAATATCGAAGGTTTTCCTAATATCGCCCAGCCTTATTGTACAGGTATGTCTATTCAAAAGAAATTGCGGCACCTATATTGGTGTCTGAGTCAAACATAATATGCAGGGATGGGGGTGCCCGAGTGAGACATTGCTGAGTGGTTAGGGTGCATACCACATAAGATCTACTGCCTGACAGCGGTCCGCGGTTTGATTCCCCGGCTGTCTGGACCATTGCTGCATGTCACTCCCCCTCTCTATCAATAAAGGCAGAAAAGCCAGAGAGAGAGAAAAATGGTATCGCTACTTTTACTTAATTAAAAGCAAATGGGAGTACTTCTTCCACCAGGATGCCTTCATCAAGCGTGTCCCTGGTTCGACTTCCGTCCTGCCGGACCATTTGCTGCTTGTCACTGCTCTCTGTCTGCCTTTCCTGGCCCAGCTCTCAAACCGCTATAATAAACCAGAGGTTATCCAAAGACACACTCCTTGGCTGCCAAACCACAACCTCCACCCCTCATTTCTCACATGGCCTAGCGCCACCACCATGAGGCAGATTCTTGCAAAACACATTTTTGGACACTGCTCCTACACATTTTGCCCTAAAATCACGCAAATCGGTACACAGTATGTCTACACTCACGTCATCAACATGGATCGGTCCCATTTAGCGCCACCAATCAGGACGATTTTTCAAACACATTTTTGGACACTGCTCCTACAGATTTTGCCCTAAAATCCTGCAAAGCGGCACACAGTATGTCTACACTCATCTCATCAACATGGATCTGTCCCATTTAGCGCCACCCTCAGGCCCGATTCTTACATGAGGCGGACTTATCTCCCGATTAGGGAGTCTTACCGGTTAGTAAGCTAATATTAGCTACTGTTGGGGGTAAATGTAATCAACAATTCCTGAGGTGTGCGATTTCTGTTGTATGACACGGCCATTCCACAAAGTATAGATTAGCATTGAGGCCCTTTAGTGACCACTTGTGGGCGTTCTATGCTGTGTGATGGACTTGAAAGTTCTCGAGGGAAACCAGATAATGTCTTTATGAATCTCTATCATTGGTTTCAACATGACTTATTCAGGAATATTGACTACACGCTCTTTTCCTTTCTGTTACATATTCACACTAAACACTGCTTGTGGGCCTTCTTCAATGAAATATCTGTTATGGGAGGTTGCCATGTGAAAATCACTTTGATGACCCCCTCATATGCACAAGCACACACGCGCGGCGCGCGCGCACACACACACACACACACACACACACACACACACACACACACACACACACACACACACACACACACACACACACACTCAGATCCCCACTCCCGACTGTCCCTCGTACATCTAATTCAGTGGTTCTCAACCTGTGGGTCGGGACCCCCAGCGGCGTCCCCAAATTATTTTGGGGGGGGTCTATGGAGCGAATTTAGTGCCAATATACCTTGTGCGTGTTTTAAAAATATTCACACGCGTGTGCATGTTTTGTGCACCGCAAAATAAATACTCACACGTGTTTTAAAAATATTCACACGTATTTTAAAAAAAAATCACACGTGTGTGGATGTTTTGTGCACCGCAAAATAAAATTCACACATATTTTTTGCAATTCACAGTATTTTACAAATCTCATATTTCTACAAATCTCAAACTGTGGATCACAAAATAAAAACACAAGTTGCAAATCTTTTCTGTGGATCAAAAATGAAAACACAAGTTGCAAATCTTTTCTGTGGATCACAAAATAAAAACACAAGTTGCAAATCTTTCTGTGGATTTAAAATACAAGTTGTGAATTACTGATACAGACCTGTGGATCTGAAAGACACAGCTGTGGATTTACAAAACACGGATCAACAGACCTGTGGAGACACAAAACTTTTGTGCACTTGTGTGGACCAATGGCTGTGGACCTCCAAAACACAGATATTTTTGGCACTGTTCTACTAGGTGAAATGTGAGAATCATTGGCTCGTGTATTGACCAATCACGTGAGGCCATGCCCCCAGGGTTGGCATGGCAACCAAGGGTTGCCATGTTCTCTAAAAAGAGAGTTATCCAGGCCTTACAATCTATAAATGTAGCTATACATGAATATATCCATACATATCTTGTCTTAAAACAATCAGCTAATGGCGTATTGACTAATCCATCATTTTGTATTATTATTTTATTTTATTATTTGATGTTATGTTCTTATTATTATTATTACATATATTTGTTAATATGTGTGTGTCTGCGTTGACATGAGACCTGCAAACCGGATCAACCGGGTCGGTTGGTTGGTCAGTTTGTGTAATTAGTTTAATAATGTAATTAGTGTAATAGTGTACTAGTGTAATAGTGTAATAGTGTAATTAGTGTAATTAGTGTAATAGTGTAATTAGTGTAATAGTGTACTAGTGTAATTAGTGTAATAGTGTACTAGTGTAATTAGTGTAATAGTGTACTAGTGTAATTAGTGTAATAGTGTACTAGTGTAATTAGTGTAATTAGTGTAATAGTGTACTAGTGTAATTAGTGTAATAGTGTACTAGTGTAATTAGTGTACTAGTGTAATTAGTTTAATAGGGTAATAAGTGTAATAATGTAATAGTGTAATTAGTGTACTAGTGTAATTAGTGTAATAGTGTACTAGTGTAATTAGTGTAATAGTGTAATTAGTGTAATTAATGTAATAGTGTAATTAGTGTAATAGTGTAATTAGTGTAATAGTGTACTAGTGTACTAGTGTAATTAGTGTACTAGTGTAATTATTGTACTAGTGTAATTAGTGTACTAGTGTAATAGTGTACTAATGCAATTAGTGTAATATGGTAATAAGTGTAATAATGTAATAGTGTAATTAGTGTAATAGTGTAATTAGTGTAATAGTGAAATAGTTTACTAGTGTAATTAGTGTACTAGTGTAATTAGTGTAATAGTGTAATTAGTGTACTAGTGTAATAGTGCACTAATGTAATTAGTGTAATAGTGTACTAGTGTAATTAGTGTAATAGTGTACTAGTGTAATTAGTGTAATAGTGTACTAATGTAATTAGTGTAATAGTGTACTAGTGTAATTAGTGTAAAAGTGTACTAGTGTAATTAGTGTAATAGTGTACTAATGTAATTAGTGTAATAGTGTACTAGTGTAATTAGTGTAATAGTGTACTAATGTAATTAGTGTAATAGTGTACTAGTGTAATTAGTGTAATAGTGTACTAATGTAATTAGTGTAATAGTGTACTAGTGTAATTAGTGTAATAGTGTACTAGTGTACTAGTGTAATTAGTGTAATAGTGTAATAATGTAATAGTGTACTAGTGTAATTAGTGTAATACTGTACTAGTGTAAGTAGTGTAATAGTGTAATTAGTGTAATTAGTGTAATAGTGTAATTAGTGTAATAGTGTAATAGTGTAATTAATGTAATTAGTGTAATACTGTACTAGTGTAATTTGTGTAATAGTGTAATTAGTGTAATAGTGTAATTAGTGTAATTGTGTAATTAGTGTAATTGGTGTAATACTGTACTAGTGTAATTAGTGTAATAGTGTAATAGTGTAATTAGTGTAATAGTGTTATTAGTGTAATTGGTGTAATTGCGACCGTCAGGGAGCAGTTTACTATGAAAACCTCCACCGGCCGTCCGTCCGTCCGTCCGTCCGTCCGTCACACGTCACACGTCACACCTTTGCCCTGCTCATATCTCCGCATCAGTATGACATCACACCACATGTGTACACAAACCTTTGTGTACGTTGCTGTGGCAACAGTCTGTTGTTGCTGGTCTGTTAGTGTACGTTAGCAACCACCTTAGCAACCATGGTTTTACCCTAGCAACCAACTGTTTACCCTAGCAACCAACTGTTTACCATAGCAACCATGTTTTTTTACCCTAGCAACCAACTGTTTACCATAGCAACCAGATACGCAGAGCAGGGATCTCCATATATGGGCATAAACAGGTGACATCACACTGATGTCAGATACTCAGAGCAGGGATTTCTCCATAATATATGGGCATAAAAGGGATTCTGTTAGGGATCTCCATATATGGGCATAAAAGGGATTCTGTTAGGGATCTCCATATATGGGCATACAAGGGTTTCTGTTATGGATCTCCATATATGGGCATAAAAGGGATTCTGTTAGGGATCTCCATATATGGGCATAAAAGGGATTCTGTTAGGGATCTCCATATATGGGCATAAAAGGGATTCTGTTAGGGATCTCCATATATGGGCATAAAAGGGATTCTGTTAGGGATCTCCATATATGGGCATAAAAGGGATTCTGTTAGCTGTTAGTGATCTCCATATATGGGCATAAAAGGGATGCTGTTAGGGATCTCCATATATGGGCATAAAAGGGATTCTGTTAGGGATCTCCATATATGGGCATGAAAGGGATTCTGTTAGGGATCTCCATTAGGGATGAGGCCGAATATTCGGCACCGAAAATTTTCGGCCGAAAATGGCTAAAAATGCATTTTCGGTTTTCGGCTGGATAGCTTTTAAAACCGAATAGTTGAGCACCGAATAGTGTGAAGGACAGGGTCAGGGGTCCTCAATAGGCGGACCGCAGTCCATGTCCGGACCGCGGCACATTTCTGAGAAATCTCCGCACAGTTGTATCTGACGATCGGACTGACTGTGTGTGATGTGTGTTTGTGTGTGCGTGGGTGTGTATGTGCTGATTGTGCTCATTCGCTCAAACACATACACAGGCTCACAAGACACACCCCTACGCCAATTTGCAAGCCCACAAAGCGTCGCGGGTGCAACGTGCTGTGGGCTTGTAGATCAAAGGTTTTCCTTCCCTCCGAGTCTCCGACGCAGTCTGCTCTCCATGCTGCTCCCCCCCCTCCCCTCTCCTCTCCACACACTCATGCCGCTCGCTGCCTTAAAAAAGTTGCTAAAACCTCTTGGAAACCATTGCTCCCACTGGATTAATAACTTAGAGATCTTCTACCTTTGGCTGTTCAATTGGAGAGGACAACAGCAACACATTAATATCCACGATGTAAGGCTCCAACTGCTTGCATTAGACGAGAAATGGTCGCGAAACTCGCGATGCGTGATCATGCGTCTTTAACAATGTGATGTGTCGTCGCATATTATTGCCAGCTATCCTAGGCTGTGTTAGGTTAATAACTATGACTCGTTGACCCTGATTTGACTGGTCATTTGACATAGTCAATCAGCACAGTCAGTCTGGCTTGTGCAGTACGTGTGTCAACTAACTGAATGTCAAGTAATCCTCTCCCCCTCACGCTAAGTTCCACTTTATTTTCCATTCTGAACGACAAGCCTAATATTGCATTTATGCTCTTTAGTTTCCAATAATTAAACTATAAGCCAGTGTTTTATTGCTACACAATAAATGTAAATAATGTAGCCTACTCTACATGCATAAATAATTATCCATTCATCCATCCATCCATCTTCAACCACTTATCCAGCATCAGGTAGCAGGGGTAACAGTTCCAACTGAGATTTCCAAAGTTCCAAATAATAATAATAATAATTAAAATAAACAATTCTAATGATTATAATAAACATACAAACATACAGTACATACTGTATAAATGTATCCGCCTTATTTCGCCTTCGCCTTTTTTTCGGACCTGGACCTGTTTCAAAAAAATATTTCTGGACCTTCAAGATTTGTATTTGAGGACCCCTGGGCCCTAGATCATTTTGCAACATACAGTATGTGCATTTGTTGTTGAAGGCCTGGCTGTTACAGCCCTTGTGTTTACAATAATATTTTGTTGTAGGCCTAGATCATTCTGCAGTTTTAAGCACCTTGTTCTGATGCACTTTTATCTCTGTAGGATACTACAGAAATAGTTGCACTATTTTGACTTTGTTTTATGCTAACATTGCAAAGAGAAAATATTTTATTTTGTTATGTGTGCATTCAAAAGTGAGAAATAAATGTTTTATGGAACCATATGGTGATTATTATTTAAGTTAGGGTTTGCCATAATCAGGTAGCTTTACAACAAAGGTACAGCAATGGTACAAACATTTATTATACAAAATAAATTATATACATGTATTATTCGGCTATTCGGTATTCGGTATTCGGTGGAATGTTTCCAGTATTCGGTATTCGGTTTCGGCCAAGAATTTTGCTTTCGGCCCATCCCTAATCTCCATATATGGGCATAAAAGGGATTGTATCCCAGATGATGCCCTGTTAGGAGATCCACACTAACAGAATCCATATATGGTCCTACCGACAGCTGCTATAAGCCAACCCTGGCGATAAGGTCTGAGTCGAAGAAATGCTTCTTTCCTGGCAAGAATTGCCCCTTTATACTGTAGGGCTCGTTTGTGTATTGTATGACATCACGCCACATCATCGGCTGAGGACTGTGTGATGTCATCATATCTCCATATATGGAGACATAAGTTGCTCATGCCCAAATATGGGCTGGTGAGGTCAGACTTAGTGTGATGCGTAGGTTATCTCCATATATGGAGATTCAACTTCAATGAGTAACCATGGCAAACTGTCAACTGCCCGTATTTCTTGATAATTGGTAAAACAAACTTTTGGCCTATTTGTGGGGAGTCTTACTGGTAGTGTACTAGTGTAAGTAGTGTACTAGTGTAATTAGTGTAATAGTGTAATTAGTGTAATAGTGTAATTATTGTACTAGTGTACTAGTGTAATTAGTGTACTTGTGTACTAGTGTAATTAGTGTACTAGTGTAATTAGTGTACTAGTGTAATTAGTGTAATAGTGTAATTAGTGTAATAGTGTACTAGTGTAATTAGTGTAATAGTGTAATAAAGTAATAGTGTAATTATTGCAAAATTGTAATTATTTTAATAATGTAATAGTGTAATTAGTGTAATAGTGTAATTAGTGCAATAGTGTAATTAGATTAATAATGTAAATAGTGTAATAGTGTAATAGTTAATAACGTAAAAGTGTAAATCATCGGAGCAGAAGGGCAGGATACACTAGCCAGAGAATCTCCGGGAGTCTCCGGCCAATAGCATTTGTTCACCGATCTTCATGGTTTTGAGATCTTTATTGACAATGGTCACAGGTGCTTGCTTCCAAATGCCACCGAACTTGGTCTGGAGGCTGCACCCCTTGAATGTACAGAAAGCACGCCCTCACGGACGTCTTAAGTGACAGCCCTGTGTCAAAACACGCCATGCACTGCACATCGTCCTCAGTGTCTATGAGAACAACAACATTAGCCTTGGTTCAGAGCGTTAGCAAGTTCTGGCTTATGCAGTTACATATGTTTATACGCCGCGATGCAAATCACGCAATTATTGCGACTGTAGGTTGCATTTAGTTTGAAAATCTGCAGATCATGTCCGTCCGTTCGTCCGCCACGCCTCATGTCACACTCCATATATGGCCCCTGATGTCATCAATAAGCCCATATCTGGGAAGGCCCATATATGGACATATTGTGTGGTTGACGTGACGTGAGTCACACTTGCAAATTAAATCCGTCCTTGTCGCTATTATGCCCATATACTGTATGGAGAACCCTGATGTCATCAATATTAACTCAAAGGAGGTCCACAACGTGCCAATGCATCAAACTCTTTTCTCCCGGTGCCTATTAGACTTATTACACTATTACACTTATAGCCCTATAAAACTATTAAACTTATTACACTTATTGCACTTTTACACTATTACACTAATTACACTAATACACTTATTACACTATTACGCTAATTACACTGTTACACTATTACAATTATTACACTATTAAATTACTTACACTAGTACACAATTACATTACACTATTACACTAGTACACTATTACACTATTACACAATAAGACTAATTACACTAATTACACTATTACACTATTACACTAATTACACTATTACACTATTACACTAATTACACTATTACACTAATTACACTATAACACTAATTACACTAGTACACTAGTACACTAATTACACTAGTACACTAGTACACTATTACACTATTACACTAATTACACTATTACACTATTACACTAATTACACTAGTACACTATTATACTAATTACACTATTACACTAATTACACTAGTACACTAATTACACTATTACACTAGTACACTAATTACACTAGTACACTAATTACACTAGTACACTATTACACTAGTACACTAATTACACTAGTACACTAATTACACTAGTACACTAATTACACTATTACATTATTACACTAATTACACTAGTACACTATTACACTAATTACACTATTACACTAGTACACTAGTACACTAATTACACTAGTACACTAATTACACTATTACACTATTACACTAATTACACTAGTACACTATTACACTATTACACTAATTACACTAGTACACTATTACACTATTACACTATTACACTAATTACACTAATTACACTAGTACACTAATTACACAATTACATTATTACACTTATTACCCTATTACACTGATTACACTAGTACACTAATTACACTAGTACACTATTACACTAATTACACTAGTACACTATTACACTAATTACACTAGTACACTATTACACTAATTACACTATTACACTACTTACACTAGTACAGTATTACACTAATTACACTAATTACACTAATTACACTAGTACACTATTACACTAATTACACTAGTACACTATTACACTAGTACACTATTACACTAATTACACTAATTACACTAGTACACTATTACACTAATTACACTATTACACTAATTACACTAATTACACTATTACACTATTACACTAATTACACTATCGCCGACACACACATATTAACAAATATATGTAATAATAATAATAAGAACATAACATCAAATAATAAAATAAAATAATAATACAAAATGATGGATTAGTCAATACGCCATTAGCTGATTGTTTTAAGACAAGATATGTATGGATATATTCATGTATAGCTACATTTATAGATTGTAAGGCCCGGATAACTCTCTTTTTAGAGAACATGGCAACCCTTGGTTGCCATGCCAACCCTGGGGGCATGGCCTCACGTGATTGGTCAATACACGAGCCAATGATTCTCACATTTCACCTAGTAGAACAGTGCCAAAAATATCTGTGTTTTGGAGGTCCACAGCCATTGGTCCACACAAGTGCACAAAAGTTTTGTGTCTCCACAGGTCTGTTGATCCGTGTTTTGTAAATCCACAGCTGTGTCTTTCAGATCCACAGGTCTGTTTCAGTAATTCACAACTTGTATTTTAAATCCACAGAAAGATTTGCAACTTGTGTTTTTATTTTGTGATCCACAGAAAAGATTTGCAACTTGTGTTTTCATTTTTGATCCACAGAAAAGATTTGCAACTTGTGTTTTTATTTTGTGATCCACAGTTTGAGATTTGTAGAAATATGAGATTTGTAAAATACTGTGAATTGCAAAAAATATGTGTGAATTTTATTTTGCGGTGCACAAAACATGCACACGTGTGATTTTTTTTAAAAATATGTGTGAATATTTTTAAAACACGTGTGAGTATTTATTTTAACATGCACAATGCTTGTGAATATTTTTAAAACACGCACAAGGTATATTGGCACTAAATTCGCTCCATAGGGGTCCTCAGATGATTAGCTTAATGTGACACATTGTTTTCTCACTCAACAGTAAACAAGCCAACATAAAGTTTAAGTGTAAAGTGACACTTTGAGGACTTTTTAACACCCCTAAAATGACAAATTAAACATTGGCCAAATTGTCAAATATTAGAGGCAGAAATTGTGAAAATAGCCGATCTACATGCTCACAACGCCTCGCAACGCGAGGCGTTGTGAGCATGTAGATCTGCTATTTTCACAATAGAACCATGTTATACAAAATGTAATGCCTCAACTCTTAGTGCTCGTCAGGGTGTGGGGGTCCCCAATTAAAATATGATTATTTTGGGGGTCGCAGCCTGAAAAGGTTGAGAACCACTGATCTGAAGTCAGTTCTCTGACTGGGATGTTCATCATTCTGTGGTACATTGTGTGGTCTACATCTCTGCCCACAGTCGGATCAGCATGGCTGCCTCTGCTGAAAGACGGCCGGGTCATCATGAACGAACAGCAGATGTCCGTGGCCGCCAACCTGCCGCCGGGATACCTCAGCAACCAAGACGGCCTTGTCAAGGTGTGAGACCAAAGAAGGCAGGAGGGCTCAACTGTTGGTGGAAATAAAATATGAGTTGTTGCATTACTGCAGGGGTCTTCAACGTTTAGTTGAGAGAGAGATGAAGCAGGGACCCCCACAACCTTTTCATAGATTCCATATACCGGTAGTTTCATCGTTTCACAGCACAATCATCAGTGTATTTTGGATTCATGTCAATTTGTGTTTTCAGATATTTAACCACTTGAGCCGTCAATACTTAATAAACTTGACCTTTTACTCTGTACTTAGTCTGCTCTTTTTCACCTCTACACCAAAGCTCTTTGCCGAAAATAGCCGATCTACAAGCTCACAACGCCTCGCAAGTGAGCTTGTAGATCTGCTATTTTTGGCAAAAGTTCTCTGAATATGAACGCTAGGGTTTAAGTGATTAATATAAAAAAGGAGAAAAAGGTTTATCGAACAAAGATTTGGAGGACCCCCTGTAGTAACTCTAAGGACCCCCTAGGGGTCCCGGACCCCCTGTTGAAGACCGCTTACTGTATGTTGAAAGTGTAGGGTAAGTAGCTTATGGTCACTGTTAGGCAGAAACCTTGTATGTTTTCCACAAATAAATGCCCAATGTTATTCTTTGTTGTATGATAGTGTCACACAAAAGTAAACTGCAGATCTGCTTTTCCTGAAATGTACAACAGCAAGGATTGAATTATTGCACGACAACAGAGTGTATTCTTCTATGAAATATGCAAATGATTATACATTTTCTGTTCATTTGTCATTTCAGCACTCGGGCCCGGAGATCAAGTGGGTAGACGGAGGGAAGCCCCTGTTTAAAGTCTCCACTCACCTTGTGTCCACAGTCTATACTCAGGTATCTGTCTGTCTGTCTGTCTGTCTGTCTGTCTGTCTGTCTGTCTGTCTGTCTGTCTGTCTGTCTGTCTGTCTGTCTGTCTGTCTGTCTGTCTGTCTGTCTGTCTGTCTGTCTGTCTGTCTGTCTGTCTGTCTGTCTGTCTGTCTGTCTGTCTGTCTGTCTGTCTGTCTGTCTGTCTGTCAGTCAGTCAGTCAGTCAGTCAGTCAGTCAGTCAGTCAGTCAGTCTGGTTCCCAAACTGTGGAACCAACTCCCCATTGCAGTTTTCACTCCCAATGTTCCCACATAACCTGAAGAAGCTTTTAGATGAGCTATTTTCAAATACCCGACGAATACATAGCACTGAAGTTGTTAATGTACTGTATGTTTTGTGATAAAATCTAAATCTGCAACGTAACTAGTACTGTAACTATAGATTGCAAATAATTGTTGTGGGAGTAAAAATACAATATTTGCCTGTGATGTAGTGGAGTAGAAGTAAAAGTGTTGACAATTGGATCTACACACACACGCACGCACACACGCATACGTTTCTCATCCTTCCATCACTGTGTGCTTGTGTCTTTCAGGATCAGCACCTACATAACTTTTTCCATCACTGTCAGAGCATGGAGAGTTCAGAGCAGGCTTCAGAGGGAGAGCTGGTGAAATACCTGAAGGTACCGTGTTAATGTCACATGTTTTACAGCATGCAGCTTCTGTTCATGTGCTGTCAGTGTCTCCATTTCACTGTCAGTGAGGCAGGGACGTGCAGAGAATGTTAGAGAGGCAGGGGTTGACATTTCTAAAAGGGCCTTTTGGTGAGGATATCGAAAATAGCAGACCTCCAAGCTCACAACGCGTCGCATTGGAGGTCGGCTATTTCCAATGCTTGATTTTGACACAGAGAGGGAAATTCTTTCAACATAAGACGCATTCAGGTTCAGGAGATTTTTGACAAGGCAATTCTCTTGAATGCTGCCTTCAGGTATGGCATGGAAAGAGGGCATTTGCATTTCTTTCACCATAGTAAAAACTACATTCATGGTCTGGAGAGGGCACTTTTTTAGGGTTAAAAGATAAAAGGGCAGGGGCTCAACTTAAAGGAGCAGTTCACCCCCAAAATGACTTTTTTTCTATTGATTAGTCATGCCATGGAGAGTAGAGTTCAATAATATTTTTTGGTTTTTGTCACATTCCTAAGACAAAAATTTGATTCGAGTAAATTTACCCCCATTGATTCCGGATGGGGGTAAATTTATTGTTATTTTGTCTTAGGAATGCGACAAAAAACTAAAAATATTATTGAACTCTACTCTCCATGGCATGACTAATCAATAGAAAAAAAGTCATTTTGGGGGTGAACTACTCCTTTAAGCCCCCTTTGACGTCTATGTGTGCACGTGCCTGCAGTGAGGCAAATATGACATATCTTTTCTTTCTTTCTTTCTTTCTTTCTTTCTTTCTTTCTTTCTTTCTTTCTTTCTGTCTCCTGCACTCTTCTCTGTCCAGAGCCTGCATGCCATGGAGGGTCACGTGATGGTCAACTTCCTGCCCACCATCCTCAACCAGCTGTTCCGTGTGCTGACCAGAGCCACGCACGAGGACGTGGTCGTCAACGTCACCAGGTACGCCAAATACACCCACCCAACCACACCCACACCCACACCCACACACACACACACACACACACACACACACACACACACACACACACACACACACACACACACTAGGGTATTAACGAAAAAGTCGACAAGTCGACTCAATCGACTTCATTACACAAGTCGACTCCCACCAGAGAAAGTCGAAGTTGAAAAAATAATAATGCTTTCGAGCATGTATATCTGCTATTTTCACAATTTCTGCCTCTATATATTTGACAATTTGGACAATGTTTAATTTGTCATTTTAGAGGTATTAAAAAGTCCTTAAATTCGCACAGATATGCAGGTAACCTCTCTATACTCGCGTGTGATGTGATGATGACGTCATCAAGCGATAAAGTCGACTTCAACTCAACTTTTTACTGAGTCGAGTCGATTTGCAAAAATCACAAGTCGTTAATGCCCTAACACATACACACACGTACGTCACACGCACATCAATCGCACTTATCCCACACAGCTGTGACATACCTGATCAATTCACCGTTTGTCAGCCTTCTGATTGGTTCCTGAGACTCCCTGACTGGCCAATCAGAAAAAACCATTCACTTTTTGCTATCGGGGGTGGAGTTTGTGCAGTGGAGAATGTTGCTTCAGGCTTTCAAAAACTGTCCGCTCTGCACGACACGGCATTCGTCCAGTACGGCCGCGGGCGGTGATAGCGATCTCGCTCATCATAATGAATAAGCTTCAACAAACTAGTTCACATGGACCTTATCAATGGTCTAAGAGTTACGATTGGGTACATATATTTTAAATGGGCAGAATTACGAAAAGCCAGCCTATTATGTGAGGAGAACAGATTATAGTTCTCCTCTTCCTACCCAAGATGCAATGCCTTTTCTTTTTCTATTTCTATTCTCTCTCTGATCCAGAGGATTAAACTAATTAAAACATATATTTCCGGGGGAAAATTACTGTTTTGCTATGTAATTACTGTACCTTTTTCTTCCCTTTTTATTAATATCACGTAGATGTGTTTTTTTTTGGTACTTTATATAGCTGTAATGAGGCTATGAAGAAAAAAAAATCCCATCCACTTCCACTATAAAAGAATCTGCAATAGTGATTCTGTCCCACTGGGATTAAACAAATTAAAACATATATTTTCGGGGAAACCCCCTGTTTTGCAATGTAACTACAGTACCTTTGTCTTCCCTTTTTATTAATATCACCCAGGTGTTTTTCCTTTGGTACTTTAAATTGCAATAATGAGGCTATGAAAGAAAAAAAAAATCCCATTCACTGCCACTATAAAAACAATCTGCCCAGGGTTAATGTCCCACCATAGTAACAGGGCAGAATGGGGCGGGATTTGCAAAAGCCTGAATTGTGCAAAGCTACGTTATGCAACAAAATATCTTTGTTCCAGAGTCTGCTGCTACTGCAGTCAGTACTGAGGATTCCACATTTGTGGTTTGTCACTGACGTGCTCTGATCTCGTCAGAGCACAGCTTTTATCCTGTTCTCGCTTGAAAGCCATCTATTGTCCCTCCTTTTGCGTTAACCTGCCCCGCTTCCAGGGGCGTCACAAGGGTGGGGGGAAAGTGGGACTGAGTTACTAGGGCCCAAGGTGGAGGGGCCTTATTTATTTTATCCACCTGTTTCCGCGATAATTTACTGTAGAACTATTTGTGGGACACTTCCGGAGAACATCAGACATACAAGCTCACGTCGCGTCGCAGATGCAACCGTTGTGAGCTTGTAGATCACTCTCGGCTGCAACGCCGGAAACTGCCGCACACCTTCTGCGCAATGCACGATGGGACGTTGGAAATTTGTGGATTCTTTAGCTATTGAAAAATGGCAGATATACAAGCTCACAGCGCGGCACCGCGCTGTGAGCTTATAGATCTGCTGTTTTTGAAAAGTCGTGAAAATGTGTGCAAATCTTTGAATATATGTACTTTTTATGCAGACATCTGTAACTCAGATTTTGCTTCTGGGGAGTCCCTGGAACTAAATATTTTGAGATGAGTTTCCGTGGCCAAATATATTATCATTTTGGTGTCCTTCACATGAAAAAGATTGAGCACCACTGACATAGAAACATAGGTTTTCAAAAAACCTTCAAAGACTTAGTAGATCTAATAGTAGATTTACAAGCTCACAGCGCTGCACTCGGTGCCGCGCTGTGAGCTTGTATATCTGCTATGTTTCAATAGTTAAAGCACAACATAATAACGCAGTGAATCCTTGTACCCAGGGCCCAGAATGTGGTGCGACACCCCTGCCCCGCTTCAAACGATACCGTAGACATTCTCACCTATCGCTAACACACACCATGTGTGTGCTTTTGTGTCTCCCTTCTGCACACGGGCAAAGAGGCTTTGAAGCTCTGTAGGACAGCTTTTAATGAGGTTTCCGGGCCGCGGAATATGACTGCGTGTGCTTTCTTCATCGCCTCGCTGGTTCCTTTCTTGTCCCAGTGAATAGTGCAGTCCTCCGTGTCACTTTCTAGTGAATACACTGTAACATCTTGTAGTGAAATGGTTGCATTCATGTACTGTACTATAGCGCCTTTCTCCAAAAGGTCTTTACAATGTGCATTATATTCACCCGTTCACACACCCAACGGTGGAGTAAACCATGCAAGGCCCCTGCTGCTTCATTTAGCTATGAGGGTGTGTTCAGAGTCAGACTAGTGAATATCCTTTTTTGCACATTTTACTGTGTAGTTTCGATTCTTTTGCATGTTTCTTAAATACTGTTTCATTTTACTAATTATGTATTTAAACTAAAAAGATATATATATATATATATATATATATATATATATATATATATATATATATATATATATATTGTACCATTGTAAAAACATGTATTAAGCCATTTAGGCCTAGAATTATTGAATGCTTTAACTTGTGTGAGCTTGCATATCTGCTATAATAATCATGAAGATTTGTGCAAATCTTTGAATATAAAATATAAAGGGGACACTTGTAACTCAAATATTTGCTTCTGGGGGGTCCCTGATACAATATTTTGAGATGGGGGTCCGTGGCCAAATACATATCATTTTGGGGGTCCTTCACATGAAAAGGTTTGAGCACCGCTGACATAGAAACACTCAAAAAACCTTAGAAGGATTCAGAAGACACTTTTAGAATCTGGTCAAAATATTCAAAGAATTGCACAAAAAAGATTTTTCAAAAATAGCAGATCTACAAGCTCGCAGCGCGGCACTCGGTGCTGCACTGTGAGCTTGTATATCTGCTTTTTTTTAAATAGCTAAAGCATAAAATGATGCACAAATATGCGGTTAAAAATGTCTCTCTCTCTTCAGGGTGATGGTTCATGTTGTAGCACAGTGTCACGAAGAAGGACTGGAACACTATCTGAGATCCTATGTCAAGGTTTGACGTCTTCATTTTAGTCCGATGATACAACAAACATATAAACAAACATCAATAAAATGTACTAAAAAGGAAGCATTTTGTTTTTAGTGGAAAATGCTTGTGTCATCACTGAATGCTAAATATAGGTTTGTGTGTGTGGGAGAGAGTGCATCGTTTTCATATTTGTGTACCCACTGTATATAATATATATCGTTGTCGGGTGCGAGGCGTTGTGCGCTTGGTAGATCGGCTGTTTTCACTAGTTTAAATAATGTTTAAAATTATACATTCAAAACAAACGGTTTTGGACATACAAGGTTTTCACCCGACAACGACAATATGGTTTTCTCTGCTCTCACAGTATGTTTTCAAGCCCGAGCCCTACTGTTCCACCAGCGTTAAGACAGTTCATGAGGAGTTGGCTAAAGCGATGACCGCTATACTCAAACCCTCCACGGACTTCCTCACTAGCAACAAGCTTCTGAAGGTACTGTCTCGTTCTAGATCAGGGGTCTTCAACAGGGGGTCCGGGACCCCTAGGGGGAACTCAGAGTCACTACAGGGGGTCCTCCAAATCTTTGTGTGATAGAAGCTTTTTTTCCCTCCTTTTCTATATTAACCATTTGAGCCCTAGCATCCATATTCTGAGAACTTATGCCGAAAGCGCCTCGCAGCATGAGGCGTTGTGAGCTTGTATTTCTGCTATTTTTGGCAAAGAGTTTTGGTGTAGAGGGGAAAAAGAGCAGACTGAGTACAGAGTGAAAGGTCAAGTTTATTAAGTATTGATGGTTCAAGTGCTTAAATATCTGGAAACACAAATTTAGATGAACCCAAAATACGCCGATGATTGCGTTGTCAAACGATGAAACTAAATCATATGGTATCTATGGGTTGTGGGGGTCCCTGCTTCATCTCTCTCTCTCGACTAAGGGGTCCTTGGCCTGAAAACGTTAAGACCCCTGTTCTAGATTAATAGCTGTAGAAGTTATTTTTATTATACTGAATTAATGTAAATATTATAACTAATGAATGTGTCATGTAAGAGCATTATTGAGGTGACTCTGTCTGTGCTTGTGTTGCAGTACTCGTGGTATTTCTTTGAAGCTTTGATGAAGTCCATGGTTCAGCACCTGATTGAGAGTGGAAAGGTCAAGGTAGGGCGTGATTTGACTCCTCTCCCCTCCTATCCTACCCCCTCCTATCCTATCTCTTGAAGGCCAGTCAATCTGAGGTTTGACCCAAAAGAAATTGCAATAGTAATGTTTTTTATGATCCTTAGAGTCATCCAAAAAACATGTTACATTTTCATTCCCATTATATTCTTAGTGGATTAAGGTAAATTCTGAATTTACCCCTGATTTTTTTTTTTTTTAATTCAGGGGTTTCAAGTTTGGGTCCATTCACTTACTATACAGGAAAAAAGTCCCCAAAATCTACTTTAAGTAGCATGTGAGGGGTCTAACTGGGGGTTTTGATGATTCTGAATCCATTGCAAGCATTTGTTTTGCATGAAAAACACTACAAAACTGTGAAAAATGATGACTCATCACTAAACCATAGTTTTGTTGGTCCGTTTTTTGTGCAAAACAAATGCTTGCAATGGATTCAGAATCATGAAAAACCCCTAGCTAGACCCCTCACATGCTACTTAAAGAAGATTTTTTTGGGGGGGTCTTTTTTCCTGTATAGTAAGTGAGTAAAATTGGATGACTCTAAGGATCATAAAAAAAAAAACCTGAATGATTACTATTGCAATTTCTTTTGGGTCAGGCCCTTTTTTTTTTGCTTAGATTGACTGGCCTACAGCATTAATTCTCCCCTCTCTTTTCCCTGCAGCTATCCAGGAGCCAGCGTTTCTCCGTGTCGTTCTACCATGCGGTGGAGACCTTGGTGAACATGCTGATGCCTCACATCACGCAGAAGTATAAGGACAACCTGGACGCGGCTCGCAACGCCAACCACAGTCTGGCGGTTTTCATCAAGGTTCGCTTTCCGTCGCATTCTTGCCCGCAAGGCACCATCATGTGTTTCGTTTTTTTTTTAAATAAATTAGCTCGTAAACTGGGCATGCGATTCTGGTGACTTGTTTGAAATGTGGAAGCACAGCGGTGGACACATTTACACTCTGCTTGCTAACCTGATAACCTGATAACACTCATCAGAAAATATGAATGGTTCACTGATTACAGAGTCACAAGGGGGAGAAAGTGGGACTGATTTACTAGGGCCCAAGGTGGAGGGGCCTTCATTATTTTATACTTTAGCTATTATTGAAAAATGGCGGATATACAAGCTCACAGCGCAGCACCGAGTGCCGCCCTGCGAGCTTGTAGATCTGCTATTTTTGAAAAGTTGTGAAAATGTGTGCAAATCTTTGAATATATGTATTTTGTAACTGAAACTTTGCTTCTGGGGGGTCCCTGAAACTAAATATTTTGAGATGGGGGTCCATGACATAATACATATAATCTTGGGGGTCCTTGAAAAAGTTTGAGCACCACTGACATAGAAACATTTGAAATATTCAAAGACTTTCACGATTTTTGAAAAATAGCAGATCTACAGGCTCGCAGAGCGGCACTCGGTGCCGCGCTGTGAGCTTGTATATCTGCTATATCTCAATAGTTAAAGCACAAAATAATGCTTAATAATGCATTCCCATTCTAAATAGGTTAAACCCCCTCCCCCTATGAAGAACATTCATGGGGGGCCCGCGGTGAATCCTTGTACCCAGGGCCCAGAATTTGCTGTGACACCCCTGCAGAGCACTGTGCCGTTTTGAACACATGTTTCAAACGGTCGATCTACTCATTAGTTAACATTGGCATTTTCATCTTTTAAAATTCATCCCTAGGTTAGTGTGGTTCTGATTACTTGTTGTTATATGTTCACACAGCGCTGTTTTACCCTCATGGACCGAGGCTTCGTGTTCAAACAGATCAACAACTACATGAACTGCTTCATTCCCGGAGACCCCAAGGTTAGCATGCTGTGCTGTCTGGTCCTTTCTAAATACAAAAGTGTCAACATTTCTTTTAAGTTGTAGTCATTTAGAGCTCGACAGGTTGAGCATGGCACTAACTCCATGTAAGGGTTTGGGGTTCGAATTCCTTTCTTGACCAGTGGCGTAGACAGAATTGAACCACCGGCTAGGCCTGCGCCCATCTGGGTCGGATCGGGCATCCTGGTGCGATTTGGGTCGGGTTTCTTTGCATGATTAAATAATCAATGAATGCGTGGCGTCCACTAGTGATGCGCGGGTCATTCCAACCGTGCAAAAACAGAATGGCATATTAGAGAAGCACAACGCTAATGTATCACAGAGAGATATTGCAGACTGACCCAGTAGCCTAGTCACTGGTGCAAGACAAAATAAACAACTATGAAGAGAAAAGACCAAAATGTTTAATTGCACCGTCAACTTTTTATCAGAGCTCTGTAGCTACTGACGCTTCTCCCTCTCCCACAACAAAAACAGCCAAGCCAGCAGAAGGTAATTAACCAGTCCACTCACCTATACTGCTGCTTTCAAACACTCTGCATTGTTTTAAGTCCTAGGAGCATGGTTTTCATATCATAAATATGAACTTTAGATTAGTCAAAAGCTTGTGTCAGTATCCACGTGATTCCTGCATACATCTTGTAGGCTGCAACAACCCTATGGCAACAACTCTAACAAGTAGCCCAACACGCTGAAGCATTTCCTGTAACGGTGGATTTCAAAATAAGACCCTGCCGTAATATGATTATATAGGCAATTGGTTTTATTTTTAAGTCTACTTACAGGAAGTAAATGGACTAAATTAGAATTACATGACACTCTAGACATGCTTGGCTGCGAGCAGGGAAGGACGCTTGGTGCACTTTATATATTATATATCACTAGCGTCCACATGATTATGTTATGTTATTTTAGTTGTTGTAAGGATGCGACTATTATCAAAATGACGTAATATATTATTAAAAAAAAAATATATATATATATATATATATTTTTTTTTAGATTATTTTTTTATAACCCGTGGCTACGCCCCTGTTCTTGACCAATGAGCGGAGCACTTAAAGGGGCCCACCATGAATTTTCTCATTTTTCATTTCTTTCTTATTTTTTGATCTTCCCGTTGTCTCTTCCAGCCTAAAAAAAAAAACATTCATTGACTGAACGTTTGAACTCTTTTGAAATCGGCCCCATGCTATTTCACATGGCGCGCATTTCCTATTGGGCCCCCTCAAGAAGGGGGTGTTACTTTTTGGGAGGCGATATTCTATTGAGACTATATATATGAGGTGGAACCATGAGGTAAAGTGGTACTAAAATTGGAACGATACAGAGAAGATTACGATTGACTCTACATGGTTGTCATCGTGGTTCTCTAATATTCACTGCATCGTTCCAATTTTAGCCCAAAGACAGCGCCCCGTTGCCAACAAAGGGCATTTTGGTATTGCATCTGAAATGGCTTGGATTTAGAGACAGACAGAACATGAAATTTCAATATCCGAGTGGTTGTTTTGGCTAAAACCTGTATAAAACCGTATTATGGACCAATATTTATATAAAATATATATTTTGAAAAGCATGGTGGGGCCCCTTTAAGTTGGGTAGCAGTTCTATTTCCCTATGCTGCCTGCTACGTTAGAGAGGATGACGTTAATGCCGCAATTAGCGTTCAACTCTGGTATCATTGGTTAAAGGACAACTTTGTTTTTTTACAATAAGGGTTCATATTTTAGATTGTAATTAGAGAAAAGAAAAAGTGAGTTTTAAAATGTTTTCATTTGCTTCGTTCTTTTGTTTTATCGCGTTTACCGTGCTAAAATGTGTGGCATGCGTACGCATGGGGGCATGCGTACAAGTGGCTAAATAAATACACAATAAGCCAGCAGTTTCTTTATTGCTATTTACAGTAACACTTCTAGCCCCCATAAGTCACATCCAACCACGAAAGGTTGCGTTGTATCTTGAGAATGGGCTTATTCTGTCTAAAATGACATATTTAGCCACTTGTTCGCAAGTGGCTAAATGGGCCCCCCCCCCCAGCCACTGAAATAAGAATCTCTAAAACAATAGAAAGTAGTAAATGAAATCATTTTAATACTCACATTTTATATTCTTTAATTACAATCTAAAATATGAACCCTTGTTGTAAAAAACTAAAGTTGTCCTTTAAATAACAACGTTCGGCAATTAAAGCGTCACATCATTATCTACTCTCTTTCCGTTCTGTCTTCCCAACAGACGCTGTACGAGTTTAAGTTTGAGTTCCTGCGTGTGGTGTGCAACCACGAGCACTACGTCCCTCTCAACCTCCCCATGCCCTTTGGGAAAGGCAGAATACAGAGATTCCAAGGTAAACTACTGTTATTCCTGGGTCTCTTTCATCTCTACCTGGAAACATTCCATAGAAAGCATGCGAGTGGCAGCACTTCAAAAGGCACCAAGCAAAACATGTCAGAGGCAGTATTTTGTATTTATAGCCAGACTCATGTATATTGAGACAGACTTTCATCAAAGTGATATGTATAATACATGATATCTTTCAAAGTAGAATCCTTGACTGATAAACTGTACATGCTTTAGTACATTTTAATTGCCCTCTAAAATGTAAAAAATGCGTCTAAAAAAAAAACACCTTAAATATTGTATTTATTTTAGAAATAGTCCTATGGAATGTACTATGGAATGCATGTGCTAACTAAAAACAACGTAATACTTCCTTTGGTTAATATGATTCTCAAAACAACATTTTAAATAGGTTTATATTAGCACATGCACTCCACACATGCCATACAGTAGGGCTGGACCACACATGACACAAAGAAAATCATCAACTTAGAACGGGCCCCTTGAGTAAGAGTAACTATTCCTTTTTTCTTTCTTTTTTTTTTACTTTGTCTTTATTCTAGATTGCACCACTTTAAAAAACATGACAGGACACACCAACAGTAATCACAAATCCAAACAAATCAAAATCAAATACAAAATAAATTGAGGGATTTCATATCCCAACACCTCACATATAACCACGTGTATGAGATCCCAGAAAGGCTGGACTTTTTTTCTAACTCCAAAATGATTGGGATCATTTTGGCCATTTTCTCCAGCACATTTGAAGAGTAACTATTTTCTACAATAAATACAATATATATTTTTGTTTTCTATGCCTTTATTGATAGGACGGTAGACTGATAGGAAATGGGGAGAGAGATGGGGAGTGACACGCAGCAAAGGTAGTCAGGATCAGGAATCGAACCAGCGACACGCTCTCAGGCTACACTGAGCCTATGTGGTATGCGCCTGGACCAGTAGGCCAGCAGGCGCCCCAATAAATACAATATTTAAGGTGTTTTTACATTTTAGTCATAGAGATCAATTATAACGTATTAAGGCATTTTTAAAGTTGTTTTATGCCCTACCCATGAGTCGAGCACATCCCAACTTGGTCTGGGGAGATGTCGCACTTATGAGAATCCACAATTACCTGTCACACCGAAGCCCCCAGAACCAAGGTAGAAAGTTGAAGCAGCCGGCCCCTACTGGCCAAAGTTGGAACAGCAGGCGGGGTGAACTACATGCACAAGCATAAGAGCGCGCCACTGGGGTCTACTATTGACCATTATTCACTTGGCGGCCATGTTTGAAATTTGCATTGAAGCCGGGTGGCAACTGGGGTGGCATTTCATTAACTTAATGTCAAGATGGCCGCCATGTGAATATGGTCAATAGGGTTCAATGGACGCCGAGTGACGTTTGTGACGTAATTATGTCTCGACGTAAGTCAAATTGGCAAACTTGTGTTTGCCAATTTCCCCCATAATGCACCTGGATTCAGCCACAATGCACCTGGATTCAGCTACTTCCGCATGCTTCAAAACGCCACTGAGCAACTTGCATTGAAATGAATAGCTGGGGACGGGGCTATCCGCTCTCTATTATAATATATATATATATACTGTATACTCTATGGTCGCACCCCTCCCGCAGACCTCCAGCTGGACTACTCTCTGACGGACGACTTCTGCCGCAACCACTTCCTGGTGGGGCTGCTGCTGAGAGAGGTGGGCGGGGCCCTGCAGGAGTTCCGCGACATCCGTCAGATCGCCACCCAGGTGCTGAAGAGTCTCATGATCAAACACACGTTCGACGACCGCTACGCCGCCAAGGTGAGTCCACCCCTTCACCCCTTCTACAGACACTTGGACCCTAGCAAGTTGCCAGGGTGCTAGTAGCAACCCTACAAATGTCATAATAGGCTCAGTTCCAGTGGTCTTGAGCAGTGGTTCTCAACCTATCGGGTTGGGGGGTCCCACCATGATTTTTGGGGGTTCCCCAGATGGCAGTGAAGTGACAATTTAACCCATTTAGACCGGAACCCCTATACATAACTATACCTTTCAATCCGGGAACCCCTTTTGTCATTTTTGAATAAATATTTGAAGTTTTTCCAGAAAACTTTGGTCAAGATTTAGAAGGCGTTTTTAGAATGGCCTCAGGTCTAAATGGGTTGCGGACTTTTAAGATCTTTTTTAATATAAAAGTCATCAACAAACTACTATTTTTTGGGATCACAGCCTGAAAAGGTTGAGAACTTCCACCTCAATCTACCTCTGCTCCATGTTGAGCATACCGTTCTGCTACAGTATAAACAGTAAATGTTAATGTCCAATGAACCCATTCAGTAATTGTCCCTGGTTGAAGTAAAGTGTGTTTTGTCACTGCAGAACCAGCAGGCCAGACTCGCCACTCTCTACCTCCCTCTGTTTGGACTGCTTCTGGACAACGTCTACAGACTCAACGTCAAGGAGTCAGCCGCCCTCATCAGCAACAACAACAGAGTAAGCCTGACACCTAGTGGCTGAATGCCGAATAGCATCCAGCCTGGTGTTTATTGGATGTGGGTTCTCCTGTATTCTAAAACGGCTAGTTCCATTCCTTGATTCTGATTGGCTGGTTTCCCTTCATTTGTGTGGTATATGAGACTATAACCCACACAGTGTTCCACAGTGCACCAATTATCTGCACCTGTGTTGGCAAAAAAAGCTGGAAACTATACCTTCTAGTAGCTGGGAACTTTCTTGCAGACCTTGTAGTGGATTATTAGTGAAATAGAACAGTTTTAATTGGTACATGTCAATGATTTTTCATGTTGCCATATTGTAACCGTTTTAGAAAAGCAATAAGCCACACGAGGCTTGTGGTTATCTAGGTCGTCCTCAGACGAGCCCTCCATCGTTGTTTCCAGTCATCTCGGTTCTCCATACATCTGGCCAGCTCATTGGTGTTCTGTGTCCCTATGTCTTCCTTGAGTACGTCCACGTATGTTTTTGTGGGACGTCCTCGCGACCGGTGCCCATGTGTTGGCTCCCACAGTACCAATTTGCTGGCTGGAAGCTCCTGGTGTCTTTGGCAGTGTCCTGCTAGTCTCATTCTTCTGGTGGCAATTTTCTCGCTTACCCTTGGTATTCCCTCATACAGGCTCCTGTTGGTAACATGTGCACTCCTGTTGATGTTGAGTACTGCACGCAACATTCTAGTGTAGCACCCATTTAGAGACTTCTGCAGGGTTGGCTTCAGGGTCCAGCATTCACTGCCATAGAGGAGAACAGACTCCACTGTTGCAAAGAAGAAGCTAAGTTTGATTTGGCGGGGGAGGCTAGAGTTCCATACACTGTTCATGCCGTTCAGGGCCCTCCAAACGAGTGCCTTCCTTACTTCCTTACCTGTATTTTACACCGGCTGAGAGGGTTGGAGACACTCGGCTGCGCCTCGTGTCTCACCACGTATAAAATACCAGGTTGTGCTTATTGCTTCATTTGAATGTTGACAGGGTGAATGGCCAGCTCATGAGCTTGCCTGCTGTCTCTTGTGCTTTGTGTTACTAGAACTCTAGAGAAGACTCTCTGGTGCCCAACTCCATGGCAACGCCTCAGAAGCCAAGCTGCGTTGAAAACGCTCTCCACAAGGACGTGTTTGGGGTCATCTCTGGAACAGGTAAAACCCACCTTCCATTAAGATGACCTTTCGCTAAGAATGTGAGTGTCCTCACATTAAAGTAAAAGAGTACAAAAAAGGAGCATAAATATACTGGCATAGAAAAATAGCTAGAGTAGAGGAGGCTTTTTTTGATCTGACGATCTACAAGCTCACAGTGAACTTGTAGATCTGCTATTTCTGATATTTTGTAAAAAATGTAAACACAAATCTTCTCCTTGGACCCTGGCACAAACTCTTTTCAGACAATGTATATTAAAGGGCTTTGCAGACAGGCGCGATTTTTCGCATGGAAAAAAACGGACGATTTCATTTTTTTAAAAGAAACCAATGATTCTCTATGACCGCATGCACACCTGCTCCGAATTTGCCATTCCGCAAGTGGCTGCGGCAGTGCGTTTTTCCCCCGATCGAACACAGTTCGATTTGTGCGTCTTTTCGCATGTGGTAAAAACTCATTGACTCCATTTATGGCTCCTTTTCGGATCCGCAGTGTGGATTCCGCACAGCCTTGCACACCAAATACAATGCGTTTTAATCATGCGGCAAACGGAAAAAACGCAAACGGGCCTCTGTGCAAAGTCCTTAATTTGGGGTCCTTTGACTTGAAAAGGTTTGAGAACCACTCATATTTAACCCATTTAGGCCTGAACACATTATGATGCAATATTTTATGCTTTAAATATAAAAAAATAGCAGATATACAAGCTCACAGCGCGGCACAGAGTGCCGCGCTGCGAGCTTGTAGATCTGCTATTTTTGAAAAATCGTGAAAATTAGAATTTTGACCCGATTCTATAAGTGTCTTTTGAATCCTTCTAAGATTTTTGGAAAAAACCTATGTTTCTATGTCAGCAATCTGGCCAGCCATGGTCAAAGAAAAGGTCCTTTTCACTTCACTGGAGCTCAGTTAGTCTGTTCTTGAGAGACTACTATGTCAGTGGTGCTCAAACCTTTTCATGTGAAGGACCCCCAAAATTATATTTATTTGGCAACGGACCCCCATTTCAAAATATCTAGTTCCAGGGACCACCCAGAAGCAAAATTTGAGTTACAAACGTTCTCTTTGAAAATACATATAGTCAAAGATTTACACACATTTTCATGACTTTTTCAAAAATAGCAGATCTACAAGCTCGCAGCGCGGCACTCGGTGCCGCGCTGTGAGCTTGTATATCTGCTATTTTTCACTGGTTAAAGCATTCAATAATTCTAGGCCTAAAATGGGTTAAGGTGACTTTTTGTTTGTGTTCTCTGTGTTCACCCAGCCTCCCCTCACACGTCCACGCCCAACATGAGCGCCGTCCACCACGCCGACTCCAGAGGCTCCCTCGTCTCCACCGACTCTGGAAACAGCCTGCTGGAGAAGAGCAGCGACAAGACCAACTCCCTGGAGAAGGTACAGTAGATGGACGCAAACACCTCAAAAGTCTATCTAAAATGCCTATCTGTGTGTGTGTGTGTGTGTGTGTGTGTCTTTGTGCGCGTGTGTCTTTGTGCGTGTGTGTGTTTGTGTGTGCGTGTGTGTGTGTGTGTGTGTGTGTGTGTGTGTGTGTGTGTGTGTGTGTGTGTGTGTGTGTGTGTGTGTGTGTGTGTGTGTGCCTGTGCCTGTGCCTGTGCCTGTGCGTGTGTGCGTGTGAGAGGATAAATGAATGGATTTGTGACTAGGGACGGAGCTCATTAATTTGTAATTGATAATGAGCACCTTATCGATCCTGCTTATTGACCGGGCTTTTATCAAGCCTGTTATTGAGCGTTTTCTAATATTTTGTGGAAAGATATGAGACGACAAATTCAGAACTTAAGCAACTGGTATCTTTTTTTTATTGGCCAGTTGTTGCGACGAAACTGGCCCAAAACCGACTAAAATCACGCCAAAACCCGCAAAAAACGTGCGCGCGAGTGGAGAGAGGAGCATTCGAGAGAGCTCGCATAGAGCGCTGATTAGACGCGTTACGGCCCTGTATGGGTTTAAGTGGAGTCTGAAGAGGTGAGTCTTCAGTCCACGGCGGAAGCTAGGGAGTGAGTCTGTAGTTCTAATGGAAGCTAGGGAGTGAGTCTGTAGTTCTAATGGAAGCTAGGGAGTGAGTCTGTAGTTCTAATGGAAGCTAGGGAGTGAGTCTGTAGTTCTAATGGAAGCTAGGGAGTGAGTCTGTAGTTCTAATGGAAGCTAGGGAGTGAGTCTGTAGTTCTAATGGAAGCTAGGGAGTGAGTCTGTAGTTCTAATGGAAGCTAGGGAGTGAGTCTGTAGTTCTAATGGAAGCTAGGGAGTGAGTCTGTAGTTCTAATGGAAGCTGTTCTTATGAAGTGTCTGGAAAAAATGGTTATATCACATATAACGCACATTATCCCTGCCAATACTGATCCATTACAGTTTGCATACTGTGCTAATAGATCAGTCGATGATGCTATTTCTCTCGCACTACACATTGCCTTGAAACATCTGGAGAATAAGAACTCTTATGTCAGACTACTCTTCATAGATTATAGCTCTGCCTTTAACACGATTGTACCATCTAAGCTTGTGTTGAAACTCAGGGGTCTTGGTCTGGGCAGTAGTATCTGCAACTGGCTGTTTGACTTTTTGACAGGCAGGCCACAATCTGTACGAATAGGGAACAAGCATTCATCTAAGATATTGACCAGGACTGGAGCGCCCCAGGGCTGTTGCCTCAGTCCCTTGTTGTATAGTCTGTTCACCTATGACTGTGTTGCCAGGTGTGGCAATAATTCCATTCTCAAATTTGCAGATGACACCACGGTTATAGGACTAATATCCAACGATGATGAGAGGGCCTATAGGAGGGAAATTGAAGAGCTAACCCTATGGTGCCAGAATAACAATCTCTCTCTAAATGTTAGTAAAACAAAAGAGATCATCGTTGACTTTAGGAAATCTGAAGTCAATCACAGTCCCGTAACCATAAATGGTTCACCTGTAGACATAGTGGACAGTTTCAAATTCCTGGGTGTTCACATAACAAACTCACTCACATGGTCTCAAAACAGCGAAGGTATCCTTAAGAAAGCGCAGCAGCGATTGTACTTTCTGCGGCGCCTCAGGAGATTTGGCCTAAGCACCAAGGCTCTTGTTAATTTCTATCGCTGTACCATAGAAAGTGTATTGACAGGATGCATAACAGTGTGGTTTGGTAACGTGACTGCTCAAGACAGTAAACAGTTACAGAGAATTGTGAAGAGAGCTGCCAAAATCATTGGCACAGAATTACCACAGCTACACACAATCTATAACACACGCTGTAAGAAAAAGACAGAGAACATCTTAAAGGACAGCTGTCATCCCGCCCATTCCCTGTTCTATCTCCTCCCATCAAAAAAACGTTACCAGAGCATCAAATCTCACACCACCCGTTTCAGTAATAGTTTTTATGCTCAAGCAATCAGGTTGCTTAACGAAGAGATGGAAGCGAGACGTAGGTAGTCATGTGCAATATACGCAGTTTTTAAACTGTACACTGTCACACTGTATGGTTGTTTTGTTGTTTTTTGGGTTGTCCTGGGTGACCTGTTGTTGTCGTATTGTTTTGTGTGCAATAAGGCTGAGAGTGCTCTTGGCACAAGCATTTCATTGTTTGTCTGTACTTGTATGGATACGCATTTGACTAATAAACCGAACCTGAACCTAGGGAGTGAGTCTGTAGTTCTAATGGAAGCTAGGGAGTGAGTCTGTAGTTCTAATGGAAGCTAGGGAGTGAGTCTGTAGTTCTAATGGAAGCTAGGGAGTGAGTCTGTAGTTCTAATGGAAGCTAGGGAGTGAGTCTGTAGTTCTAATGGAAGCTAGGGAGTGAGTCTGTAGTTCTAATGGAAGCTAGGGAGTGAGTCTGTAGTTCTAATGGAAGCTAGGGAGTGAGTCTGTAGTTCTAATGGAAGCTAGGGAGTGAGTCTGTAGTTCTAATGGAAGCTAGGGAGTGAGTCTGTAGTTCTAATGGAAGCTAGGGAGTGAGTCTGTAGTTCTAATGGAAGCTAGGGAGTGAGTCTGTAGTTCTAATGGAAGCTAGGGAGTGAGTCTGTAGTTCTAATGGAAGCTAGGGAGTGAGTCTGTAGTTCTAATGGAAGCTAGGGAGTGAGTCTGTAGTTCTAATGGAAGCTAGGGAGTGAGTCTGTAGTTCTAATGGAAGCTAGGGAGTGAGTATGTAGTTCTAATGGAAGCTAGGGAGTGAGTCTGTAGTTCTAATGGAAGCTAGGGAGTGAGTCTGTAGTTCTAATGGAAGCTAGGGAGTGAGTATGTAGTTCTAATGGAAGCTAGGGAGTGAGTATGTAGTTCTAATGGAAGCTAGGGAGTGAGTATGTAGTTCTAATGGAAGCTAGGGAGTGAGTATGTAGTTCTAATGGAAGCTAGGGAGTGAGTCTGTAGTTCTAATGGAAGCTAGGGAGTGAGTCTGTAGTTCTAAGTGTGACAGGGAGTTTATTCCACAGTTTGGGGGCCAGGAGTAGAGGGCAAATTGTCTAGGTCGAGTGAATTTTTGTCCTGGGGTTTTTAGCGAGGGTTCTGTCAGCATCCCTGTGCTCCTCGTCACTCCTGTGTCCTCCTCCTAACCCCTCCTTGGTCTCGAACCGTCCCGTGGCTTGCAGCAGAGGGAGAGGTTCGCCCGGAGGCACTCGGTCAATGTGCCCATTCTCCCCGCGGAGCCGCCGGGGCGTTCTCTGCCTCTGCGCCGCGCCGCCAAGCGCTTCACCATGGACTTCTCGCTCCTCTCCACCCACCCACTGCCCACCCTGCACCCGGAGAGCGAGAGCGAGACCCCCACGGAGGAGGCAGCCGCTGCCGAGCAGAAGCCCCTCGAAGCGGGGGCAAATAACCTGGAAGATGTCCCCATCCAAGTATTCTGTTTGAACCCCCCCACCGCCACCATAACTTGTTGGGAATTGTAAAGAGTTCAGCAAACTGCTGTTGACAGTGTTTTTTGTTATCGTTTTTTTTTTTTTTTTTTTTCATGGAATCCAGAATCAATTATGAAGGATAGACATGTATCATTATAAAAATGTAACAACAAAATACAACAACATACATACAAAACTCAAAAAACAACAAAGTATGTATACAAAGGAAGAAAAACAAACGTAAACCCACCCAACCCTCTTTCCCCGGACCAACATTGTAATTATAGTGCAAACCTGTGCCCCATGTAATCTCGCCGTTGACTGCTCGAGATAAACTATATCTAAAAAGGTTAGCGCCCACTGACGAAATGTTAGAGTATGAGGAGGTTTCCACTGTGTAGCAACCATCTTTCTTAGACGCCGTCAATCCAGCAAAGACGATGCGTTTGCGTGTGCAATTGTGAGTCATCATTTAGCTAAAATAAAGCTGTAGAAGGTGTAATATTAGATCTAAAATTACTGAAAGTTTGCCAGCAACCATATTCCAGAATGATAAAACATTTGAACTTTCCCAAACCATATGGTAGAAGGTACCAATACTATTTGAAGCACAGAGAGTGCAGTTAGGATTATTTAAAAGAATCCTAACTGGACTCTCTGTGCTTCAAATATTATTGGTACCATATGCTGTTGATAGTGTTAAATTATAGTTATATTTAAAGTACCTATAACGGTGGTCTGGTATGTGTAGCCCCTGGTTAAGTATGACTAACGGTATGCTTGACATTGCTGGCAAACATTTTCCAAAACATACTGTGGTCTGATTGATTTACCAGGAAGCCAACGGATTCCATTCATTTCAGAACGGTATGAAAATCGTCTTGCGGAGATCTTCCGGTACACAAGACAAATTGAGCCAGTAATAGGAAAATGGTCTGTATTCATGTAAGATAAATGGATAACGCTGCGAATAGAAGATTACATGTGTGACAGCGCCATTTTAACTTCAAGACTTGGTGAAACGACAACAAAAACATTTTTTAGTTGATGGTTTCAGCCTGCAATAACTTACAGGCCACATTGGAAAATACGTTTTAAACGTTGACTGAGATTGACTCACCATGACTGCTTTGTCTAGGTTCGCTTCAGTGGAGACCACTGAATTTGAGTCGCTTTTTTTTCTTTTTCGTTTGATCACAAGTTATGTTTCTTTCTGTCATGCAGTGTTGATTTTGCCGACTAAAACTATGACGACACATGTTTGTCGACTGCGTTTTTTTCACTGATGAAAACTAAATTAAAAACTAAGCTGTAATGACTAAAACTAACACTAAATTGTCAATTTCGTCAACAAAATAAAAACTAGACTAAAACGTTAGGGAGGGACTAGTGGAGAAGAGAGTCATTTTATGTTTGGTTGGTCTCAGGTGTTGCGGGCTGAAAATAGCAGATCTACAAGCTCACAACGCGTCGCAGCTTGTGAGCTTGTAGATCGGCTATTTTCAGCACACAACCAAGTGTAAAATCAGTCATTACGATGCCATCAAGGCCTGCCAAAATACATTTTAGTTGACGAAATCAACTGTAGATTTAGTCGCCTAAAATCTTATGATATTTAGTCGACTAAAATTAGACTAAAACTAAAACGTTTCAGGTGACTAAATCATGACTAAAACGAAATTACATTTTATTCAAAAGACTAAAGACTAAAACTAAATCAACATTTGCTGTCAAAAACAAACAAACACTGCTGTCATGCATACTGTGGTTTGCAGATCTCTTTACAATACACACATGGTACAGTCTCTTCTCCAGAGTGTCCCAAGTCAGGGAATTGTGTGCCGTGCTCTGTCCTCTGCCTACTTTCTGGAGGTTGAAAATGACAAATCTTGTTTCTTCAAACCCGGCGGGGGCCTGCATTGATGTTATTACAGTCACAAAGAACGAATGCTTTTTTCATCCCTCTTCGAGTGACAGCCGCTTGGCTCTTGCTGCCCTCTTCTGCTCACAGAAAAAGACTTGACATTTCATATATCTGAAGTTTTTTTTTTAATTCATCTTTCAAATCGTCGTTGTCAGGTGAAAACCTTGTATGTCCAAAACGGTTCGTTTTGTATTTATCATTTTAGAAATTATTTAAACTAGTGAAAACAGCCGATCTACAAGCACACAACGCCTCGGCGTTGTGTGCTTGTAGATCTGCTGTTTTCACTACTTTTGTGTGACGGCCTTGTACGATGATGCAGGGCTTTACTTCGCGAAAGAACATACAAATTTGAAACTTGGAGATACGAGGTTTCTGCCCAACAGTGACGATATATCTGAAGATCGGTTTTTGCAGTGGCATTTTAATTCATCTTTCAAACTAGACCTTACCCGTTCGAAGATATGTGCTCCAAAATATGTCAAACGCACCCGGTGAAAGTGTGTGAGAGAGAGAGAGAAACATTCCTAACTGTGAGAGAAAGGGGTGTGTGTGTGTGGGGCTACAGATCCCATGGCCTGGAGGAACGGACCGTAACCCTGGCAACAGACAGCAGAGTTCAACAGAAGTGGTTAAGAAAACGCTAAAAAAACTGCTTTAATTTGGGAGAAATGAAATTCGGGCTCCGTCAGTGTTGGTATAATGCTAATGGCCAATACCATGTGAACTTTGGGATCAGTTGCTGAAGCGAGTGAATAGATAAACGTAGATAAGCGTGAGCGTTAGAGCGTTAGAGCGTGAGCGTTAGAGCGTTAGAGCGTGAGTTTGCTCCTTTATTAGTAGGATGTACGTTTTGTGACTTTCTCTCTCTCTCTCTCTCTCTCTCTCTACCTTCTTCATCTCCCCCTGTTCTCTGCGTTCATTAGAACCAGTGTGCCTCAGCTCTTGGCAGTACTCTGCTGCGCTGCGACAAGCTGGACCGCGACGAGATCAAGAACCTGCTCATGTGCTTCCTGCACGTCCTCAAGAGCATGTCAGAGGGTACGGTGGCCATGCAGTCTCACTCTATGCACAAAGACGTCATCCGTCTTTCTCAGGAACACCTCAGCTGTTCTTTTGCACCTGATACATGCATTATCATTATCATCCCTTGGGATGGGTCTGTTATCACCGTTGTCATGCCTTAGCCAAGGCTCAGTGGTCTGACTACCAGCTCCCAGGAGCTGGGAGACCCAGACTTCACTATCAGCCTTGGTCTTGTCATTGCAATGCGCATGCGCCAACACACGTTCAGAGGAGAGAAAAAAAGGAAGTCCTACTCACGCTGGGATTCGAGACTACCAGGTTGGGAATTCTAGCCATGCGCTCTTACTGAGGACGCTACTGAGACGGAGGCGCCGCTCCGACATTTTTGTTTTAGGGTTAGGTTTAGGCATAGTTTTACGGAGGTTTGGGTTAGGTTTAGGCATAGTTTTACTGAGGTTAGGGTTAGGTTTATGCATAGTATTTTTCACTGCCGCGCTTCGTGCCGTTACCGAGTTATTTGCCGGTAAAAGTTAAGCAAAAAAAAAAAAGAAAAGCTGCCTGGTTAGCTCACCCAGTAGCGACGGTTGGTAGGTAATCTAACGGCCCGGGTTCGATTCTCGCTGAGGGAACGACCAGTACATTATTTCTCTGAACATGGGTTAGCGCATGCGCATTGCAATGACAAGACCATGGGTGATAACGGAGCTACCAGCTCCTGGGAGCTAGTAGTCAGACTACTGAGCCTTGGCCAAGGCATGACAGCAGTGATAACAGACCCATCCCAAGGGACGACAACGGGGATATCGGCTGCGTTTTTATTAATGAGAAGCTTATCCATTTCCTTTTGTAATTTGCCTCATAATTTGCTCATCTGCTGTTCCTGCTCAAGAGAACCTTGCAGGCTTTTGACATCAATGGCTTATGAAATTAATTTGTGAGGAGGCCGTTACTTGGTCCTAACGTTATTATCGTGTATTTCTTTGTCCCCCCAGAGGCCTTGTTCACATACTGGAATAAAGCGACTCCCTCGGAACTAATGGACTTCTTCACATTAGTGGAGTAAGTGTCCCGATCTACAGTTGAGGTCAGACTATATGAACAAGATATTTTCATAATATATATCTAATATAAACTTAGCACAAAAAGAATGGAAACTTGACTTCGGTCCATTATATCTCCCCTTTAATAATACCAATTTGTATTGTGTTTTATATCATTTTTATCGTTGATTCGTCACCTTTACAACAAGGTACAGCTTCAGGCATTCGAGGCATGAGCTACACAGCCAAACGTGTGGGTAGCGCCGACCAAAATTTGGCCAAAATGGCTTGCAATACTTTTCTGCTGGCATTTACTCTCGTTTTGGGCTTCCCTGACACTGAGCTTAAAATGAACAAAGTGTAAAAATGGACAATATGTGTTGTTTTTTCTTTTCCTTATTACTGTTGGAGAGCGCAATCATTCAATGAACCAAGCAACAAAGGTGAACACCAAAAGAACAAATTGTTATTATTAAAGGGGAGATATAATAATGAATCGAAGTCAAGTTTCCTTTCTTTTTGTGCTGAGTTTATATCTATCTATAATGTATAGTGTCCTCTGTGTCTAATCTGAGCACGCTAGTGTCTTTGGTTCTCATGGAAATGATACATTTAGTAAAGAAATACCAATAATCTCATGACGTAGCAGTTTTTGTGTGAACATGCTGTAGTACACAGCCATGTCAAATTCCTCGTACTGTATGTGTGCATGAATGTACATCAGTGTTGTTTTTGACTGCACATTTTGATGTAGTTTTAGTCATAGTCTTTTGAATAAAATGTCATTTAGTTTTAGTCATAATTTAGTCACCTGAAAAGTTTTAGTTTTAGTCAAATTTTAGTCGACTAAATATCATACGTTTTTAGGCGACTAAATCTACAGTTTATTTAGTCAACTGAAATGTATTTTGGCAGGCCTTGATGGCCTCGTAATGACTGATTTTACACTTGGTTGCGTTTGCCTTGCAGGGTGTGCCTGCATCAGTTCAGATACATGGGGAAGAGATTCATCGCAAGGTACAGTGAACTTTGAGACCTGCTGAGGTGAAAGTCAGAGTCGTCCTGTATTGATCCACTGATTCATCATCAGTCAATAACAAACACTAATTCTGTTGGCAACCTAATAAACCGACAACAAACAAGACTCACACAGTCCTCATAGATTTACACACACACACACGCACGCACGCACGCACGCACGCACGCACGCACGCACGCACGCACGCACACACACACACACACACACACACACACACACACACACACACACACACACACACACACACACACACACACACACACACACACAAATACACTCAACCCCTCCTATTTATTTTAACCCCTTGTTCTTGTGTTTTGTTGGCTGTAACGCTGCTCTTGTGTGGTTAATACCGCTGGGCCCTGGGGCCCCTCCTGCATGGGTAAGAGCTCTCTGCCTCTCTCTCTCTCTCTCTGTCTCTTTTTCACTTGAGCTGTGCATGATGCTGCCATTTCCTTTCCATCCTAATGGCTTAGACGCTACAGCTAAGGAAAAACCACAGGGCTCTCCCAGTGTACTGTACACACATGCCTGCTGTCGGTTAGTCCTTAAAGGACAACTTTGTTTTTTTACAACAAGGGTTCATATTTTGGATTGTAATTAGAGAAAAGCTTTGCTTCGTTCTACTGTATTGTTTTATCGCGTTCACCGTGCTAAAATGTGGGGCATCCGTACGCATGGGGGCATGCCTACAAGTGGCTAAATATACGGTACACAATAAGCCAGCAGTTTCTTTATTGTTATTTACAGTAACACTTCTAGCCCCCATAAGTCACATCCAACCATGAAAGGTTGCGTTGTATCTTGGGAATGGGTTTATTCTGTGTAAAATTACATATTTAGCCACTTGTACGCATGCCCCCAACCACTGAAATAAGAATCTCTAAAACAATAGAAAGAAGTAAATGAAATAATTTTAACACTCATCTTTTATATTCTTTAATTACAATCTAAAATATAAACCCTTGTTGTAAAAAACTAAAGTTGTCCTTTAAGCCTGATTTATACTTTGTGGTATGCCAGGTGTCGCACCCAGAATATAGCCGATCTATAAGCTCACAACACTTTACAGAAGTGACGCTTTGTGAGCTAATAGATCGGGTTCTCTTCTATTCTTAAATAGGAGTTGAGTTGCAGTGCATTGTACATGTTCCCAGTCACTCGCTGGTCTGCTGTATGCAATGTTTGTCTTATGTGTGATGCGTTCCATTAACCCACCACCAGTACGTTACAGTAAACCCTACACTAGGGATCTTCATCTTGCCACAAAACATCCAAACCATTGTGTTCCAAAAAGGGTTCATTTATTAATTCGTTTTTTGTTTTAAACCAGTGGTTCTCAACCCTTTCAGGCCGCAACCCCCAAAAAAATCATATTTTAACTGGGGACCCCCCCATCCTGACGAGCACTAAGAGTTGAGGCATTACATTGTGTATAACGCGGTTCTATTGTGAAAATAGCAAAATAGTTTGCGAGGCGTTGTGAGCATGTAGTTCTACTATTTTCACAATTTCTTCCTCAAATATTTGACAACTTGGCCAATGTTTAATTTGTCATTTCAGAGGTATTAAAATTCCTTACATTGTCACTTCAGGAATGTGCACATACTCTCTATACACTTTATGTTGCTTTGTTTACTGTTGAGTGAGAAAATAATGTTACACATTAAGTTAAT
The DNA here is from genome assembly GCF_963921795.1 of Nannobrachium achirus. Classification (NCBI taxonomy): domain Eukaryota; kingdom Metazoa; phylum Chordata; class Actinopteri; order Myctophiformes; family Myctophidae; genus Nannobrachium; species Nannobrachium achirus. The sequence goes on along the minus strand of NC_137831.1, from coordinate 39,798,885 downwards.
CATCTGGGGAGTCCCCAAATAATCTGGGGACCCTCCTGGGGTCCCGACCCACAGGTTGAGAACCACTGCTGTAAACAATAGTTTGGCGTACCATTGACAGTGTTCTCCGCTCTTCTTTGCCCAACAGGAGTCAGGAGGGGATGGGGCCCTTGGGCCCAGTGGTGGCAGACAGGAAGTCTCTGACTCTGCCCGTGTCTCGTAACAGGGCGGGAATCCTGCACGCACGTCTGCAGCAGCTCGGCACGCTGGAGAACGCACACACCTTCAACAACAGTAAGAACTCACACCTTAAAGGGGAAGACCACCCATTTTCAATATTGAACTCTGTCATTAATATACCTTAGAGGAGTTGTGTGGAAATAGAAAAAAAGTTCCCCCCCTTCTGTGTTGCCTAGAACTGGAGGATTGATTTTGGGGTTTGTATTGTAAAGTACAACTTGATGACATCACACCGTTGTACTTTACAATACAAACCCCAAAATCAATCTTCCAGTTCTAGGCAACACAGAAGGGGGGGGACTCCTTTAAGGTATATTAATGACATAGTTCAATATTGAAAATGGGTGGTCTTCCCCTTTAAACAACAGTGCGACCGTTCTAGTTGGAAAAAGAACACGCACAAAAAAAAAGGTTGTCAAGCCGTCTCACACTACAGAAACAGGAGATAGGCAAGGAGCCTATCTCCTGTTCGAATGTTATCATCCGATACCATCGGAGATTATCACGTCTTATCAGCCGATATTATTAAGCTAGTAGGGCCATGCTTTGCCGACTGAAGCGCTTATCAGCTGAGTGTATCGACATGCTCTACAGACTGAAGAAAAAAATAAAATAAAAAAGGGAATCCCCTAGTGGGATTTGAAACGACTACCGTGGGTTTCCCAGCCACCCGACGCTACCGCTCACGCCACATGATTCACGACGGAGGTGCGCCATCTCAGGCGCCGATGAGCCCCGCGAGGCACTGCCGAGCGAGCGAGTCGCCGTGCCGAGCGTTGCGAACATCGCATGAGCCGACTCACCGTCGTTACCGAGTTATGTGCCGTTATGGACAGAATAGTAAATATTAACCAGGGGACTGCTTCTGCATCCGAATGCGGCTCAAAGGGACTGTACTGTGTTAGTATCCACATTGTCAAAGATAACACAAAAAAAGGGGGGTTGGCCAGTCGCTCGGTAGCTCTGTAAGTAGAGCAAGGTGACTACTATAAATATGGTCTGTGATCACGTCCCACTGACGGGAGATAACTATTTGAGTCAAGATATGTCAGCGCATGTGCACTAACACTCTGACCGACTCAGTCGGCAGAGCATGGCCCTACTCGCTGGATAATATCGGCTGATAAGAAGTGATAATCGCCAAGGATATATTGGTGCCTTCATGGGCCACATGGCTCGGCAATACTCGGCGATAAAATAGGTTTAATTCCCAATGGTGTTGTCAGTAGTAAACTTTCAGTTTTTATCAACTTCGTCGAACAGAATCAGCTGACCAGAGGGAGAAATTGGCCAGGACGTTGAATGCAGTTGATATTTTTAACAAGCTCTCTTGATATCATAATATCAGTTATCGATTGACACAGCACTTGTGTTTGTGTTTCTGTTCAGTGTATTCCCACACCGATGCGGACGTCAGCAGCCAGTCTCTGCTGGAGGCCAACGTGGCTACAGAGGTCTGTCTGACTGTGCTAGACACACTCAGCACCTTCATCACTGGCTTCAAGGTAGGAAGAACAGACCTACTGTAATACATCAAGTCATTATACACAATGGCTAGTCTAGTGACTAGACATTCGTTCTCTACGGCTATGTCATTCCTCTGTGACTTAAGTCCCCATCTCTCAGCCTGTGTACCTAAAATGTTCCAAGTTTCATTCTAGAAGTTTAATCAGGGACTAAGGGTCGATTCACACTCTAATAAGGAGCCTAACTAATTTCGGTTCGGGAGGGCTCCCCGACCCGAAATTAGTTCGGGGGGAGTCCATTCATACTTTATTAACGGCTAGTGCCGAAGTCGCTTTAAATATTGGAGGTCCATGTCATGACAACGTTTGTGGGCGATGAATGAGCGTTGCAGGGCGGATACATATCTGACTGGCCCTCGCTGCACGCTGATAACCGATATTTTACAGGCTCATATCTGACGATACCGATTCCGATACCGATATGTATTACATTATTATATTATATTATAAAGCAATATATATGTTATCGGAATCGCTATCGACAGATATGGCACTGAAAATATCTAAATCTAATATTTGTATTTAAAAAAATCCAAGTTTCCCAGAAAATCCTGATTGAATCTTCCAGCCTCCATCATTACAAAGGGCTTTTCCAGCTTCACATTCAAATGTGAATATTATAAAACAAAATATCGGCTAAACCGATCAGTTATTTTGATATCGGTTCGATACCGATAATGCATTTTTATGGCTGATATTGCAGATGTTGATATTGACCTGTACTTTCACGTGTCTGTGCCTTTCCTACGGCCTGCTGTGGCCTCAGACCCAGCTGAGTTCAGACCTGGGCCACAACCCTCTGATGAAGAAGGTGTTCCAGGTTCACCTCTGCTTCCTGCAGATCCCTCAGTCCGAGGCCGCCCTCAAACAGGTCTTCACCTCCCTCAGGACCTTCATCTACAAGGTGAGGGTGATAGAATGTGGACACACAGTTTTACACGTTATCAATCTCTAAAATATTGTCGTTGTCAGGTGGAACAAGTAAAGCCCTGCTTCATCATTGCTTCATCATTCAAGGCCGCCGCACAAAAGTAGTGAAAACAGCAGATCTACAAGCACACGACGCCTCGCGGTGCGAGGCGTCGTGTGCTTGTAGATCGGTTGTTTTCACTAGTTTAAATCAGCCTGTCTGTGTGTGTGAACTTCGTTTGAATCGTTTCAACTGCTGCAAGGATTGGATATTCGTTACCCCCCGGCTCCACCGGGCGCGTCGTGTTGCTCTGCGTCTTGACGCCGTCATTGACGGCGTCTCATTGACGTCCGACCGGCTCCACCGCAGCGCAGCGGCTGTGACTGTGAGGTTCATTCTATGGCCAATATAGCCCATTTCCAAAACTACATGAAAATCACTTTCAAACAGGAATAAAACTATTTGTGAACTGAAATGTGAACGTATAGCGCACACTATGTTCAGCAGAGAGCAGCAATGCACCACTGACCACTTTGTTTTGTCATGATTATAGCCTGTTGTACATAATTTTATCAAAGAAGACCGCTGTAATTACAAAAAAAATATATATATGCTAGGATCTAGTCACCCGTGTGAATGGATAGCCAACAGCAGAAACGCACGTACAGTATATAGCCTACATTTAAATATAGCCTACAATGCATTTATTCATATTTTATACATGACTGGACGTTGTGGACGCCGTCAAAAAATTGAACCGGGGCGATTTTCGAGTTTGGACGCCGTCACCGGAGCGTCCGACGTTGACGTTACCGTCGGCAGTGGAGCCACCCTTCATTGATTAAAACGGGAGCATTCCCAGCGTTGACGTTGACGCGACGCTCGACGCGCCCGGTGGAGCCGGGGGGTTAGACTCACCCTCACCCCCCGCGCTCATTGGATCAGCCGAAAATAAATGCAGATTCATATACTCAGCTGCAGACCAGAGCAGAGGTTGCGCTAGGATTTTTAACAGCCGGTCACCGTGACCGGCATGATTAAAATTTATCGGACATCTGATAAAAATACCGGACATAATAATTTTAATGCATGGGTGACAAGCAGGTGCAAAAACAAAGCCAAAAACAACAGTTTAAGTCCTGTTGTATAGTTGGGACTGAACTAATTGAATGTAAAGGAGTAGTAGGCTGTACAAAAAACATACAGCTTCATCTTGCATAAGGAAATTAATTATATTGGACTACTCACGCAGGCTGTGTGTTTGCACACATACTGCATGGTTTCATAACAAGTTGTTTCTGTTATGCATCATATTTCAGGCCAACACATAATAATGTACAGAATAATGAGAAATAGTCTGAAAGTGGGGTCTGCGCAAATGTTTCATAGGTTGATAGATTAATCTGGCCAGAAAGGAATCAATTATAGACTACTCACTAGTATGGTCGAGTGGTCACGATAGTGCGTCCATCTCTGTTATGCAACTTTGAAGGTTGAAAAGGCTTTGGTGGTGATCTTGTACAGTTTCCATAACATCTCCTCATAAAGAACTTCAATCGAGTGTATAAAGTTTGTTTTATATGGGTTGTAGTTGTCCTGCGTGCCTTCCATAATTCCCATGGGTTCACAGTGCGCATTGCAAGATGACGCTGAAATGGACTGCTGTCTTCTCTCTCCCCCCAGCGCCCCCGTTCGCAAATTAATGTTTAGGCTAAACAGTTCTGATAATACAACTTATTTTTGACTGTCCATTCATGTACTACAACTTAAACTGCGCGCTCATATTCCAAACCAAGGCAGCTCATAGAGAGCTTAACGACAACATAACAAACCGACAACTAGGCCTACCCAGCAACAACTATCATTTCCTGTCTTACCTTCACAATAAAGTGTCTCCCGTTTACCTCCCAATGCAGCTTATTTCACACAGGTTATTATTAACAGGAAAAAGTGTAACTTAACCCGTGTGTGTTTGTGCAACCAGACTTGCATGTGAGAGAGAGTGATGAGGATGAGAGAGAGAGAGAGAGAGAGAGACATTGAGAAAGAGAGAGAGAGAGAGATTTGCGGTCCTTATGTCCGATGAGGTTTATATTTTCCGGTCTTTGTCATTATAAATCGGTAAAATCCGGCAATTTCCGGTCTAACGCAATCTCTGGACCAGAGAAAGAGTCCACTCTGAGAGTGGGCGGGGTCTATGGTCTGGAAGCAGGCTAGACCATATCTACAGTAACAGGACTTCATATGGGAATGCCCATATATGGAGGCCACATCGGCCACATACCACACGCCATAACAGAATCCATATGGCCAAGACAGGCCATATCTGTGTGGCTGGTTCTAAAGACAGGGATCTCCATGTATGGGCTTAAAAGGGATTGTATGTATGATGTTTCACATAACAAATAACTGAATAAGCATGTTTGGGCTCTCACAGCACATCTCCATATTACAGTACATGGATCTCCATATATGGGTACCAGGGGTCTCCATATATGGGTAACTGGTCCGATATACGTACATCACTGGCCAGATGGACAAGACATGGCGCGACCTTGTCCTTTAGGGCGAGGTCGCTTGTCACCCTGAGACGTCTTACTAGTATAACGTCACTGTCGGGCAGAAACCTTGTATATCCAAGTTTCAAATTTGTACGTTTTTTCATAAAGTAAAGCACTGCTTCATCATACAAGGCCGTCGCACAAAAGTAGTGAAAACAGCAGATCTACAAGCACACAACGCCTCGCGGTGCGAGGCGTTGTGTGCTTGAAGATCGGCTGTTTTCACTAGTTTAGTTCATTTTTAAAACGATAAATATAAAACGAAAGGTCTTGGACATACAAGGTTTCCACCCGACAACGACGATATATCAAATAGCAAAAATAGCCACCCTATAAACTCACAACGTGTCGCAACGCGAACGGCTATTTTCATGGAATGTTCATGTATAACATGCCCACAATAGGGATGCGAGGGTTCGCGTGGTTAATAAAACGCTCCTGTTCCTCAAACCTCTGGTCCCGTCCTCTAGTTCGGCTGCACGTTCTTTGACGGCCGGGCGGACATGTGCGCCTCGCTGTGCTACGAGATCCTCAAGTGCTGCAACTCCAAGCTGAGCTCCATCCGCAGCGACGCCGCCCACCTCCTCTACTTCCTCATGAAGAGCAACTTCGACTACACCGGACGCAAGTCATTCGTACGCACGCACCTGCAGGTAGGGGTGTGTGTGTGTGTGTGTGTGTGTGTGTGTGTGTGTGTGTGTGTGTGTGTGTGTGTGTGTGTGTGTGTGTGTGTGTGTGTGTGTGTGTGTGTGTGTGTGTGTGTGTGTGTGTGTGTGTGTGTGTGTGTGTGTGTGTGTGTGTGTGTGTGTGTGTGTGTGTGAGAAGGCATTCACGAATAGTGATTTTTAGTTTTCGAATTATTCGACCTCAAAGTATTCGAATAGTCGAATATTCGACAGGACTGGCCAAACTGTCAAATATTAACAATTTTGCTGCCATTTTAAACATAGCTGTACTAAGCAGCTGCCAAATTGTCCTTACCTTTTTTGGGTAAAAAAAATCATAGGGCAAGGTCACAATCAAGGTAAAAAATTGAAAATGGGTATATCTCAGGAACAGGGAGGTGTTGGTGTTGACAGGTCTTACAACAGGTCTTACAGCCTAAAGTCTCCGAAGCGGCTATATACAGCGACCATACTTTGAATCGTTTCATAATGATTAAAGCTAATTAAATCTTCAGGCTCCTCGGGCATCGCAGAGAGGTACAGCGGGAAATCTCCGGTTTCGACGGGGATCGCGGGAAATGAGTTAAGTAAGAAAGAGGCGAACATTATGAAAATAGCAGATCTACATGCTCACAACGCCTCACAATATTTATCTGCAGAACCGAGTCACATTAAATGTAATACCTACTATTCCAAATGCTTGTCAGGGTGGGGGTCCTCAGTTCAAATATGTTTATTTTGGGGGTCACAGCCTAAAAAGGTTTGAGAAGCCCTGGTATAGAGCATTAACAAATTCATCCAGCAGGGGCATTGACAACTCATTCTTCCTATCTAGCCAAGTTTCATAAACTATAGCCCTTACCCGTTCAAAGATATGAGCTCTGAAATGATGTGCAGTGTGTGGGTTATGGGGTGTGCACTGTGCACACAGTATATGAGGGATGGTACGTAACTTTAACTGGTGCTTACAATCAATGTAAGAAATACCCGTTTCGTTCAATGGCTACAGAGATACTGTACTGTGTACCGATCTGCATGATTTTGGACAACATCTCTAACAGGGCCAGACACCCCCACACGCGGGGGGGTGGGGGTGTCTTCGAATATTCGAATATTCGAATATTTGGCGAATGCCCTAGTGTGTGTGTGTGTGTGTGTGTGTGTGTGTGTGGGCCTCTGTTTTCGTGGGAAAGAATAATTGAGAAATTGATGTAATGTGTATTTGTGTGTGTGGGAGTAGGGCTGTCACGATTATGATATTTTACATCACGATTAATTGTTACTCAGATAATTGCGATTTACGACGTCATTGTGTTTTTGTCGGTGACAATTACATTTCTGTTAAGCTTGTAGCCTTTGAAGTTGCACATGGCAGATATGACACCTACATATATCGAAGAAATGACTGACAATGAGTAATAAAGTTGTCAAATTTTGACAACTTTATTACTTAAAAAAGAACATTGATAGTGGAAATAGCCGATCTACAAGCTCACAACGCGCTGCAACGCGACGCGTTGTGAGCTTGTAGATCTGCTATTTCCACTATTTTGGAAGATTTTTGAAAATATATGAACATATTTCAACATGAAAACGATTATGACGATTATGACAAAATAATTGCGATTATGTCAAATAATTGCCATTAGACGATTATGTAATAATTGTGACAGGCCTATGTGGGAGTGACTAAATGAAAGTGTGGATGCTTGCAGTTCTGTCTGCGTGTGACGGTATGTCTGTGTAAGCTGTACATCTTGCACGTCAGTGCAGAGCATTCATTCTGTGTGTTCCCCTTCCCTGTCCTCCCATCCAGGTGGTGATCGCTGTCAGTCAGCTGATCGCCGATGTCATCGGCATCGGAGGGACACGCTTCCAGCAGTCGCTGTCCATCATCAACAACTGTGCCAACAGCGACAAGAACATCAAAGTATGAGAGTAGACGCCTGATTGTCAGAAACCTCCCTATAAGCACAGCTGTAGCAGTTTCTACAGGGATGATAGATAGATACATAGATACCTTTATTATCTCAAGGGGGTTAAATCAGTCGCCCGGAGGCAGCACAGCAGTTTAAGGATATTTAGCAAGGTACATCAAAGAAAGTGAACAAAGAATATATACATAAAGTGTCAAAAAACTGTCAATGCTCAACGTGAAACAGCCAGCTTGAACAAAAAAAGCAATCCTTAAGCACAACTATAAATTACATCGGTATCGGCCGATGTTTGCCATTAACGGTCAATATCGATCGGTATCGGCAAATAAAGTTGCCATTAACAGATGGCAGTAGCCGGTATTTATCTGTTGTTGATAAGCATACATTTTGCGCTGGCTATGTTGGTGTTTGGTTATTTGCAGCCTACCAAGAGAGTAGATTCTGAACAGTTATTTCTTATAATGTTGATTTATTTGTTTCCCTCTCGCAAAAAGGGGAAATAATACACCAAAAACGAAATAAACAAATATCGGTATCAGTATCGGCTATCGGCTTAATTTTTATTTTAAACATCGGTATTGGACAAGAATTTCCATATCGGTGCATCCCTATTATAACAGTGCCCAAACAAACAGTCAATGTAAGTATCTCTCTGCCATGTCAAACACAAGCAAAATACTCAATACTACTACTGTAACACAACCTAATAGTGCAGAGCCAAACCAAATAATGTGTCCAATGGTCAGTGCAAGAAAAAACAACAAAAAAAGAAAAAAAAAGAAAGGGTGACACACATGAGCACCCTCCCTGGAAAGGTCCTTAGAGCTCAGAGTCAGTACAACTATAGTTCTGGTAAAATAAGGCTACCGTCGTCCTAGGTTAGGAAGGTAGTCCTTGTCAAGCGACCGCTGGGTGTCTCATTGTATAGCTTCAGAGCAGCCGGTACAAAGGACTTTCCCAGTCTCTCGCATCTCCGTCCTAGGTAGGTGAAACGGTCATTTCCTCCCTTAATCCAGTAACTGAAGATCTCAAGGTGGAGGGGGTGGGAGGAGTTCTTCCAGCTTGGATGCTGCAGTATATGGCCAGAGTTGTCATTATGTCACAGCCATTCTCGCCTCTCTTAACTGCAGCACACGGCGTTCCCGTCGGACGTGAAGGACCTGATGAAGCGCATCCGGACGGTGCTGATGGCCACGGAGCAGATGAAGGAGCACGAGAACGACCCGGAGATGCTGGTGGACCTGCAGTACAGCCTGGCCAAGTCCTACACCAGCACCCCCGAGCTGCGCAAGACCTGGCTGGACAGCATGGCGCGCATCCACCACAAGAACGGAGACCTGTCAGAGGTGGGTGGCCGGACACCAACGCAAATTCTGGGCCCTGGGTACAAGGATTCACTGCGTTATTTTGTGCTTTAACTATTGAAAAATAGCAGATATACAAGCTCACAGCGCGGCACCGAGTGCCGCGCTGCGAGCTTGTAGATCTGCTATTTTTGAAAAATCATGAAAGTTTGTCTTTGAAGGTTTTTTTGAAAAACCTGTTTCTATGTCAGTGGTGCTCAAGCTTTTTCATGTGAAGGACCCCCAAAATGATATGTATTTGGCCACGCACCCCCATCTCAAAATATTTAGTTCCAGGGACCCCTCCCGAAGCAAAATTTGAGTTACAAATGTTCGCTTGAAAAATACATATATTCAAAGATTTGCACATATTTTCACGACTTTTCAGAAATAGCAGATCTACGTGCCGCGCTGTGAGCTTGTATATCTGCTATTTTTCACTGGTTAAAGCATTCAATAATTTTAGGCCTTGAACACTGCTTTTCAATGACAAGAGATGCAACATTCTTTCTCAAACAAACTATCAAGATAAAATGGCACCGGCAGCCTTTGGTTTTTTCATCCTGTCTGACCTGTGGCTGTGTGTTTTCTTGGCAGGCGGCCATGTGTTACGTGCACGTCGCTGCGCTCGTGGCTGAGTACCTGTGGAGGAAAGGTGAGTTTGAGTTGAATATGCCCCTCTGTCAATGACAAAGAACACCCACCCCTCCCCAACAAATCCTGTGCCTCCCCTACTGTAGTGCAGTGGTTCTCAACCTTTTCAGGCCGCGACCCCCAAAATAATCATATTTTAGCATTTGACGAGCAATAAGAGTTGAGGCATTACATTTTGTATAACGCGGTTCTATTGTGAAAATAGCAGATCTACATGCTCACAACGCCTCGCGTTGCGAGGCGTTGTGAGCATGTAGATTGGCTATTTTCACAATTTCTGCCTCTGATATTTGACAATTTGGCCAATGTTTAATTTGTCATTTTAGAGGTATTAAAACGTCCTTAAATTGTCACTTTAGAGATGTACAGATAACCTCTATACACTTAAACGTTATGTTGGTTTGTTTGCTGTTGAGAGAGAAAACAATGTTTCACATTAAGCTAATCATCTGGGGACGCCCCAAAATAATTTGGCGACCCCCCTGGGGGACCTGACCCACAGGTTGAGAACCACTGCCCTACAGTACATGGTATCCCTCTGGGCTGTCCTACTGTTTGTCTAAACTAGCCCTTACCCGTTCAAAGATATGAGCTCCAAAATGATGTGCAGTGTGTGGGTTATGGGATGTGCACTGTGCATACAGTATATGAGGGATGGAAAGTAACTTTAACTGGTGCTTGCATGATAATATGTAGGAGCATCAATGTAAGAAATACCCGTTTTGTTTAATGGCTACAGAGATACTGTTTTCCAACCCCCCCCCCCCCCCCCGACCGCCCGCCCGCCTGCACACACACCCGCCTGCCTGCCTGCCTGCACACACACACACACAGCTGGTTAAACATGTTGCCTCATGCTAGATGCAGAATAGATTAGCCTCAAGCTAGATGCAGAATAGATAGTAGATACACCATAAAAATGCTAATATACAGCATACGATTTGTGAAAGTGACAAACGGGCTTCACAGTTATGTCAGGTGTGTTCATATGCTAATTGTGATGCGATTTCAGATCAATTGCTCCAACCACTGAGGAGAAACGCTGTTTCAGACAGACAGACACTCACTCAGACATTTGCAAAATTATAGTATAGACTAGCCCTTACCCGTTCAAAGATATGAGCTCCAAAATGATGTGCAGTGTGTGGGTTATGGGATGTGCACTGTGCACACAGTATATGAGGGATGGAAAGTAACTTTAACTGGTGCTTGCATGATGTAGGAGCATCAATGTAAGAAACCCGTTTCGTTTAATGGCTACAGAGATACTATCCCCCCCCCCCCAGCCCGCCCGCCCGCCCGCCTGCACACACACACACACTCCCCCCCCCCCCCCCCCCCCCCCCCCGTGTGTGTGTGTGTGTGGGTTTGTGTGTGATTGTGCATGGCCTGAACAACAGCGCCCCTCCCTTAACATGTGTGGTCACAAAAGGTACTGTAGGCTAAATAGATATAGATACAGCATAAAAATGCGAATATACAGCATACGATTTGTGAAAGTGACAAACGGGCTTCACAGTTATGTCAGGTGTGTTCATATGCTGATGGTGATGCGATTTCAGATCAATTGCTCCAGCCACCGAGGAGAAACGCTGTTTCATACAGACAGACACTCACTCAGACAGACATTCGCAAAATTATAGTATAGATAGAATGACAATGTCACTTTAGTCCACTGGGGTAAATTGTGAGTGAAAGTTACATACATTTAAATGAATTCTGAACACTGGCGTATTGCATCACACACGGTTTAGCTAAACTAAAATGGAGACCGTTTTAACACTCCTTTAGCAGCTCCACGCAAGCTTGCACGCAGTGTGTGTGTGTGTGTGTGAGTGAGAGCAGTGTTGGGGAAGTTAAAGTTACATGTAACTGAGTTACGTATCTAAGTTACATTTTGCTGTAACTTGCTTGTACCTGAGTTACATTCATATTTCTGTAACTCGTCAAGTAACTGAGATACTTTTTGGGTCATTTTTGGCTCAAGTTACAAGAAGTTACAAGCGAAGTTATACATTTTGCATTTAAGTTTTGTTAAGACTGGTGATCAAATGTCATGTAACAGTTTAATTACCGGTAATATGTATAGCAATGGTGTAGCTATCACTATACAAGGCACCAGTCTTTTTCTATTTTTTAAGAGATGTGATCAAATTGAAGATCAAATGTCATACAGTATCCTCAACAGATCCTCTTTTTCGTGGAATTTTATTTTAGGAACACAGATGTTTACAAAAGAAAACCCTTTGTTAAATAAAAGTATAAAACTCAATTGAGAGGCATATTTCTGCTGTTTTAATGATATTTGTAGGATATTATATTTTGTTTCATGTACACCAAATGTACATTCTTAATTTAACGCTGAAAAAAAAGTAACTTGAGTTACTCAAGTTACATTTTCCATGTAACTTGAAACGTTATAAGTTACATTTCTCCAGGGGTAGAACTTTAACTTGATGAAGTTACTGCCATGGTGAGTTACTTGTAACTGTACAAGTTACGCTTTCAAAGTAACTTCCCCAACACTGAGTGAGAGAGAGAAAGAGAGAGAGAGAGAGAGAGAGAGAGAGAGAGAGATAGAGAGAGAGAGAGAGAGAGAGAGACAACAGGTGGCAGCACAATCACTCTTTTAAAGCACCTGGTAAACCCTTGTTTACTGCTCCAATAGTCTTTTTATGACTCCCTTAATAATAATACGCAGATTAATGAGTAACTGGGAAAACCATTGATATCATGTTTACAGAGTGTTTATTATCTCCATAAAACAGCTTAATAATTAAAGCTTAATAAATGTAATGTCTACCGGTGGAGTTGTGAACCATTATTCTGGTTGATGATGAAGAAGGATAATGTCTATTTGTTTAGTCAAGCTACCGTACCAGGGCACCCACATTGCAACTTCTCTTTGAACTCTCTTTTAATTGTTGATATTATAGATCAGGGGTCTTCCAACATTTTCAGGCCAAGGACCTCTTAGTTGAGAGAGAGATGAAGCAGGGACCCCCACAACCTCTTCATAGATTCCATATAGTTTCATTGTTTGACAGCACAATCATCTGTGTATTTTGGATTCGTGTCAATTTATGTTTTCAGATATTACCAACTTCAACCGTCAATACTTAATAAACCTTGACCTTACACTCTGTACTTAGTCAGCTCTTTTTCCCCTCTACACCAAAGCTCTTTGCCAAAAATAGCCGATCTACAAGCTCACAACGCCTCGCAGCGCGAGGCGTTGTGAGCTTGTAGATCTGCTATTTTTGGCTAAAGTTCTCAGAATATGGACGCTAGGGTTTAAATCGTTAATATAGAAAAGGAGAAAGGCTTCTATCACTCAAAGATTTGGAGGACCCCCTGTAGTAACTCTGAGGATCCCCTAGGGGTCCCGGACCCCCTGTTGAAGACCCCTGTTATAGATAACAATATAAAAAGCTCAAATCTGTGTCCTTCACTGTATTTGAATGTAATGCCAGGGACTATTACTCACACATGCACGTGCCCTGCATCTGTGCCATCTGCACACTGGTCCAAGGGTCGTCTGGTGGTTTCAGTGTAAAAGAAACAAATAAAAAACGCTGCATGCCTCAGATAACAGCCCCTGTATTGTTTTCCTTTCTTTCTTTTTTGAGCAGTGCGTGCCACTCCAACATTTGGCCGCGTCTGCATGTCTGCATATCCGTATGTCTGTACTGTATGTCCATTATGAGCACGGTCCTCAACAGCTGCAATACCGCTGGTTGAACTACCCATACCTGTTAACTCATTCGCTGTATTTTAATAAATCAAACCTCGGTTCGAAGTGAAGCGGTGAATTTTTATTCTATGTGTTCTAGAGCTTTGAAATCTGTGTTCTAGGTCTATACATTCTGTGTTCTAGATCTATACTTTCTGTGTGCTTTAGTTCTATACTTTTATGAATTCTGAATGAATGAATGATTTTGTCTGGAGGGCCAAATTGTCATGTGAAGCTTGACCAATCCTCAATTCTGCATGTACGGGACATGTACGGGACAGACATTCTCACTCCTTGAGAATCTATGGGAATCCTAAAAAAAACAGGTACGGGACAGACAAAGCCACTCCTTGGAAGCAGCTTTCACCGCTTCAAAAAATGGCCGCCAAAGTCCCTGGATATATGCCACAAGTCTCCATAAACTTCCATGTAATTCATAGTGCACGGATCATGCACGCCCATGAATAGATCATGCACCACATGAGTGCACACCGTTTCAAACAAAAAATCTGCTTGGAAAATCCGTTCAGGCATTCATGAGATAGCAGCCATTATGTTTTCTTCAAATGTAAACAAACATGGCTGCCATGTTTTAAAGCTGGGGTTGGTATGGGGGTCAAACATGCAATTTTCGCGATCGCGATCATGCCTAGTAGATAGAAGGAGGTCCAAAAATATATCTTTTTTGTTGCAAAAACTGCCCAAAACTTCACACTGGGTGCGATTTTTTGTGTGTAGTGTCATGCAGTAAATCTATTGTAGCTGTTTATTTCAGTAACATCTTTTGTCCAGTCCAACCTCACACTAACATGTTTAATGTGTTGTGTGATACTGTAGGTATGTTCAGACAAGGGTGCTCCTCCTTCCGCGTCATCACCCCCAACATTGACGAGGAGGCGGCCATGATGGAAGACGTGGGCATGCAGGACGTTCACTTCAACGAAGTACGACTTTCCTCTCTGTTTTGTTCCATACTATTCTGTTCTGTTCCGTTCCGTTCCATCTTGATCTACTGTAAATGACTCGATTCATTCTCGATGGGATAATACGCAATATTATCGTTTATCGCGATAAAAAAACACTCGCGATAATCGTATCGAGGACATTTCATTTGTCGTGATATCGTCCTCCTGAGATCAATTCACCCTTTATTTGCCGAGCTGCATATCCGGTACCATTTAAACCCTCTATTGGTAAATGATACTTCTAATATACGTACTTGTCTTGATACAGTCTTTTTTTCACTCTCTATCAAATGTCTTTGCCAAAAAATAGCCGATCTACAAGCTTGTGAGCTTGTAGATCGGCTATTTTTTGGCAAATGTTCCGCCCCAGGATAATGGATTTTGATTATCGTGATAATATTGTAAATCGTGATTTCTTTTGTCACAATAATCGTGATATGACATTTTCATATCGTCCCATCCCTATTCTCTATAATACAGAGAAATCGAAATAATCACGATTTTTATAATTTCATACATGATTTTTTTATTCACAAATGGTTCTACAGAAATTATTGTCCCTTTAACTATGTATGATTCCAAGTAAGAAATCAAGCGATTTCTTATTTGGAATCATACATCATATAGTGTGAATAATTTTTTGAATAGAGTTCTAATCAGTGTAACGAGTATCAATAGACCATTTGTCAGCCTTCTGATTGGTCCCTGAGACTCCCTGACTGGCCAACCAGAAAAAACATTCACTTTTTGCTATCGGGGGTGGAGTTTGTGCAGTGGAGAATGTTGCTTCAGCCTTTCAAAAACTGTCCGCACTGCGCGACACGGCAATCGCCCGGTACGGCCGCGGTAGGTGATAGCGATCACGCTCATCATAATGAATAAGCTTCAACAAACTAGTTCACATGGACCTTATCAATGGTCTAACTAGTTACGATTGGGTACATATATTTTAAATGGGCAGAATTACGAAAAGCCAGCCTATTATGTATTATAGTTCTCCTCTTCCTACCCAAGATGCAATGCGCTTTCTATTTCTAAGAACTATTCTCTCTCTGATCCAGAGGATTAAACTAATTAAAACATATATTTTCGGGGGGAAACTACTGTTTTGCTATGTAATTACTGTACCCTTTTCTTCCCTTTTTATTAATATCACGTAGATGTGTTTTTTTTTGGTACTTTATATAGCTGTAATGAGGCTATGAACAAAAAAGATCCCATCCACTTCCACTATAAAAGAATCTGCAATAGTGATTCTGTCCCACTGTGATTAAACAAATTAAAACATATATTTTCGGGGAAACCCCCTGTTTTGCAATGTAACTACTGTACCTTTGTCTTCCCTTTTTATTAATATCACCTAGATGTTTTTCCTGCTGTAATGAGGCTATGAAAACATAAAAAAATCCCATTCACTGCCACTATAAAAACAATCTGCCCAGGGAAAATGTCCCATCATAGTAACAGGGCAGAATGGGGCGGGATTTGCAAACTAGTCCATTGCTCTAAGGTTAGCAGATGAAGTGAATACAAGGTAATATACAAGTGAACTGTAGACCTTAGCTTAGAGCATTAGCCTAGCACACCTGTGGGTTCCTGTTTGAAATCCCCGAGCCAGCAGCAGCGACCTTGTCAAAGCCTTATCTGAAGCTCTGCATGGTACAAACGGTCTGAAGGGATTTACATATGTATTGCTTGTGCACGCAGGCATGCACACTACACACAATAGTCAAAATACCAAAACAATACAAAAGTAAGTTTCCTTAAATAATGCTCCAATCTCAGTTAAGAATGTTATGAGCAAGTTCCACTAAAGTATGAGAAAATATTACTTTAAGTGTGAAGTGCTACAGTATACCACTCAATGACTATTTTAGTTTTAGTAAGAGCTACCATTTATCATCAATAGTGGCCAATGTTTGGCACAATTTTGCCCTGCTAGTTTGTTTTGATTGAGCAGCACATTCACACGTTTTAGTGCAGTGCAGTGCAGTGCAGTGCAATACTGTAACCTCACGTCACCAGGCTTTCTGGGGGAAAGCCTGGTCTTCGTTTACTAAACAGGTCGTTTGATCCGGTCTTGACCGGATGGCATCCTACGTCATTTTGTAGTCAAAACGGACTACACTTTGGCAGGAAACACCAAACCGGAATCAGTTTTTTAAACCAAAACAACAACTACTTGCGCATGCGCTAACCTCGCGTCACCAGGCTACGCATGCGCTAACTGGGTTAAAACTGATTCCGGTTTGGTGTTTCCGGCCGTTTTGACTACAAAATGACGTAGGACGCCATCCGCTCCCGACCGAATAAAAAGCCCGAAATTGGAAGCGCAGTCTAGCAAAATACAGTGGTTGCCATGCTATTAGTCCGACAGCTGTTCCGGAGTTCTATTGGCCTGACGATAAGCGTTATAACTAAGCCCAACCCTAACCTGTCCCTAAGCCTAATCTCACACTGACCTAACATTTCTCAGACTATTGTGATTGGAATAACAGCCGTTTGAGTAATGTCCAGTCCCCCATACAGTGTGCCATTCTGCTAGGCCTCCAGTGAAAGCTTTTCCTTATTGTGAGCTGGAATGTGTGCTAGTCCTCGATAAAAAGCTCCAACACGACAGTCGTGTTTTTGTCCTTCATCTCCATCTGGTGCCTGTAGCACCTGCAACAGACACGATTCGGCTTCACCGGGGAAATGGATCTGTTTGGCTTTTCATGTCAGGGCTGTTAAAGACCACAGTGACCTCTGGAGAAAGATTTATGAAGGGTTTACGAAGCTGGATGAATGTGCCGAGTTCATTGTGTGTGTGTGTGTGTGTGTGTGTGTGTGTGTGTGTGTGTGTGTAGGAGGTGTTGTTGGAGCTGCTGGAGGAGTGTGCAGATGGCCTGTGGAAGGCAGAGCGCTACGAGCTCATCGCAGACGTCTACAGGCTCATCATCCCCATCTATGAGCAGCGCAGGGACTTTGAGGTAACGTGCTCGGTTGCACGCAACAAAGTACAATACAACACGCGCGCACGTACGTACGCACGCACGCACGCACACACATACTCAGAGACCCCCTATAAATGCAAACAAACACAGCCACACACACATACAAAGAAAGACAGATGAAGAAAGACATCAAGACAAACAAGTTTTTTTGCTCCGATCCCGATCACATATTTTTGCTCCCGATCCTATCTTTCGGCAATGCATTACGGCCCCCGATTTCCGATCTTCCGATCCGATCCCTACAAAACAGATCCTTCAGATCCACACGCCACGCACACGCGTTTGATTCATGTCAAAGTCATTAAAAACAGTGATCCTATTTGTCAGTAGTATAGTGTTGACACTATACAAAAAAAAAAAAATGCATTTGGGACCCAAATGCTGTGTTGTGTTTATTGTATGAAGTACATACAAAGCTTACCCACTGAGCAATAGTCGTTTTTTACACAACTAGTTTTTTTTTAGCCTTAATTTCACCCGGCTAGATTCCGGTTATATTCACACCGAAAATATACTTTGCAATTTATTCCATGATTCGATAACAATTTATTAAAAAAAACAACAGTAAGGTGCTTAACTGATCTCCTAATATTGGACTAACATAATTATAATATCCGTTGATCATTATTAAGTATAGTTTAGATCTAGCCGAGATTTAGCCAACTAATTATAGTCGCCGTATCAACGTTTATATTTACACCGAATTTAGACAATTAGATTTAATCCATATTTCAATAAACATTTCTTTAAAAAAACAACTCCACGTTGCAGAACTGATCTCGAAATATTGGTGTAAAATGATTCTAATAGCCATCCGATCATTAAGCTATTTGTCTGGGTGTAGTCGTTGTATAGCCGGCTTTTCAACGCCTTTTTTTAAACCAATGTCAATATAAAGTCTTTAAAACAAAAATATACGATGAAATGAACTCCTCGTCTGTCAGTCAGACAGTGCAGTGCCGCGTGATTATGGATCCAACTGGGAAAGATGGATGGAAACGGCAAAGAGCGCTCGTTTTCAGTTATTGTCCACGACATTGCAAGCGGCCGGCGGAGCGCCGCGCGAGTTACGAAGCCGTGGTGAATGCAATCGTTATATTTACGGCCGGGGAAGCGCACGATAAACGCCATGATAATTGGGTTTTGGTGCACCTCGCGCGGTCCAAGTGACTACAACGGAGCGCTCCCTACGTCCGGTTCAGCCAATCACAAGCTTCAAAAATGCGTCCGGGGCGTACACACACACACACACACACACGCGCACACACACACACACACACACACACACACACACACACACACACACACACACACACACACACACGCTAACATTTAGTTTCCTCAACAATGTGCACTACACTAAAATGAACACAGGTGGGCAATGTCACCTTTTAATACGGCCAGAAAGTCTATACTATCATATCAGCATTGATGGCTGAGTGGATAGCGTCGCCGACTTGAGTGTCAGAGATTAGTGGATCGAATCCCACCGTTGCCCTACTTTTCACTACTTTCGACGGCCGCTAACGGCGAAATGTAGACTTTTTGTATCCGACTAATAGTGGTATATGTAGCAACCCGTGTAAATATAGCCGACTAAACAACTAGTCAAAAATATCAAATCTAGACCTTTACAACACTGATTTTCAACGCGTGGTGTAGAAGATAAAAACACGACTATTAGGCAACTAATACACCTCAAAATGCTTACTGGGTACCAGCTGTTTTGCCCACTTTCTGTGTATCACTGAACTTCTTCCTGACCGAACAATACACAGAATGCTTCGGTCCAACCTCACAAAATACAGGGAATCATTCCGCAGAACCAATACAACGTGATTGAAGTCATTTTACACAAATCTTGCACGGCAAAACTTGTTTCCCTGGCAAAATTCGGTTTCAGCCAAATATATTGATTTGGGTGTCCTTGACATTAAACTGTTTGGGAACCACTGTGGACGTCAATTCAAAAACACGGATTGTCAGTAATGAACTCATCGGACGCCCACGAGGTGTCTACGCGACAATTTCTTTGATGTCCCCGGAGGCCCACAACGCGTTGACGTGTTTACTGTATTTACAGTATTATGTTTAAACCTCACCGTTAGGTTGGGGCTACACATGGATGTAGCCCATTAGCCGCTAGTCGCTTCGAGTCGACGCTGGGAGCTTCGCGCGGCCGTTTTGGTCTGTATACTCCAATGCATTTCCTCATCTTTAAAGCCCTTTATCTCCGATGTTTGTTTTATGGCTAAAACTGTGGCCGCGTGCGACATTATGTCCAAATCGTGATCGGCAATGAATAGCTATGATCACCACTAGCCCTTACAGTAACTTACACAATAACATCCTGTCTGCGCTCATGTGACCAAGTGACGTCATTACGCATGCATTGACGCAACAGGCCGTTGTAAGCTTCTATGAAAGTCAATGGAGTTTTTTGGGCAGTCAGCTGGGGCTCTGGCGTCCTCTAGTGGGCATTCGATGTGTTAACTAACAAGTTATGTGCTGTTGTTTTTTTGTGGCTCAGAAACTGACCCACCTGTACGACACGCTGCACCGTGCCTACACTAAAGTGATGGAGGTGATGCACTCCGGGAAACGCCTGCTGGGGACCTTTTTCAGAGTGGCCTTCTTTGGACAGGTGAGCAGAGGCGTCAATTGGGTATGGCAAGGTATGGCAGCTGCCATAACTTGGCTACAGGGGAAAAAACATTAAATGTACTTCTTAAAATAGATTCATCATGCCTGTTGCTAAGGTATGGCAACATGACTGGTGTCTTGCATGCGCACGAAGGCACGCGTGCAAGACACCAGTCATGTTGCCATACCTTAGCTCTTGCTGAACTGACGCCACTGCAGGTGAGGGACCAAGGTGGCTAAACACCTCATTCTCCTATGCTCAAGTGTGTTGTCATATGCATATTGTCACTGTCGGGCAGAAACCTTGTATCTCCTGAGTTTCAAAATAGTATGTTCTTTCATAAATTAAAGTGAGGCGTTGTGTGCTTGCAGATGGGCAACTTTCACTGCTATTTTATTAAAATTATTACATTATTAAAATGATAAATACAAAACGAAGGGTTTTGGACATACGAGGTTTCCACCCGACAACGATGATATGCACACACAGTACCGAGTAGATATATTTTGTTACATTTAAATGTGTATATTTTGAACATTTTCTTCATTTGGCTTTTTATTACCCTTGTCTGGGCTGTGAGAGGTTTGTGTGTGGTCTTAAA
Source organism: Nannobrachium achirus (assembly GCF_963921795.1). Taxonomy (NCBI): domain Eukaryota; kingdom Metazoa; phylum Chordata; class Actinopteri; order Myctophiformes; family Myctophidae; genus Nannobrachium; species Nannobrachium achirus. The sequence goes on along the minus strand of NC_137831.1, from coordinate 39,778,134 downwards.
CAAATAACTGAGTTGTCTTTATCAAATTCTGAAAATAATTTGGAAAATAGTTAAAAATGTACCATTCGAATGCAATAAAATGCTTGTGCCCGAGCTCTCTCAGCCTTTAAAAAGAACAGACCATTTTAAAGGCAGAGGGAGCCAGACGTGCAAATGCTCATTGTTAAGAATTCAGCTATGGAACACAGCAACTAACTGTTTTTTTAGTTTTTGTTTTTAGTTTTTTTGCAAAGCATGAATGCTACTGTATCTCAATCTATGTTGCTGATTGCAACAAGCATGACTAACTGTTACATCTGCCCTGCTCCATACTATACATACACATGCATTCACACATGCATACACTCATGTATCCACACCCACATGCACATGTGACATATGCAGTAGGCTACATAGTGTTGTTAAACACACGCACGCACGCACGCACGCACGCACGCACGCACGCACGCACGCACGCACGCACACACACACACACACACACACACACACACACACACACACACACACACACACACACACACACACACACACACACACACACACACACACACAGCTGTCTTTTTAATAGACCTCTTTCTGTTTCTCTCCCCCTCCCCTCCAAGGCCGCGGTAAGTGTGCCCAAGATTTGTTTGTGTTCGTGTCTCACTTTCATTTTCATTATAACATTTTGCATATCTTTGACACTTTGTTTGATGTTGCTTCGAGGGGCGTGTCACAGGGTCCTCACTATATTACCTTGGGTTCTTGCTGTGGTGCTCTAGTTCAGGTGTTCCCAAACTTGTTTTGGCTCGGGGCACCCCTATAAATATTCTTTTCATCCGAGGCACCCCTACATTATTATATTCCTAATTTTCACTCCCAGCACCTTATATTTATAGCAAATTTTAGCGATTATGTTGCGAGGAAAGCGAGATAATAGTCATTTTAGTTAGAACTGTCTGAAAATAACTTTGTACTTCAAGTTTAAAATGATATTAAATATATTTTTAAATGTCCAAATAAATGTCAAATATTATCAAATTATCTCGTGGCACCCCTGGACTGCCGTCGCAGCACCCCAGGGTGCCCCGTCACCCACTTTGAAAACCCCTGCTCTAGTTGCACAGACTTGGGATGGTTCTCAATTGGTTTAACCCGGGGAATATGTTTTCCCATCTAAGTCTAAGACAAACCTTCAAGTATGAAGGATGTCTCTTTGCCCACTTTTGGGTCCTGAACCAACGGTTGAGAAATACTATTGGGCTATCTTTGTGAGAAGAGATTTGTTGCAGAGGGAAAAAAGGAGAGGGCCAAGTGCAGAGCCTGTGGGACCCTGGTCAACAAAGTTTATAGGGTTTAAATGCATTAAAAACCCATTTATCCCAGATTTGTTGTTGGTTAAATCCTCTATAAATGGTAAAAGGGACTGAGTCTGTTTTACACTCTCTATCAAATGTCTTTGCCAAATAATAGCCGATCTGCTATTTTTGGCAAATATCGTAAATCGTGATTTCTTTTGTCACACTAATCGTGATATTACATTTTCATATCGTCCCATCCCTACTCAGCATAAGAGCATCATCAGCTGAAATACCTGAAACGTAACAGTAATAGTTAATCGTTGACTGCAGCCATATGCGCTGCTCTGTCGTTAAACTGAACATTGTGATAATCAGCCACTTTTAAGTGTGGAACCTGCCTTCTCTTTTTATGATAATGTGCCTGTCAGGCTCGACCCACACATGCATCTGTGTGTTTTTCCCACAGATGCTTTCAGACATCTGCCATTTCCATGTGTTATGACTGAGTAGTTGTTGTTATGTCTGTGTGAATTTACCATATCGTTGTCGGGTAGAAACCCTGTATATCCAAACCGTTTTGTATTTATCATTTTAAAAATGAACTAAACTAGTGAAAACAGCCGATCTACGAGCACACAACGCCTCGCACCGCGAGGCGTTGTGTGCTTGTAGATCGTCTGTTTTCACTACCTTTGTGCGACGGCCTTGTATGAAGAAGCAGGGCTTTACTTTGCGAAAAACGTACACATTTGAAACTTGGAGATACGAGGTTTCTGCCCGACAGTGACGATATCCATTTAGCCTGCAGGCTTCTGCTGTTGAAGCAGAAGACTGACTGACATGTGCATGTTTTTCCCCCTCCCTCCCATGGTGCATTATGGGAAGTTTTCTGTCATTTGTGCCTAATGACTGTAGACACAGCCGTTGAAAGTAATAACTCCTTTTCCCCCCAGTTTTGAGTCGTCTTTTATGGGAGGCCTTGGTGGTAGCTTTTGCTTTAATTGCAGTGTCTGTGTTTTGATGTCTTTCATCAGCTACAGTAGCTTATCACCTAGCGACAACTGTATGCCCTTGAAAGCGTGCAGTATGTGGACTGGTGGAGGCAACGTGTTTATCTCTCCACTGTCTCACAGCTGTGTTTATGTGCTTTTAAGTCACAACTTGAAAAAGAGCCATCGTCGATGGCTTAGTGGTTAAGACTAGGGGTGTAACGATACATTTTAACACCGATTCGATACATATCACGATACATGGTTGACGATACGATACATGGACGATATTGGTTCATTCATGGCGATACGATACGATTCGATTCAATGATTTAAAATCGATAGAGTAACTATTTAGCAAAGAAATTAAATCTGTGTGAAAGGTGTGGATAGTGCAGGTTTTTTAAGGGAAACGTATTATTATGGATATAAATAAGTAAACACAGTGATTATCTGGCAAATACATGGACATTGTATATTGACAAACCTGCACCTTGACATGAACCCAGAGATTACACACATTTATCGATAGACCAGTGTAGCTATATGGAAAGGAAAAGTAGTTAAACCCCCCCCCCCCCCCCCTTTTAAAACTTTCTTCTTAAAAATGCTAAATACAATGCACAAGTAGGTAGTATCGATACAATCGATTCTTTGCACTGCCGATTCGATACGATACAAAATAAAGCGATACGATTCGATTTTAGCTGTTTTCATTTCGATATACTTCGATTCTTTAAGTTAAAAACGATATTTCGATACAGTTACTATATCGTTACACCCCTAGTTAAGACTAATGTGAAACGTGTAGCCTTGTAACACAGTGACTGCCTGCAGTCAAAACAGAGAACACATGCTCCTTTTCAAGGACACAAGGGCACATTGATGCTCTTGTATTCACGTAAAACATTTCTTTGCAATTAAAACAATGTGACCTTTTTTAACACATAGATGATTATAGATAAAATGAACAAGTATATAGTATAACTATAACCCGTTCTTTTTCAAGTTTTGACTTTGGTCCTTTTGATACAAATTTGAACTAAATCTATACACATTATAGAACAGGTTGGTGAAACAAATGACTATACTTTTATACAGTAGAAAAACAAATGAAGTTTGCACTTTTTGTATAATTTGAAGTTTGTATAATTCATAAACAAACCATACTCATCTTTACATTCTCACTCGTATAGTATGGTGGAGCTACAAACGAATACATTCCTGACTGTGACAAAATGTCTTCGTGTCACCCAGGGTTTCTTTGAGGATGAGGACGGTAAAGAATACATCTACAAGGAGCCAAAGTTCACCCCGCTGTCAGAGATCAACCAGAGACTCCTCAAGCTCTACTCGGAGAAGTTTGGCCCGGAGAACGTCAAGATGATACAAGACTCTGGCAGGGTAAGGGCCGGTGCATGTGCGCGCGTGAGCGTGTGTGTGTGTGCTGTGCACATCAAGGTTATTATAGTAAATGAAAACTAACTAAAAAACGACAACTAAAATGGAAAAACTTTTTATTTTTTGAAATAAAAATAAAAACTAAGCTTTTATTAAAAACGAACTGAAACGGTATTGTGTGTTTACAAAACTAACTAAAATAAACTAAAATTATAGAGAAAATCTCCTTAGTTTTCGTCTTTTGTCTTTTGTGGAAATAAAAAATAATAAACACCAGTTGGTGAGGTCAAAGAGAGAAGTTGTATGTCCCAACATTCCTGCCACTCTCAACAATATGATGTTTTGTTTATTTTCTTTATTAGACAATACTTTTTCCGGAGCTTTTTTTATCTCACCCCTGACAAATACCCCATATTACGTAAAAGACTAAAACTAACACTAAAACTAATAAAAACTAAACTAAAACTAAGCATTTTCAAAAAATAAAAACGAAACAAAACTAGCAACCTCACCTTAAAAACGAATTAAAACTAAACTGTAATTGAAAACAAAACCTCAAAACTAATAAAAATAAAAACTAATGGAAAAATCCAAAACTATTATAACCTTGCACGTGTGTGTGCGTGCGTGCGTGTGTGTATGTGTGTAGGTGTGTGGGTTTGGGTATCGGGGTGGGTGTGGGTTTGGTGTGGGAATGTGTGTATGTTGTTGTGCTATCTTCCTCGGAAACATTTATGGTTTATTTATGGTGCCGCTTTCAAGGACTTCTTCATGGTTACCAAACAACAACATCCTCTTCCTCATATTCACCTGATAATAGATCAAAATACCATATTGATACACTCGGCTTTATAAAACTGCACATTTACCAAAAACATAATTCATATACTACGTATTGTATGTTTTTTTATGTTTAATAATATTGTAATACATTTTTGTTCATCATTTGAAAGATGGTGAAATGTGGTTCTCAAAGTGGGGTCTGGGGACCCCCAGGGGTCCTTAAGGGAGTTCCAGGGGGTCCCCAGCTAAATGATAGTTAGGAACCAAATGGACCCTTATGGGGTTGTAACTCAGAGTGTCCATTTGGTTCCATTTGTACACTCTCTGAGTTAAATTAACTTTGATTTTACAATATAAATTGGGGTCTCAGAGATAGAAATGCCATTAAACGGGGTGCCATTTTTGAAAAATCGTGAAAATTTGAATTTTGACCCGAAAACCTATGTTTCTATGTCAGTGATGCTTAAACCTTTTCATGTGAAGGTACCCCAAAATGATATGTATTTGGCCACGGACCCCCATCTCAAACTATTTAGTTCCAGGGATATTTAGTTCCAGGGATTTGCACACATTTTCACGACTTTTTCAAAAATAGCAGATCTACAAGCTTGTATATCTGCTATTTTTCACTAGTTAAAGCATTAAATCATTCTAGGCCTAAAAACAACATCCATGTCGGGGCCCACAGGTGAACCCCAAGGACCTGGACTCCAAGTACGCCTACATCCAGGTGACCCACGTCATGCCGTACCTGGAGGACAAGGAGCTGGAGGACAGGAAGACGGACTTCGAGAAGAGCCACAACATCCGGCGCTTCGTCTTCGAGACGCCCTTCACCGTGTCGGGCAAGAAGCAAGGCGGAGTGGAGGAACAGTGCAAGCGCAGGACCGTCCTCACCAGTAGGTCTTTTCAAAAGAATTACGTTTGGATTTATACAGGTTTCTTTCATCCTTGCTGTGAAGTTATTTGTGACAAATGTATAAGAATAAAAACATCCATTTACAAAATTAACTGACAGTCTTTGCTTTGCTAAATGATGCTTTGACAAAGGCCATTGGGAGTCCGAGGGGCATAGAGAGAGAGAGAGAGAGAGAGAGAGAGAGAGAGAGAGAGAGAGAGAGAGAGAGGAAAGAACAGAAAGTTGATAAGAAAGAACACTTGGCTGCCCAGAACACACGGGTCTTCTTATTTTTTCACTCTCAAAATGCACCTGCAATGTTGTGCATTTGAAACTACATTGCAATGCACATCATGGGGTGATCACAGCTTGCCTCCGGTGAATTGTTTATTTCGTTGCTGAGTGTGGTCAGCAGACAAAGTGAAGTGAGTGAGATGAAAAAAACCTGGGTGAAATGTGCCAATCTCAACAGGAAACATCGGTAGAACGTTTGAAGAAACCCCTTATCATTCATCTGTTTTTAATGGCTGAATAACTAATAAAAGTACTCGAACTTGAACTTTAGATTGGAATGGCTCCTGCTCGTGTTTATCTGTACAGCTTCCACATTAGTAGCCAGTGTGTTGCCTATCATCAGTAAACTCTGGTCAGTCAGTGTTATCACGACTGTAGTGAAACTAGGACGGAATCTACCAAGGAATGTCCCTGACTGTTATCTATTATTGGTGATTAGAATGACTTTTTCTATGTGTCTGGTCTTTGGGGTGAGTGGCCTTTTAGAGCAGTGTTTCTCAACCACTGTGCCTGGGGACCTTTGGTGTGCCCCTGAGAAGGGTCAAGTGTGCCCCTTGAAACTGCTTGAAAGCCAGTATTGTATTTATCATTTTTAAAATGATTTAAACTAGTGAAAATAGCCGATCTACAAGCACACGACGCCTCGCGGTGCGAGATGTTGTGTGCTTGTAGATCTACTGTTTTCACTACTGTTGTGCGACAGCCTTGTATGATGAAGCAGGGCTTTACTTTGCGAAGAAACGTACACATTTGAAACTTGGAGATACAAGGTTTCTTCCCGACAGTGACGATATTTACACCCCTGTATTATGTTGGTGTGCCCATGGATTCTTGGGACATGAAAAGTGTGACCATGCAGAAAAAAGGTTGAGAAACACTGTTTTAGAGTGCATAGAATGCTGGAGCAGAAATGTAACATGTCCTTAAGGGTGGGGTTTTATTGCTAATCCCAAAGTTCAGCTGTTATCATGCCATGTTAATATTCACGTTGAATGACTCACTAAATGCTTGGAATTGAGTGCTGTATGTGTGTTCGTGTATTCCCAAAACTAGAATGTGTTTTTTTCATGTACCATTCATATCACCTTTTACAGAACCTGTTAATCATTTATGATGGATGTGAAACCTACAGACTCATACTGAAAGGCATCGGCATGCCGCAGTATCACAGCTGATGTTGCCATATTTCAGTTATCATATCTCCTGGGTTTCTAATTACCAGGATATGATCTTATCAATGGGGCTGAGGGGAGGGGTGTGTGTGTGTGTGTGTGTGTGTGTGTGTGTGTGTGTGTGTGTGTGTGTGTGTGTGTGTGTGTGTGTGTGTGTGTGTGTGTGTGTGTGTGTGTGTGTGTGTGTGTGTGTGTGTGTGTGTGTGTGTGCGTGCGACTTTAAAAGTGTGCATTGTAAAACGTAAGGTCTAATGCAAAGCACGAAAATAAAATACTGCTGCAAACCAAGTTCTCCAATAAATAAAAGAATATAAATAATCAAATAAATTAAACAGAATGTATTTTTTAAAGAACTCAGCATTCCATTGCACGTTCCTCTCAAAGTGGCTTAAACCCAAAGCACCAGTGACCACTCTGATCGCAGCCAGTGAGTTTACAACCACACAAGAGATGCGATAGTTTCCCAGGTCAACCATATAAGAACTTATAAAAATAACTCAGTTCACAGCTCGCCGAGGTCTTGCCAATGCCAACCTGCTGGCTCTCAGCAAACATGCACATCTGTCTCTCATTCACAACCGTAGCAAGAGATGGCTGTGCTGGAAATTCAGATCAATCAATAATCAATGAGAAAATGAGGAGACAAGACAATGTATTAGGTGGTGGTGTTTATGCTTTATGTAACATGATATCATGGACAGAAGTACAGTTTAACACTCTGGTCAGTGGTAACGTAGTTCTGCCAAGAATAATGGTCAAACACTAGAGTTATACTGTGTGGCTTCAAGGCCTCTGGGACGAGCCGTACCATAACAAGATAGGCTTTACCAAAACAATAGCTACTCAGTCCTAGTGAGACATCTAGGGCTGTATTTTGATTGTCTTAAGTACCAGCTCTTATGCCTTAAGTTAAAGTCCTGTTCATACTGTCTCCGACCACCAAACTTTTCGTCGGGGAGTTCCGACTTTCCTACGTGGAGCTTTCACAACTCTTAATTCGGGGAAATGCTTTTCAGAAGATGTGTCATTTTGTAGTTGAACCGGACCTTTCTGCGGAAAGTTCGTGGTCGGAGACAGTATGGACAGGCCTTTAAAGGGCCACTTCACCTCTGGGACAACCCTATCTTATTTTATTGTTGTTTAGGACACGATCAACACAATCCTGAGTTATTTTTTGTGTTCAGTCTGTTTTTTGAGATATTTTAGTATTCAGCATGTACTGTTGATGCGTTTTGCATCATCCAGTGATGCGTTTTGCATCATGTGATGCAAAATGCATGAATCTACTACGTGTACATGGCACAGTAAGTGTCACAGCACTGCATTCATCTGCCCCTCTCTTTCTGTACCAGCAATACTTTTAGAAAATACATTTTAAGTCATCCTCTCTGTCTCTCCTCTCCAGCCACCCACTGCTTCCCGTACGTGAAGAAGCGCATCGCTGTGATGTACCAGCACCACACGGACATGAGCCCCATCGAGGTGGCCATCGACGAGATGAGTGCCAAAGTGGCGGAGCTGCGGCTGCTGTGCTCAGCCTCCGAGGTGGACATGATTCGCCTGCAGCTCAAACTGCAGGGCAGCATCAGTGTTCAGGTACTGGGTTAATAAACTGGACAGGCCTAGTTGTGATATGATTGCTACCTTAGGTCACAGATTAGTTGCAACCAAAGGTTGCAGTTTACCATGAGAAATGTCACAGCTTGTTTGCGTCCGTGTAGACATGTAGACGTGTGTGTGTACACATTTTTACAGTCTATGGGTTGGTTCCCTTGACACATCACTGTGACATCACAGGTGATATCACAGGTGACATCACCTATGTAAAAGTCCATATATGGGTATTCCCCAGAATCCCTTTTATGCCCAATATGAAGATCCCTGATGGCCAAGACATGGACCATATCTGTGTGGCTGGTTCAGATAGGGATCTCCATGTATGGGCATAAAATATATTGTATGTTGTGATGTCATGGGAACCACTCTAACAGGTCCCCTTTATGCCCGTATATGGAGATCCCTGATGTCATCAATATCAAGCACATATCTAACAGGACTTCATATGGGAATGCCCATCGGCCACGTACCACACTAACAGAATCCATATATGGCCAAGACAGCCCATAATCTGTGTGGCTGGTTCTACAGACAGGGATCTCCATGTATGGGCATACAAGGGTATGATGTCAGATGTCATAGACGTCATAGGACTTTTGTGTGTGTGTGTGTGTGTGTTCCAGGTGAATGCCGGTCCACTAGCCTACGCCAGAGCCTTCCTAGATGACAGCAGTGCCAAGAAGTATCCTGACAACAAGGTCAAACAGCTCAAAGAGGTCTTCAGGTACTTATCACCTCATTAAACAAACACCAACTTCCTTCCAATCTGCCCACCGGGTTTGCTTCCTTTGTCTTAAGTCCAAGAGGAAAGCAATGCTGGGATAATTATGTTTTGCAATAATGATTAGATTAGATTTGATTTAGTCAGGAACACTCACGTCAAAGTAGATTTAATAGGGGTGTAACGATATAGTAACTGAATCGAAAAATCGATTGTATCGTTTTAAAATGTGGTAATCGGTATCGAATTGTTTTGCAATGCAAATAATTGATTGTATGGAAACTAAGTATTTGTGCCTTGTATTTAGCAATTTTAAGAGGGTAAATGAAAAAGTGGGGTCTAATTACCTTTCCATTCCATATAGCTACTCCTAGTCTATCAATAAATGTGTGTAAACTCTGTGTTCATGTCAAGGTGGGTTTGTCCATATGTGTTGAAATGTAATGTCCATGTATTTGCTAGATAATCACAGCGTTTACTTCCATAATAATAGTTTTTTTTACACGTTTTACACAGATTTAATTTCCCATTTTTTCCAGTATCCCATCGCCATGAATTAACCAATATTGTCCATGTATCGTATCGTTAACCATGTATCGTGATGCGTATCGTATCGCTGTTAAAATGTATCGTTACACCCTTTAACCATTTATTGCATAAATGGAATACAGTTAATCTTGGCGTTAAAGGGCTCCGTGTTCGGAGATGTTCCCTGAATTTTGCGCATGCTTTTTGAGCATGCTAAGCAAAAAATGCTAAAAGATCAGCTAAAAGATAATTGTGTGCATTAAAGCTATTGCTGGCACAATGTTGAGGATACAAAACAAACACATTTTACTCTTGTGTACTCTTGTGTACTCTTATACAGTACTGCATACTGTATAAGATGTAGCAATGATAATCTTGAAGTTTGAAGCTATTGCCTGATAACTAATATTAATATTAATGTAAGCTAGCTTTACACTTCACCTGTATCCGTTCAATTTGTTTACGGATCCAGACATGTACGTGATAGTCACAATGCTGCTGTCTTTGTTTTCAGGCAGTTTGTGGACGCCTGTGGCCAGGCACTGGCAGTCAACGAGCGGCTGATCAAGGAGGACCAGCAGGAATATCATGATGAGATGAAGGCCAGCTACAGAGACCTGGCCAGAGAGCTGTCCAGCATTATGCATGAACAGGTGAGAGAGCTGTCCAGGGGCACAAGGAACACCTGCTGCGCTCAGGCTGCGCTGTGTGAATGTAGTGCCGTATCCAACATGTCAGCCATGTAAACAACCACACAGCGTCATTTACAGCTAAACGTTGCTCCCAAGAATGTGTTATCAGGCTGTCTGTATTGTTATTTCTGGAGAACCACTGCGGAGCCAGTCGTTATCCCTTACTTATTTTGTGCTTTAACTATTGAAAAATAGCAGATATACAAGCTCGCATCGCGGCACCGAGTGCCGCGATGCGAGCTTGTAGATCTGCTATTTTTGAAAAATCGTGAAACATTTGTGTCAACTCCTTCATGTTCCAAGGACCCCCCCCAGAAGCAAAATTCGATTTACAAAATGTTCGCTTAAAAAATACATATACCGGTGTTCAAAGCTTTGCACACATTTTCACGACTTTTCAAAAATAGCAGATCTATAAGCTCTATGAGCTTGTATATCTGCTATTTCTCAATAGCCAAAGTATAAAATAATTCCAGGCCCCTCCACCTTGGGCCCTAGTAACCCAGTCCCACTTTTCCCCCCATTGTGACGCCCCTGGAGCTGTCCGACGTTATACATGAACTGTACATCCCCAACGAATTCAGATTTTAGCGTCCGCTGACGAAATGGCTGTACTACATAGTCAAATCGAGAGTTCATTTGACTTTGAGAGTCCATTTTTACTTTCTCAGTGTTAAATGAACACTACAGATTTTTCCATGTACATACAGTGCAGTATGTAATGACTTATTTCATGTACACAGTTGTACTGGATACAGTGATTCCGAGCCTCAGTTCAAAAAGCTTGTTGTCAAATTGCATGCTTGTTTTAACCTGCTTGGCTTGCCAGGGGGGTGGGGCCTTTGCTCAGCCAGTTAGTGCAGTGGTTCTCAACCTGTGGGTCGGGACGCAAATTATTTTGGGGGGTCCCCAGATCATTACCTTAATGTGCAACATTGTTTTCTCACTCAACAGTAAACAAACCAATACAAAGTTTAAGTGTATATAGAGGATATCTGCACATTTCTAAAGTGACAATTTGAGGACTTTTTAACTCATATAGTGCCAATCCCGCGATGACACGTGAAAAGTAATAGAGTATCCGCAGTGCCAATCCCGAGTATACTCGTGAAAAGTAATCTATTACTGTAACGGCGAGTACATTACCGAGAAGAATGGCCGGCTGTCCGGAGATGAAATCCGTCGCTGATTTCGCATCATCACGGCTCCACGAGCACAAAATAGTCCCATCCATAACATTGAGGTGGAGGGGGGATCTCATCTTTAATGTCCATTATCTCAAAACTACACTTTAGAAGCTAGGATGGAGGCAGATGCTCGCTTATGTTACACAGTTATAAAAGCTCCCGGTCGGCCATTACACAACTCCACGTGGACACGGATCGGTTCCGGCGCACGATCCGATGACGTCAGACCGGAAGTGATTGCGCGGTGGACTTCTGGCCTTCAAAATAAGATAACGGCGGTGATGCCAGCCTGAAGGTGGCATCGTGGACTTTATAATCCGTTAATTTCAGGGGCACTAAATGAGTTAATACCTCTAAAGTGAAGAATTGTGAAAATAGCCGATCGTTGCGAGGCGTTGTGAGCATGTAGATCTGCTATACACAATAGAAACGTGTTATACACAATGTAATGCCTCAACTCTTAGTGCTCGTCAGGGTGGGGGGGTCCCCAGTTAATATATGATTATTTTGGGGGTTGTGGCCTGAAAAGGTTGAGCACCACTGAATTAGTGCACAGACCATACTGTAGGCTCCCTGTGAGTGAGTGGACCAATACAACCAATACAACCCCCATCTTGCCTCCCTTGCTCTTGTCTCTCATGTCTCTCTGCTCTGGTCTCCCTCTCTGCCCGTTCCTGTCGCTCTGCACTCAGATTAATTGGTGGGGCTTACTGCCTCAGCACAATTTAAATAGTGTCAGGTGAGTTTCTAATCACAGAAAATGAATTGTTTTAGTCACTGTGACATTTATGGTAAAAACCTATACCAGAAACCACTCATCGAACATAATAGGCATCACCCTCCCAAAGAGCTACTGACAAGAACATGTGCACTTCCGCATGCAAGAATCTTAACCCCTATATTTTTTTGTGCATTGGCTAATAAATGTTAACGCTGTCGAAACAAGTTTTCTGCTATTCTTCTGAACATTGTCACTAACCATCCTCTCGTCTCCTCCTGTTTTTGTGCTGACCTGGACAGATCGGATGGTAAAGCCGCTTTTGTGATTTTGTTTTTGCTGTTACATATGTCTATGCAAATCGTCAATGTCGGGCAGAAACCTCGTATCTCCAAGTTTCAAATTTGTTAATTTTTTCGCAAAGCAAAGCCCTGCTTCATCATACAAGGCCAAAGCACAAAAGTAGTGAAAACAGCCGATCTACAAGCACACAACGCCTCACGGTGCGAGGCGTTGTGTGCTTGTAGATCGGCTGTTTTCACTAGTTTAAATCATTTTTAAAATGATAAATACAAAACAAACGGTTTTGGACATACAAGGTTTCCACCCAACAACGACGAAATCCTACATAATGTCTGTGTTGTCAAGTGATGTTTTATCCTTCTGTGCAATTTCCAATTGTAGTCAAAATGTCTGGATAGTTTAGTATATTTTACAAAGTACTGTAGTATGTTTAGCCTATATCATTTTGGTTGGTAAGAAATCAAAACCTTATTTGTGACGTTTGACCCGTTTATTAATGTCACTTTAAGAATCATCTTTAAGTTAATATTTGTGTGATGTCATTGTGGGGATGCGCAATTATAAGCCAATCAAATGAATTGTCTGTATAGCCTGACTGTATGACTACCTACTGAACTGGTCAGCTGTTGTTGGGAGGCGAGGGGCAGATTACACTGTGACATGAGCTTCAGACTGTTTCAGAGCGTTTTCAGAGAAGCTCATGTCACAGTGTAATCTGCCCCTCAACCCCTTTAGGTGACAGTACCCCTTTAACGGGACCGTACCTATGTTCCCCAGGTTCTATGTTCCCCAGGTTCTATGTTCCCCATTTACCCCTCAAAAAAAGGTTCTATGTTCCCGCTTATCCAAAAAAGGTCCTATGTTCCCCAGGTTCTATGTTCCCCACTTACCCCCACAAAAAAGGTTCTATGTTCCCTGCTCAACTTACAATAGGTTCTATGTTCCCCACTTATCCAAAAATGCAGGAAACATTCCTTTATAATTATTAATAACAACTCAAAACACCCAATAATGGGGAGAGATTACGAATACTAGTGGGACAGGGGGCACTAGGGACATCTGGACACCATACTTTTGTTATGTCTGGGCATCTGGACGAGTGGGCACCTGGACATCTGGGCAATAGGGACATGTGGGCATGTAGACGAGTGGGCATTTAGGGGTGGAGACATCTGGGCACCTGGGCAAGATGTCCCACCATTTCCTGCATTTGAGGGGGGAACATACATTTATTTGTGGGGAACATACAGTAGATCCTGTTTTTGGTTGAGAGGGGAATATAAAACCTTTTTGTGGGGAGGGTGGATGGGGAACATAGAACCTGGGGAACATAGAACCTTTTTGGGGGGTAAGTGGGGAACATAGAACCTGGGGAACATAGGGTGGACCCCATACAGACACACATCTTTCCTGATCATTCCCCTCTCGTCATGTTTCCTAGATCAACCCCGTGGACGACGGCGCGAGGAACACACTGTCGGACTCAATGGGTATTTTCAACGCCATCAGTGGCACGCCAACTAGCGCCAACGCACACGGCTCGACCACCATTCTCTGACCCTTGAACTTTCACCCCTTGGGTCACCGCCCCTTCCTCCTTTACCACTGGTGTGACTGGTTGATGGACCTGCCAGTCAAACGTGTGTGCATGAGTTTCCTCTGGGCCATTTTTCCTCTAGGTATTTTGACATTAAAGGACAACTATGCCCTAAATCACTTCTATAGGCTAATTTTCCTACTTATATTGATCCAACATTACTGTCCATGGGGTCTGTTAGGCAGAAATGCCCCTGTTGTCCAGTTTCCCCAGCAGAACCCAGCAGCTCTCATAGCATATAGCAGGGTTCCCCAATTAGTTTTCCCCAAGGGCCGAATTATGTCTAGGGTACCAAGCCGAGGACCACAACATTGCAGGGGGCGACAGTGGCGTTCCCGCTACTCAAGCGACAGTTCAGATGTCGTCGTTGTCGGGTGAAAATCTTGTATGTCCAAAACCGTTCGTTTTGCATTTGTCATTTTAAAAATGATTTAAACTAGTGAAAACAGCCGATCTACAAGCACACAACGCGGCGTTGTGTGCTTGTAGATCTGCTGTTTTCACTACTTTTGTGCGATGGCCTTGTATGATTTGCAAAAGAACGTACAAATTTAGACATACAAGCTTTCCACCCGACAAAGACGATATACTAGTGTTGTTGCTGCTCTCATACCACCATTATTACTGGGGTTGGTGTGGGCCAGACAGTAGCCGCCCGTGGGCTACCTATTGGGGAACCCTGGCATATAGAGTGGAGCTTTGGTTGTCCAACACAAGCCACCATAGTCTCATAAATCATGTTTTGGGGTGAGCATTCGGCACAGCTGTCAATCAAAGTGACTATACTGGCCAATCACAGGGCATCTTTTCCGGGACCTGGTAAAACACTTAAAAGCATAACATCTGTTTAGCCGAGTATGATGGCTTTTGTGGGACAACGATGGCATGGATGTGTTTGTAATGACAACACATTCATGAAAAATAAAAACACTTTTGACCGCAACAAATAGAGTAAAAGCGATATAGGCTCCACTCTATGCTATGAGAGCTGCTGGGTTCTGCTGGGGAAACTGGACAACAGGGGCATTTCTGCCTAATAGACCCCATGGACAGTAATTCTGGATCAACATAAGTAGGAAAACGAGCCTAGAAGTGATTTAGGGCGGAGTTGTCCTTTTAAGTGAAGCTGTCTACGGATGGCGTTTTGTCTTTGGTCCTCTCTTCCCATACATTCCATGCTCTTCGAGACAGTTTGGGGGGAAAAAGTGATGCTCAACACCCCCATACCCTCTCCGTCGGTATAGCTTTATTGCTCTTGTTTCCTATGGAGACTCTGTCTAGTGAATGCTATTGACTTTCAGCATCTCCAATAATACAGGCACGATGTTCCTGGCTTGTTTTCAGACCTAGTAGTATAGCCGCATCACCAGTTTGTTTTGGTCTGCTTAGGGTGCTGTAGGACATCGGAATCTAAAATTAATCAATCATACTTGTGTGTGCATGACTAACTAAGCCGCTATGTCACAACTGACCCTAGCTCTGGTCCATAGTGTTAGTAGAGTTTTCCCTAACGCTATGTTCCTCTACCTCCGTATTCCTTGGCAAAACCGGAAAACCCAGCCGTCTGGTCCGAGAATAACAAAAACTGTTTCGTCCCTCACCAAACCAAAGGTATCAGTCAGTGGACAGTTGAAAGCTTACTCTACTTAGTGGACGCAGTCTGGACCCCCCACCACACGCTTAAAATACATTTCTAGGGTGAAATGAATAATAATCCACCTGATGGAGACACCTGGTTGAAGACTGTTTTTACGAAACAGCACTTCCAACGTCGCAGAGCTGAATAACACCCAACAAGACTTGACTACGTCCACTAGGTAGAGTAAGCTTTCAACTGTCCACTGATACCTTTGGTTTGGTGAGGGGCGAAACAGTTTTTGTTATTTTCGGACCAGACGGCGGGGTTTTCCGTTTTTGCCAAGGAATACGGAGGTAGAGGAACAACATATCGTTAGGGAGAACTCCACTAACGCTATGGACCAGAGCTAAACTGACCCCACCAACCCCAAAGCTCCCTTTATGGCAAAAGACAAAGTGGTCTGGTTTATATAACAAACTCACTTTTATCTGTTTTCTCTTGTGGGGGGTAGGGAGGGGGGTGTTGGGATCCTGTTCATTTACAGTATTTGTTCAAGATTGTTACACAAACTTTATCCTGTTGAAAAGAAATGGCACTACTGTAAACATGGATACCTGCATAATATTATCTCAGCTGAAGCGCAGTATGTTTCTCATCTCAGTCTTTCAATATCAGTACTGTAGACACATTATAGTCAGGGAATTCTAATAAAAACCTGAAAATAAATTCCTTACCAAACAATTTCTTCACCAATGTGTTAAAGGTGTCTAGTAACATATCTAACAAAGATTGAAATTCAACATCCCTAGCAAAATGTTTGACAGCTAGGGTAATTCTGGGTCTCATTCACTTACTATACACTGTACTATAAGGGGAAAAGATCGCTCCCAAAAATCTGCTTTAAGTGGGGTGTGAGGGGTCTAACTAGGTGTTTTTAATTATTCTGAATCCATTGCAAGCATTTGTTTTGCACGAAAAACATTCTTTGGTCCAAACATTGACCCCATACACCTTGTGAAAAGGGATGACTTTTTTGGGTCTGTTTTTAACCCAAAGAATGTTTTTTGTGCAAAACAAATGCTTGCAATGGATTCAGAATAATTAAAAACACCTAGTTAGACCCCTCACACCCCACTTAAAGCAGATTTTTTTGGAGTGATTCTTTTCCCTTATAGTACAGTGTATAGTAAGTGAATGAGACCCAGAATTACCCTAGCTGTCAAACATTTTGCTAGGGATGTTGAATTTCAATCTTTGTTAGATATGTTACAAGACACCATTACAAACGCATTGGTGAAGAAATTGTTTGGTAAGGAATTTATTCCCAGATTTGACAGTTATTCTGCTAATTTTCCCTGACTAATTAGTGCAGATTCATCGGTTTATGTCCAGCAAGAGCGTCCGTTTTTTCATCGTTTCTGCTGTCTTGGACAGTTTAAACAAACCCACATATATATGTTTCACATTTCTATTTAAAAATATATATAAAAAAGAAAAAATGGCCAAAGAATATATAGTTTGAAAATGTATTTTGGATGCTGGAAATATATTTTCACAATGTATTTTAGATAACGCTTTGGTCATTTGTTTTTGTAGACGCGGACCATCGACATCTTTTCCTTCATGAGATTTTCCATTCTATTTTAGATCAATGGATTTTAGCTGATACCTATTGGAGCTGATTAAGGCCAAGAAAAAACGCAATGTTCTTACCTATTTTCTGCTAAAGTAAAAAGTGTGTGCAATATTTTTTCTACTGTAAGATCAGCCTACCTACGATACTGCACATCTGACCGCTCTTGCCAAAGACCATTACAAATACAAGGACTGTGCAATGCATAGACAAGGGTCGGACAATGTGTGTTTTTTTTTTACCCTCTTGTTTCTTTGTCTGTCAAATAGATGCCTTTTTTTTATTCTATATAAGTATAAATATGAAAATAAAATGCATTTTTATCTAATAACTGCTCTTGTACATAATGTTCCGAAAACTTTTAAATAAAACATTACTTGTAAGAAGTGCACTTGTGATTCTCATTTTTTATTTATTCAATGCAGCCGCTCACAAGCAGGTTAGTCCATGTACCGGTAAGTGAAGGCAATATTGATTTTATTTATTTCATTGTTTCATAATTTATTCGTTTTATTTTATTTATTTATCATTTTAATACTGTATTGTGAAGTTACATGTATTTTCTACTGCTAGCACTGTAGCACTGTGTCACCTAACTCCACATCACCGAGTATGACAGACACACCTGCACAGCTGATGGAGCATGTCTGGGTGGGAGGAGATGGTTGTAACATCAAGGTGACATTTCTGATGAGAGTGAGACATTTGTCTTTTGAACGTGGCTAGGTGTGCTTTATCGTGGATTGAGCACGGCTGGTGAACCTATATCAAAATTACGATGGCCGGAACTACCCTTTGTTTGATGACACATACCGTAATAGACCAAAATTCCACGATACTAGCTTGTGCAGGATTTGGTTGGAACCTGCTTCCTTCCATTAAAGGAATTATATGTAACATTAAGACTATTAAAAAATATATATGTATATCAGAGGTCGCGCTAGGATTTTTAACAGCCGGTCACCGTGACCGGCATGATTAAAATTTATCGGACATCTGATAAAAATACCGGACATAATAATTGTAATGCATGGATGACAAGCAGGTGCAAAAACATAGCCAAAAACAACAGTTTAAGTCCTGTTGTATAGTTGGGACTGAACGAATTGAATGTAAAGGAGTAGTAGGCTGTACAAAAAACATACAGCTTCATCTTGCATAAGGGAATTAATTTATATTGGACTATTCTCGCGCAGGCTCAGGCTGTGTGTTTGCACGCATACTGCAATAACTGCATGGTTTCATAACAAGTTGTTTCTGTTGCATCGAGGCTAACACATGTACAGAATAATGAGAAATAGTCTGAAAGTGAGGTCTGCGCAAATGTTTCATAGGTTGATAGATTCATCTGTCCAGAAATTAATCAATTATAGACTACTCACTGCTATGGTCGAGTGGTCACGATGTCCATGCATCTCTATGCAACTTTGGGAAGGTTGTAAAGGCTTTGGTGGTGATCTCGTACAGTTTCCATAACATCTCCTCATAAAGAACGTCAATCGAGTGTATAAAGTTTGTTTTATATGGGTTGTTAGTTGTCCTGCGTGTCTTCCATAATTCCCGTGGGTGCACGTTGCAAGATGACACTGAAATGGACTGCTGTCTTCTCTCTCCCCCCAGCGCCCCGTTCGCAAATTAATGTAGGCTAAACAGTTCTGATAATACAACTTATTTTGACTGTCCATTCATGTATAACTTAAACTGCGCGGGGTATTCCAAACCAATGCAGCTCACAGACTTTAGCGACATCATAACAAACCGACAACTAGGGCCAACCCAGCAACAACTATCATTTCCTGTCTTACCTTCACAATAAAGTGTCTGCCGCGTATCTCCCAATGCAGCTTATTTCACATAGGTTATTATTAACAGGAAAAAGTGTAGCTTAACCCGTGTGTTTTTGTGCAACCAAACTAACGTGCATGTGAGAGTGATGAGGGAGAGAGAGAGAGAGAGAGAGAGAGACATTGAGAAAGAGAGAGAGAGAGAGGGATTTGCGGTGATATTAATGAACTGCCGTGTCATTTTCAATCGGTCATTATGTCCGATGAGGTTTATATTTTCCGGTCTTTGTCATTAAAAATCGGTCAAATCCGGCAATTCCCGGTCTAACGCAATCTCTGATGTATATACATTTTTAGCAGTCATTTCCCTTCATCAGTAATTATATAAGTATATTATAGTGCTGGGGTGTTTCCTTGCAGAAAGACATCCCCTGGCTGTATTTCTGTTCTGTTCCACTCTTTATGTTGACATTAAATGTCAACAGAAACAGTGGAGGGACGTTTTTGTCAGGGGGAGCTCAGCCAGAGCTCTTAATTGCTCCCTTTGAACTTCAAAGGGGTTGTGCACTAAGGTAATTGATTGGGCCATAAAAGTGTCAGGTCCTCGTTAGTGATCTCTCTAATCAATGAAAGCATCAAAGACAACTACCTGTTTGATGCCTTTCATAGAGGGGAGGGAGAGGGGGGAATGTTTTTTGTGTACACACAAGCGTGCATATTTTTCCTTTAAGGTTTTGGGGGATTTTGCTGCATAGATGAGAACAAGAGAGGCTTCTCTTTGTTGAGCTTGGGGAAGGGTCCTCACAGTCAAACCTGAGACAAACCGATAAGCCCTCACTCTCTTGATGCAGTCAATAACTCTCTTATCTATGAAACTACAGCTACAGCACAAACACTCAACCGTCACTCAAGTGGCATACAGCTAGAGCTAGCCCTGCTTCAGCATAGTTACAAAGAAAATGAGTCAGAATTCCGAAATGTGCCAACTAGTACCCTGTTTTGTCTGGATTAAAATGAAGACGAAGAACTAAAGGAGTAGATGAATGGGAATTGCCTGTTTTGTGACTGGTATGTACAGTGCATCTACATTTTCTTTTTGTAATTTAATGGTGTGGCCCCTTTAAAGCAAGATCAAATTAACAGCATTTGCCAAAACAATTATCAAGGTTTGTAAAGGGACATTGTCATAAATCCTCGTACAACAAATAGACAAAATTGCAGATTTACATGTTGCATCACGATGTCACAATATCATAGGGATGCCAAAATGTGTGTGTTTAGCAAAATGAATGACCAGGGGGGCCGGGGTTGATCAAAGCAGAGGCATGGATTTCCCGACCCCCCGTTTTCACAATGTCACACGTTTAAGGCCAGACACTGAGGTTGACCTTTGAGAAGCAGTCGGTTAGCTGTTGTGACTTTATCTGCTCATTGACACTGTAGTCTATCTCTCTCAGGTGTTTCCCTGTAAGACAAGACAAGACCCTGTCACACATTAGTAACCAGAGTCATAAAGTAATCACACACATGCACGCATGCACGCGCGCACACGCGCACACGCGCACACGCACACACTATGGCGGCTTTTCCGTGCCTCTTCAGCGCAGCGACGCACGGGTGCAGCATGGCTTTTTGTTTACATATGCGTGCGTGCATGCATGCGTTAGTTCTGCTCCAGTGGCACTCGTGGTGCACACGATTGCTCTGCGATGGTACGCGTCCCGTGTCCTGTAACGATGCCATGCAGCCACGGAGGTACGCGTGACGCGTCTTGTAAAAAAAAATAAAAATAAAAAATGTCTGTAAATGTACAGTGATTCTTATGGTTTCATTGTAGCCTATTCATTTTAAGCTCTAACTCATTCATGAACACAAGGGTCCATTTGGTTTCATCTTATGTTCTAAATAAAATAAAGGTTAACGTCAGTCTTGCCTGACTTTCATGAGGGCAGAGGTATAGGCCTACTTTTTCTTTTTTTTTTTTTTTTTCGGTGATATGCACGGCAGCACGTCATTACTTTCTTACTGACAGTGGATTTCAACCAGTGGTCCGGGGCCCCCCAGTGGTTCTTGAGGGGGTGCCAGGTGTCTAATGGCTATTCAATCAATCCTCTACAAGTCTCCATGATTCATGAACATCTCTCTCTCTCTCTCTCTCTCTCTCTCTCTCTCTCTCTCTCTCTCTCTCTCCCCACCCCCTCTCTCTATGTCTGTCTGTCTGTCTGTCTGTCTGTATATATATATAAAGATATTGGCGAAGCATACGTTGTGCCATTGACCGTTAAAATGTTTAATTGGCCGGTAATTATAAAGTCCACCGGCACCGGACACTGTGACCGGCTGGGAAAATGTCTCCCTTATATAGGCTATTTTATCATGTGGCACCCTTTGGGCTATTTTATCAGATTTAAGCCTATTATTCTTATTATTATTTGGTTAAAGTAGTAGGCTACAACCATTAAAACAAATCATAATTTTTGTATCATGATCTGTCAGCGTGGTTTAAATCCCGAAGGGTGAGCGTGCTGCGGGCTGCTTCTTCTGTGCTGTGTGCTGTTAAAAATCAGCCTATTCGTCGTACGATGGTGACGCGCGTTGAAAATATCAGAGCTACAAGCTCACGCAATTCACCACGCTATGAGCTTGTATATCTGCTATAGATACGCAACACGGCCATACGGCGAGCTGCCTGCAGCTCTAGCGCTTGTCCCAAATCAGCGCTGTCTTGTTCGCTGACCCTGGAGTCGGGGTTTACCAGTGGCGTCAGTTCAGCAAAAGCTAAGGTATGGCAACATGACTGGTGTCTTGCACGCGCGCCCTCGCGTGCGTGCAAGACACCAGTCATGTTGCCATACCTTAGCAACAGACATGATGAAAAGTACATTTT
This sequence comes from Nannobrachium achirus, assembly GCF_963921795.1. Classification (NCBI taxonomy): domain Eukaryota; kingdom Metazoa; phylum Chordata; class Actinopteri; order Myctophiformes; family Myctophidae; genus Nannobrachium; species Nannobrachium achirus. The sequence goes on along the minus strand of NC_137831.1, from coordinate 39,756,071 downwards.
ATTATTTCCCACTGTAGCCTGCAAGGTATGGCAGCTGCCATAGCTTGCCATACCCAATTGACGCCTCTGGGGTTTACTGTTATACAGAACCGTGCGGATTCCGTGGTAATCTGAACCAAACCAGACCAGTTGACGATTATAAAAAAGGGACCCGAACTCAGTGGAACCACGTGGATATTATAGCCTACAAGACTTTCTGATACAGAAATTGATGTGGTGGTGACTCGTTGAATTAAGGCAACTGAGAAAAGTCAGCCTTCCTTGCGCCATCATAACATTAATAAAACAAAACAAAGGTTGTATATTTGCATATTAAGGTTTAATGTAAGACCAAATCATAGGCCTACGTAAACCAAATGGAACCGTACGGGTCCATTTGGCGAGGCTGTTTTTTCCCCCCAGCCCAGCTGTAGCCTGTAATTATCGCCTAATTTTTCTCTGTCCTGCGATGGTGTTTGCGTGCAGAGAATCATCAATCATATCTGATCATTTGAGTTATAAATGTCCATAACGTTGTACACTCTGTCTCTTCTCTTTCTCTCTTCTCTCTCTCTCTCTCTCTCTCTCTCTCTCTCTCTCTCTCTCTCTCTCTCTCTCTCTCAACCACTACTCGCTCGGTACAGATCAGAGTTGGTAAAAAAAAAAGAAAAAAAAAAAGAAAACGAACGAAACGACTGACTGACTGACGGCCGAGCAAGTTGGGGAGAGAGGGAGATGGGGGAGAGAGATTTGTCAAATCATTTTGATCATAGCTCTCTCTCTCTCTCTCTCTCTCTCATGATATGTATACATTGTATAGGCCTATAAGTGATGTTCTGTCATGACAAACAGCCTTCTTTTTTTCCAATAGGCTACTCTCCAATACTTCTGCACATTTGGAATCAGTTTTACCCAGTCCCAGAACTCAAGCAAATTAAATCGTACAAAGTCCCTTTATAGCTGATCAGTCATCGAAAACAAAAGCTCTCAACGCATCACAGACTGTCACACAATGTCAAATTGGTTGGTTCTATTTTGTCAGCCACCCGTGCCTGCCCATTATGCGCAGTTGCGCACGTAGGCCTATACTGTCTCCAAAAACGGTCTGGCTATGTTTATGGGCATATAGGCCTATAATATATATATATAGCCTACTTGAAATGTAAAGCATATTTTCTAAACCTGCTGTCGTGGGTGCACGTTGCCTTTCCGAAATCTCGCTATTCCGACCATTGAATTCCATTCTTCGAAATGGCGGTGTGTCCAAATGTTATATAAGACCCGCCATTCCGAAAGGAAACAGCACCGCCTTTTCGAACATTGACTTTATTGTTCGAAATGGCGGTGTTATTTATTTTTCTATAGCACCCCTCCATTCCGAATAGCCTATAACTCTCTCTCTCTCTCTCTCTACGCGCACGCACTGTGCGTCGGGCATCGCTGCCAAAGTGCACCAAAAAATGAGAGAAAAAGAAAAAATAATCATGATCATCATAATAACTCATATTTTCGCTGCCTAAAAATAATCACTGCATGCATGCATGCATGCAAGCAAGCATGCGTGATGCCAGATCAATGGTTGTGATGCCTGCTCTGTTTAATTAATTTGATATGTGGGTGGTGCATAGAAAAAGTGCGCAGTCGGGCACAAAATGGATTGCAGCGGCGGCCTCTCTCTCTCTCTCTCTCTCTCTCTCTCTCTCTCTCTCTATCTCTCTCTCTCTCTCTCTCTCTCTCTCTCTCTCTCTCTCTCTCTCTCTCTCTCTCTCTCTGAAACGCAGCTTACTTCTCGTTCATGTGTAATTTGGGGCTCTTGGACAGCTCTCCAAAAACCCATCAACATTCAGAAGGCCTTTTCTGATCTATAATTCTCAATGAATGTCTGTTATACTCATTTCTAATTCTCTCCCACCGTCCCCGTCCCCTGTGACCCAACACACAATGTGCGCACATCTACCACATAACGGTATTCGAAACTAAGTTATGATGCCAGACAGAATTTACAGTTAAACGCACACCTTTTAAAACATCCAACAGCAGCTTTCATCCCAGAGCTGTAGTTGCGCTCAACACGCACAGCTGTGAGACGGGACACTTTACTTATGCTTTTTATACATTGTATTATCTAACTTATTGTTTTGTCTACACACTAAATTAGAAGCCAAATTAAACAAAGCCCAGGCTTAAAATGTGATCTTTCACAGCTGAACTTGTATATTTATGTCAAAGTAGACATGAGATTTACTCCACGGCAAAAAAAAGCAAATAAAACAATGGAATTATGAATGATTATTAACATAAAAATGTAAGTATAACAACGGTATAGGCCTACTCATGCACAATGTCCCAATTCAAGTTTTCAAATGTATAGGTCTACAAATCAACAGTGCACCCCAGCAAAATTGCAGCGCTTCTCTCGGTCGGAAACGGGCGATCAAAAAATAAAACCAGCGGTGATAAACCCTGCAATAAACCAGACAGATCATATAGAGCTTATACTTAGTTTAGCAAGATATGCATGTATATTCAACGTCTCTCTCTATCTCTCCTCTCTCCCTGTCTCTCCTCTCGCCCTCCCTCTCTGTTCTATCACTCTCTCCTCGCAGCCCGCTCCGCGCGTAACCTCGCATCACCAGGCTTTCGCCGCGCGTAAAACGTCTCCATTTGCCACGATTTGGCCTGCAATATTCTATTTTAGGCATAGCCTATAGGATACATACAATATTTCTCCTCACTCCAGTGGCACTTTCCTTTTATCTGACTCTCTGAGCAACTCCTCACAAAATAAACTATGCACGATCTGGGGAGTTCCACATTTTCGTGGTAGCGTGCAGGAGAACGAATTGGAGACGTTTTAGTGCCTGTCAAATTGGTTGTACGTGATTAGTGGAGCGCCCTCTTGTAATTGTGGACATCCTTGACGTTTAGGAAGTAGTTATAGGCCTAGTTGTCATGAAGTTCAGGCAGTTCCCTTTTTCAGCTGTTAGACTGTAGTCTAATTAGCAGATGTCATCTCTTGTCGAATCCCCACACCAAAAACTCCACTCATACCTACAAACCTCCAGACATCACCACTTTGATCCTTAATTGGTGGACCATATTCGTTTGATGTCACAGCAGGAGCTAATGACCGGCGCAATTCACACATCTATTGTTTGTTTTTCCTTGAAAGCAAATAATGACCGCGCTAATTGATCCATTGGTAACTGGGAGCTATACCAGTGGTTCTCAACCTGTGGGTTGGGACCTAAATTATTTTGTCCCCAGATGATTAACTTAATATGCGCCATTTTAACAGTAAACAAACCAACAAAGTCTACGTCTATAGAGCAGTATCTGCACATTTCTAACATGACAAATTAAACATTGGCCAAATTGTCAAATATTAGAGGCCCATTTCTGTCTCATATACGTAAGTGCAACCACTTTTAACACGCTGTCTGTGATGAGGGGCTGCCTGCGGTGCTGAACTGACTGACTTCACGTTCTCGTGTGCAATGGGAAAATTATCAATCTGTCTGTCTGTCTGTCTGTCTGTCTGTCTGTCTGTCTGTCTGTCAGACAGACAGACAGACAGACAGACAGACAGACAGACAGACAGACAGACAGACAGACAGACAGACAGATAAATGAATTAATAGGCCTACTGTCATTGCATTTCCATTTTTCAATAATAAACCGAATAGCGCAAGTAGGCCTATAGGGTCAACGAGTCAAGTCAACCCAATTTAATAGCGCAGCAGTCCCACAGCTGGTCTGAATGGACTCTGACCAGCTCTGCGCTTCTCAAAGTTACATTAGATAATTTAAACCATTGTGGCACATTCTCAGACAACTAATGATAGCCTAGTCTATTCTGCATTCTGGTTGTCGTCACCCCAAATAACGGATTACTTCTTCATGGACCTTCAAAATGCATCACATCACATCACATCACATCACATCACATCACAGCGGCAGGCCGGCAGCGACAGTAGGTAAAGGGTTATTCACAATTCACAGTCTTTATTCAGTTTATTGGATGACTTTTCAGACAGTAATGAATAATGATAATGAATGCAGGAGCAGCACAGCCAGCCTGCAGGTGCACTTACTGCGGGCGACCACCGTGCACCCAAATCGATTATCACAACAACCATTGATCAGGCATCACGCAATATTTTGGCATGCATTCCGTGTTTATTTTTAGGCGGAGCAAATACCGGTAGGCCTACATATTAGTTATTAGGCTCTGAATCTATGATGATGATCGGCTTGGCCTTTTCTTCTTCTTTTTTTATTTTTTGGTGCCCTTTGGCAATGTGTTCCCAGACGCACAGGACGCACAGTGCGTCATGCATATTATACGTCCATATAATTAATAGGCCTATATGGCATTCATATTATTCACTTTATTATCGATATGTTGCAATTATAGGTCAATATAATTAATATAGGATATAATGCAGCAGCACTCTTTATGTGCAAAGCCCTAGTGTTGACGGGGGTTCCGGCCGTTCTGGCTCACCTTAAGGTGGAATAATCTGCTCAAATTCAAAATTTCGGAATGGCGAGGTCCCGACTGCAATTTCGAAACCCCACCTTTCCGAAAATTAAAATTCGAAAAGGGGGGGTTTCGAAAACGGGGGGTTTCGAAAACGGGGTGTTTCGAAATGGGGGGGTTTCGGAATGGAGAACCGACCCCGTGTATAAAATATTAGAATGAATAGCCTTAATCAGTCAAGCAACGAAACATTCCCATTCCCTGGTTAAATTAAAGTATATAAATAGGCTAAACAAATAAAATAAACAGCATTTGTTATTTTAGTCCGTAACACAGCACTTTTCTTTGTATGAATCAACACTTATTCGTTCAGTTTAATAGTCCCAAAAATCCAGCGCTGGGCGCAAGGCCGCGCCGGGAGGCCGCACCGCCGCAGGGCGCTTGCTCCGGCGAATAATCCAATCAGACAGCAAGCAGCTGAAATTAAATAAAATACATTTATAAATAAATGATAAGATCACAAGAGACCAAGATGACTACATTCTACGTTGGCCATTGGGTATATATTGCCAACAGTTAAAGGCTAGGCTGTAGGCCTACTCACCGATTTTATAAATTGAGCAGCGCCAGGCCGCTGCTCAGAGCTGAAGTTAACAACTAAACAAAACAAACAAATAACGAAATAAAGGTCTAAACACAACATAACTGAACAGAACTAAACAAATAATAAATAAAGCAATTTAACTGACAACTTAACCAGAAGGCAGCCATTCCGAAGGGCTCAACTTAGGAACACCAAACAAAACAAAAACAGTTAAATAAATAAATGGAGCACAGAGAGCATGCAGCCCACAGTGGAGACATGACAGACCAACGCATGCTCGCATGAACGTCTGGATGGATGTTTTATTTGATATACACGTCTACACACACACACGCAGGTTTAGCGCTGAGAATCAAATGGGTGGCACACATCTCACACGTGCGTTCCAGAGCAGAGCAACAAGTCAATCAAGCGTACAGTTCATGGCGGCGCTGCATTTGACCGTGTCGTCTCACGCATGATGGCCACATGGCCATTAGATGTATGCGTGCGTTAACACATGCGTTCGCCACAAACGCCTAACACTACGCGACCTTGCGTTCCCCTGTGAGGCACAAAAGAGAAGGCACACAGGGACGCGTGCCGGCGACGTTTGCGCGTTCTGATTCAAAAGCCATTTGAAAATTACAGGAGACGTTCATGCGTTCAGTACAACACAGATAAAATCTAATGCGTGCGCGCGAGTGTAGCAACGTCCATGTGGCACGGATCGCGCTCGATACACACACACACACACACACACACACACACACACACATGCACCACACATGCACGCTTACCTGTGTTTACGATGCAGACCGTGTGGTGTGAGGTGGGGATCCTTAATATTATTTCATCAAAGCCTTGGATTTTTTTTGCCATCCACACCATTTTGGATTATAACCAGTAACTTGTTTCAAAGACTTGTTTTGGTCATGTGTTCTCTCGTATCTGTGTCACCAAAGAGCATCTGTCTATAGAGCCATTTATCCCTGGCTGGAACGCTACTTTTTCTCTTTTTTAAACTGTTAGTTGGGGATGTTAGATGTTACTGTACGTTGCGGTCAAATGCAGCTTTGTGTGTGCATGTGATTGTGTGTGTTTAAAGATGAGGTGCCATGATTTTTTTCCCCCTAAAACATGATGATCAGGTGTTATGATTATACTAGGAGGAAGATTTGTTCCAAAAAAGTGTACAGAAAGAGTTAAAATGATGTTTTTATGTGGCCACACCCACCAGTTCATTAGGCATGACTGGTTGTCAGGTGGGTGTTAACCCAGCTGAGGTTAGCCACACCCACAGTGTTGGGTGTATGGTAAAAGGGGAGGGGATTATTTAATGATGTCATTAAATCTGTGTTTTTCAATCAGGCCTTTTGACTCAGACGCTTTCAGCTTTCAGGAAGAAACCAACAATACACAGGGAAGGCAAATTTGCACATTATAACCACACCTGGTGGTCTATTAGAGTATGTCAACTCCATAGACACATACAAAACAGAAAAAGTACAAAACTATGGCACCACCTCTTTAAATGTTGAGCCAGTGCGCTCCGCTATACACTGTACACAGCACGCGTGTGCGCGCGTGCGTGCGCTTGCATGCATGTGTGTGTGCATGTGTGTGTGTCTGTTCCGCTTTTGTGTGTTAATATACTGTATATGAGTGTGAGGTACACAGTCCAGCATCCATGTGGCATTGTGGGAGGTTATATAAGTGCGTGGCCAACCCTTGGCTCGGCCTTAGTCCTTTAGACTCTGACAGCTGTCACTCGTCTCTGGGTCTTTTTCTACTGAAGGATAACAACTGAAGAAGGGACCAGGAATTAATTACCTCACGCGGCGACCATGGCAGGTGGGTCCCTCTCTCTGGAACGCTAAACAGACGCTGGGATAAAATGGCACCACATCCATGGACCCCCTCACATAATCTGGAAATATTTTCCTTCTTTTAACACAAGTTGAATCATTAGAATTTGGATAATTCCTCTGCCAGTCGAGATGCAGTGAAGTCAGATCAAGTATGATGCCATATGGCATTGAAATGAAAGACTGCAATCTTTCCTGCACACGATTCTTACTGGTTTTTATTTTTAAACCTATTGGGTATTAGGGATGGGACGATATGAACATTTCATATCACGATTAAGGCCAATTCCCACTGGGCCAGATAAAAGATAAAAAAATCTCTTTCTCCAGATATTTTTCCATTCAAAGTGGATACAGATAAAAAAAAATATTTGCCACAGATAAAAGTATCCGTGGCAAATATCTGTGGTAGATATTTTTTTTATCTGTATCTACCATCCACTTTGAATGGAAAAATATCTGGAGAAAGAGATTTTTTTTATCTGTTGGCCCAGTGGGAATGGGCCTTTATTGTGACAAAAGAAATCGCGATTTACGATATTATCGCGATAATCAAAATTCATTATCCTGGGGCGGAACATTTGCCAAAAAACAGACGATCTACAAGCTCACAAGTGAGCTTTGGTTGTGAGCTTGTAGATCTGCTATTTTTTGTCAAAGATATTTGATAGAGAGCGAAAAAAAAAAGACTGTATCAAGTACATATGTTATAAGTACCTTTTACACAATTATAGAGGATTTAAGTGGTACCAGATATGCAGCTCGGCCAAAAAAAAAGTGAATTGATCTCAGTGCATGACGGAGGACGATATCACGATAAATTAAATCTCCGCGATACGATTATCGTGAGTGTTTTTTAACACATTAAAACGATAATATCGCTTATCGTCCCATCCCTTTTGGGTATTGTTTGTTGTTACAACAGTGTTAACATTGTTCAACTTGGCCAGTTCTGTGTTAACTCTCAAATAGCTGGAACGCGCCCGAGTCGCGTTAGATTTTAACCACTTTAACCATTATTTTATGCTTTAACTATAGAAAAATAGCAGATATACAAGCCAGTGCCGCGCTGTGAGCTTGTAGATCTGCTATTTTTGAAAAATCGTGAAAATGAGTGAAAGTCTTTGAATATCTTTGACCCGATCTTTGACCCGACTTCTAAATCCTTCCCCTAAATCATGCTGTTCTCAAACCTTTTCATGTCAAGGACCCCCAAAATTACAGGTATTTGGCCACGGACCCCCATCTCAAAATATGTTGTTCCAGGGACCACCCAGAACTAAATATTTGAGTTACAAATGTTCGCTTTTAAGTAGATATATTCAAAGACTTGCAAAAAAAAAAATCACGATTTTTCAAAAATAGCAGATCTACAAGCTCACAGCGCGGCACTCGGTGCCGCGCTGTGAGCTTGTAGATCTGCTATTTTTCAATAGTTAAAGCAGTCAATAATCCTAGGCCAGGTCTGTGTTAACTAATGTGTGACTCAAGATAGTTGCTCTTGTTTTCCTGCAGACGAACTGAAGAAACCCAAGAAACGGGTACGTTCTCACATCCAGAAACTCTTCTAAATCTAAGGTTCTGGTTTTTGTTCTCTTTTATCTGCCATTTTTTGTCCCCAATCAATGTTCTCTTTTGTTTGGATTGGTATTGATTTAAACTGTTCTCTCCAACCTTCAATAATACATTATATTTGTGTGTGTGTGTGTGTGTGTGTGTGTGTGTGTGTGTGTGTGTGTGTGTGTGTGTGTGTGTGTGTGTGTGTGTGTGTGTGTGTGTGTGTGTGTGTGTGTGTGTGTGTGTGTGCGTGCGCGCATGCGCGCATGTACACACATACTACACTATTTTGTTCCTGCATTGATTGCTGTGCTGCTACTGAAAATTAGTTGTAGAGTAAAATATGAATCAAGGAAAAAAAATGCAGTAGTATGGGAATATCTTCAGAAATGTCATGTCAATCCTGGAATAAATTCCTTACGAAAAAGTTTCTTCACCAATGTGTTTCTAAGGGTCTCTGGTAACACATCTCACAAAGACTGAAATTCAGTTTCCCTAGGAGAATCCTTGACAGCTGCTAAAAGTTGGGGTAAATTAACTATACAGGATAAAACACCAAAATAAATATGCTTTGAGTAGCATGTGAGGGGTCAAACTAGGGGTTTGACCCCTAGAGACCTTTACAAACACATTGGTGGAGAGAGTTTTTGGTAAGGAATTTATTCCAGGACTTTTTTAAGATATCCCCTTACCAACAATGATGATATGACTCCTCACTAGGGCATTAACGACTTGTGATTTTTGCAAGTCGACTCGACTCAGTAAAAAGTTGAGTTGAAGTCGACTTTATCGTTTGATGACGTCATCACATCACACACGACCCCCCCAATTATTTTGGGGCGTCCCCAGATGATTAACTTAATGTGAAACATTGTTTTCTCACTCAACTGTAAACAAACCAACAAAGTTTAAGTGTATAAGAGGGTATCTGCACATTTCTTAAGGACTTTTTAATACCTCTAAAATGTCAAATTAAACATTGTCCAAATTGTCAAATATATAGAGACAGAAATTGTGAAAATAGACGATCTACATGCTTACAACGCCTCGCATTGCGAGGTGTTGTAAGCATGTAGATCTGCTATTTTCACAATAGAAAGTATTTTCTTTTTCCAACTTCGACTTCCTCTGGTGGGAGTCGACTTGTGTAATGAAGTCGACTCAGTCGACTTGTCAACTTTTTCGTTAATACCCTACTCCTCAACATATGATATATGGTTTATATGTTCCTTTATGTTGTCCACATCCTCTCTCAGGCAACAGTGTTCGGCTATCCCATCAGTATCTTCTTCATTGTGATCAATGAGTTCTGCGAACGATTCTCCTACTATGGCATGCGAGGTGAGATTACAATTAATTAATAGTATCAACGTTATGAATGTCGTAACACTCACTGTCGGTCAGAAACCTTGTATCTTCCATTTTCAAGTTCGTAAAGTAAAGCCCTGCTTCATCATATAAAAGACTGTCGCACAAAACTAGTGAAAATAGCAGATCTACAAGCACACAATGGCAATCAGCTATTTTCACTATTTGAAATATTTTTTTAAATGATAAATACAAAACGAGCGGTTTTGGACATACAACATATTGTCATTGTCTGGCCAAAACCCCTTAACTCCATTTTTGAGGTTTTAGATTTTTTTTTGGCATAAATCAGGGCTATTGAACACCCTTTACATTTAAGTGTTGGTTAAAATAATATTGAACTAATGGAAAGTAGTAAAAAGTGCTTGGGACAAAACCTCCTAACTCAACACTTTATGCCAAAACCAGCTAACTCCACCCGATTGGCCCTCTCTTTTTTTCATAAATATGTGCTATTGAACACCCTTTGCGTCTGTGTGTTGGTTAAAATAATATTGAACCAATGAAAAGTAGTTAAAAGCCCTTTGGTCAAAACCTCCTAACTGCACTTGAGCTTATTTTCCCGAAATTGAACATTTTGGAGTTAGGAGGTTTCAGCGGATATCCACGCGACAACGGTATGTTCGGGGCGCCCGCTGGCCTACTGGTCCAGGCGCATACCACATAGGCTCCGATGCCTGACAGCGTGTCGCGGGTTCGAGTCCCGATCCCAATGACCTTTGCTGCGTGTCTCTCCCCATCGCTCTCCCCATTTCCTGTCAGTCTACTGTCCTATCAATAAAGGCATAAAAGCCCCCCCAAAAAAACAATATGTTCACAGTTCATATACACTATGGCAGGGGTTTTCAAAGTGGGTGACGGGGCACCCTGGGGTGCCGTGATGCCAGTCCAGGGGTGCCGCGAGATAATTTGATAATATTTGGAATTCATCAATATCTCTACATCAATATCACTTCACTATGCTTAGTAAAACAGACCCGATTTGCACTCTACTTGATGAGTTCTTTTTCTATCTACGACAACTCTCTTCACCAAAAATAGCCGATCTACAAGCTCACAACCCGTCACGTTGTGATGCGTTGTGAGCTTGTAGATCTGCTATTTCTAGTGAACCTTCCCCCCAGAATAGGCATGCTGGGGTTCAAGTGTTTAAATGTCAAGTATAACGTTGTTTTCAGTCAGTTCTGATGGAAACGGATATTTCTCCAATATGATGTTAGATTAAAAAAAAATGTACAATGTAATTCAGGGGTGCCGTGGATGAAAAAGTTATTTACAGGGGTTCCCTGAGTCAAAAAAGTTTGAAAACCCCTGCACTATGGGAACATTCTAAAAGTGGGTACTGTGCTGTTTTCCCCCTCTATCTCTCTATCCATCCTCTTCTCTCTCTCTCCGTAGCGGTGTTGGTGCTGTATTTCAGGTACTTCTTGAAGTGGGACGATGACACGGCCACCTCCATCTACCATGTTTTCGTGGCGCTCTGCTACCTGACGCCCATCCTGGGAGCCATCGTGGCCGACTCATGGCTCGGCAAGTTCAAGTGAGTGACGTCATTTTAATTACCCACAATATCTCAAACAGTATATAGATAGATAGATAGATAGATAGATAGATAGATAGATAGATAACTTTATTATCCCAAGGGGGAAATTCAATTCAATTCAATTCAATTCAAAGGAGCTTTATTGGCATGAGAAAACATACGTTTACATTGCCAAAGCAAGTATCACAAATACAATAAAAAACAGTTGAAAATGGGGAACATATATACAGTTGGAGGGGGTACAGCATTGAGTAAACAGAGCTATGTCGCATTGTGACATTTTATACAGGGTACAAATAGCAGCATTTTTTTTCCCTCAAAATGCATTTAAAGGTATCAGCTCTGTTTCATACTGTATGTGCAGTAGGTCTAGATGTCAATCCATGGTTTGTAGTCCTTAGGGTGGTTGTGTTTCTAGCCTTCTTTTGTCACAACAGTTCACAAATCTTGCTGCTGTGTTTGCACATTGTTGTATTTCTCCCAGTAGATATGGGAGTTTTTCATCATTGGTCGAGTTTTCAAACTCACTTCGGGTGTGTGTAATCTGTGGGAAGTATGCGTCTCTAATGTCTTGGTATAGTGGGCAGGTGGTTAGAAAGTGTAGCTCTGTTTCTACCACATTTTGTGTGCAGTGTGTACATAGCCTATCTTCCCTTGGGAGTTCAGTTGTCCAGTTGTAGCACAGCAGTATACAGTTATTTACAAAGTTACAGAGAAGTAAGAAAAAAGATAGATAAGAGGAAAAAAACAAGAGCAGTACAGTAACAATAAAGAGAAGGTGCATCAATAGAGGGGGCGAATAATATATAAGTATATATACATAAAGTGTCTTACAAAAAGAGACCGTAGCAGTCAATGCTAGTTAGTGCAACAAGTATCTCACTGTCATTGTTAAACAAAGCAAAATACTCGGAAACTACCAACACAACCTAATAGTGCAATGTCAAAAATCAGTGCGGGAAAAAAAAAAAAAACAGCTCAGGGGTCAAAGTCAATACAGCAATAGTTCCGTCAGTCCAAGTATATGGACCCCTTCACATCTTTTCATCAACTGAGACATTGTTCACACATTTATTTCAAAGTTCCACCCAAAGTTCCCACCTCAGTTGGCAAAAGATCCTTTAGTTTTAAAGCTCCTTCCGACTGGAACAATCTACCGGCTCATGTCCGGTCAATATCATCTTTTCAATTATTCAAAACATCGCTGTCCTCTCATTTTGAGACTACTTGCTCATGCTTTCGTTAACAGTAGGCTATAATAGATCTCTGACGCAATGATTCATATATGTGCTCTGTGTTTTTTGTTCGTCTTATGTTTGTTGTATTTAGTGTTTATTTTCTCCTATTTTTTGTTGTAGTGTTATGTTCTGTTTGATATGTACCTATATGTACTTCGTATGTATTCTGCAATGTGCGGCGCTCCTTGAAAACGAGATGGTTCATCTCCTAATAAATATAATATAAAATAAATATTCCTAATAAAGAAATGTCAATAACGTTGAGTGTTTTCGGTTCAAGAAAACACTACCATTATGCAATTATACAGCATGTGCTGAGTGGTACTGTATTAGCAAAGTTTGACCATACGGCTACTGGATAACATCTTATCACATAGGCCTATCTTAAAAGATAATCCACAATTTGAAGGTTACATAACCATGCAAGCTAATGCACTTTAATACAATAAAATAAAACGCCACTGCAACAATATACTTTACACGCAATAATCAAGACATCAGTCAGACCAGTGTAAAATAAATCAAATTCAGTAGCCGTGAAACTTTACATTACATGCCGGAGGAGTTGAAGCTGAGCTATAAGTTATTGAATGGTATACAATACAACCTGTCTTTATCTAAACAAAATAATCTTTGAACCGTGTTATCTCGATCTGTGTGTCCTTAATAAACCTTTATTTTTACCCCTCTTATCAATCACAGTCTATTACATAGTTCTCACCTTAGTCGGTACAGCTGTATCATATCGCCGTTGTCGGGTGGAAACCTTGTATGTCCAAAACCGTTCGTTGTGTATTCATCATTTTTAAAATGATTTAAATTAGTGAAAACAGCCGATCTACAAGCGCACAACGCCTCGCACCGCGAAGCGTTGTGTGCTTGCAGATCAGCTGTTTTCACTACTTTCGTGCAAAGCTTTTGTGATGAAGCAGCCAAGCAGGGCTTTGCTTTGCGAAAAAATGTACAAATTTGAAACTTGGAGATACGAGGTTTCTGCCCGACAGTGACGATATGCCTGATGCAGGACTCACCTGCTGCGACAACACTTTACTATGGCCTCTCTGCCTGATTGCACGTTGTGCGAGTGAGAGTACAACGTGTGCAGTGATTATTACTATCGGTGGTTCCCAAACGTTCTTGCTCAAGACCCAAAAAAAGATATCAGACTTTTGCCTGGGACCCAAACTAGTGAAAATAGCCGATCTACAAGCTCACAACGTGGCATGTTGTGTAGTCGGAGGCCTTAGGGTTTTTTCGTGCTAATCAGTCTAAAAGCGCCAAAAACAGATGTAACCCAGGGCATGCTCTAATGATTTAGCTAGGGCGCCCGAGTCGGCGACCTTTGGGGTCGCCACAGCTCCAGAAAACACCCACCCTCTGAAAAGTGATTACTCATCACTTTTCATCACTAAACCATCATTTTCTGGGGCCATTTCTAGCCCAAGGAATGTTTTTTGTGCATAGAAAGTCGATTGGAGCCCAACTTGATTTGGCCGCTGTGGCGACCCCGAAGGTCGTCGACTCGGGCGCCCAAGCTAAATCATTAGAGCAAGCCCTGAGCTACATCTGCGCAAAATGTGGCGCTTTTAGACTGATTAGCACTAAATTACAATTCTATCTCCATAAGGCCTCCGACTAGTGAGCTTGTAGACAGTTTGGCTAAGGTTAGGCAAATTGGGTTAGTTTTTTTTTGGGTTAGGGTAATGTTTTGATCAGGGTAAAGGTTTGTTTCATATCAAAATACTGCCTGTTTCAATATGTTCCCAGCTCCAGTTTGACCAAAACCACTTTCCCTCTTCCTCTCTCTGTACAGGACCATCATCTACCTGTCCATCGTCTACGCCGTAGGACAGGGTGTCATGGCTGTGAGCGCTATACATGACATCACAGACACGGACAGGGATGGCGTACCCGACAACATGACCTTCCATGTGTGAGTTGAAAACACATTACATCCAACACACAACACATACTGTACTCATAATGTAGGTACAGTAGTACTGTATGCACAGGATCACAAACACATTTAATTTCTAGACCAGAGGTCTTCAACAGGGGGTCCGGGACCCCTAGGGGTACTTAGAGTTACTACAGGGGGTCCTCCAAATCTTTGTGTGATAGAATAGTTTTTCTCCTTTTTTACATTAACCACTTGAACCCTAACGTCCATATTCTGAGAACTTTAGCCATAAATAGCAAATCATACAAGCTCACAACGCCTCGCAGCACGAGCAAGAGGTTTGGTGTAGAGGGGAAAAAGAGCAGACAAAGTACGGAGTGAAAGGTCAAGTATTGACGGTTCAAGTGGTTAAATATCTTAAAACACAAATTGACATGAATCCAAAATACACTGACGATTGCGCTGTCAAACAACGACACTATATGGAATCTATGAAAAGGTTGTGGGGGTCCCTGCTTCATCTCTCTCTCAACTAAGGGGTCCTTGGCCTGAAAACGTTGAAAACCCCTGCTCTAGACTGTTTTGTCCCAAAAAGGAAATGGTGCCGCACCGCGATCCATTTAGATGTCTTTTTTAGATTCTATTTTAACGATATGCTTCCTGTCCAGTGCCTTGTCCATGGTGGGTCTGTTCCTCATCGCTCTAGGAACAGGAGGCATCAAGCCCTGCGTCGCTGCCTTTGGCGGAGACCAGTTTGAAGAGAGCCAGGTTAGATCACACACACACACACACACACACACACACACACACACACACACACACACACGCACACGCACACGCACACGCGCACGCGCACAGCACACATGCATGGATGCTCTAATGCAGGTGGTTCCCAAACTTCTTTGGCTCAGGACAGCCCTGTAAATATTTTTTCATCCGAGGCACCCCTAAATTATATTAATAATTTTCATTACCAGTATCTTATATTTATGGCATATTTTAGTGATTATGTTGTGAGGAAAACATTGAGATAAAAGCCATTTTGGTTAGAACTGACTGGAAATAACTTTGTACTTCAAGTTTAAAATGATACAAAATATCATTGGACACTTATTTTTAAGTGTCCAAATACATTCCAAATATAATATAAAATGTTCTCACGGCACCCCAGGGTGCCCCGTGCACTTTGAAAACCCTTGCTCTAATGTGCACGTGCATACACACATGCACATACTGGCACAGGTACAGGTGTTTATCTCTCTCACACTCTGCCTCACTCTGTCTTTCTCTAACACGATGTACGTGTACACACATGCACATGTGCATATTACACGCAAACATGCACATGCACACACACACACACACACACACACACACACACACACACACACACACACACACACACACACACACACACACACACACACACACACACACACACACACACACACACACTTTTGTGGTACTACATGTACAGTAACAGTATAGGATACTTGAGGACATGAAAATTGTATGTATAGTAAGTAACACACACACACACGCACGCACATACGCACACGCACAGTTATCAGTAGCATGTGCTTTGAGTCAGCACTGCTGTCAGGTATCTCTGGTCACGTTCCAAAGCTGTTGTTTATTAACAATCAACGACGACTAATGCACCTGTGGCACAGCATGTCTCTGCTGCTTTACAACGTCAGTTCAAGGCCACGGGCAACACTGATGATCACTGAAGTGAAAGGTGGCCATTATGTAACTGCATCTGAAGGCTGAAATTAACCACTTGAATCCCTATACTTATTTGAACGATGTTTTGGCTCTAAACCAGGGGTCTTCAGCAGGGGGTCCGGGACCCCTAGGGGATCCTCAGAGTTACTACAGGGGGTCCTCCAAATCTGTGTGTGATAGAAACTTTTTATACTAACTACTTGAACCCTAGTGTCCAAATTCTGAGAACTTTAGCCAAAAATTGCCGATCTACAAGGTCACAACGCCTCGCAGTTGGCTATTTTCGGCAAAGAGGTTTGGTGTAGAGGGGGAAAAGATCAGACTAAGTACAGAGTGAAAGGTCAAGTTTGATAAGTATTGACGGTTCAAGTGGTTAAATATCTGAAACACCAATTTACATGAATCCAAATATACTGATGATCGTGCTGTCAAACAATGAAACTATATGGAATCTATGAAAAGGTTGTGGGGGTCCCTGCTTCATCTCTCTCTCAACTAAGGGGTCCTTGGCCTGAAAACGTTGAAGACCAGTGCTCTAAACTGAATATTGCTAAAAATAATCTACAAGCTCACGATGTGTCCCAATAACACAATACATTGTGAGTTAGTAGATCTGTATTTTTGGCTCTACGAGCTACTTTAGCAAGTTGTCAGTCATGATTTATAGGCCCTTCTAAATAGTAGCTATTGCTGTTGGCAGAACAAAATAAAACACGTTTTGATACTGAAACACAGTTCAGTAGTTTTAGAAGTACTGGGTGTAAAGGAAAACCTGGCTCACTCATCAAATCTTGACCTTGCAATGTGTCCTTGACCTTTGGCCGATTTGAAGAGGCCTTGGCCCCATCCCCAACTCACCTACCAAGTTTCATCCAGATAGTAGTAAAACTGTTCAAGTTATCACTGCGGCAAACAAATAAACAAAATGCCGGCCGTTACTACACGTACAGCACTCCTTTCTGCTGGGCGCTGGTGTAGATATATTAATGAATGTATAGACACAGGGACGTGCTGGCCATTGGGAAAAGCGGGTCAACTCCCGAACGGCCGGTTCATTCCCGGCCGGTCCAGGCCGACCATTAGGAAAAAAATAAAAATAAAATGCCGGCCTTCGTTCCATTTTGGGGTCTGGGAGGCCAACAAAGTAAATTGTCACTGTGTAAATGTATACGGTACATTTCAAATGTATACATTTTTTCACAAAGCAAAGCCCTGCTTCATCACACAAGGCCGTTGCACAAAAGTAGTGAAAACAGCAAATCTACAAGCACACAACGCCTCGCGGTGCGAGGCGTTGTGTGCTTGTAGATCGGCTGTTTTCACTAGTTTAGTTCATTTTTAAAATGATAAATACAAAACAAATGGTTTTGGACATATAAGGTTTCCACCCCGACAACGACGAGAAAAAATAAATAAAATGAGGGCCTCTCCAACACTTTTTCCCGGGCTGAATCAGGGGCCCAGCACGTCCCTGTATAGACATGTTTTCTAAAGCCTGTCTTCGACTTCCTCTGTCTGACAGGAGAAGCAGAGGGGCACGTTTTTCTCCATCTTCTATCTGTCCATCAATGCTGGAAGTCTGCTGTCCACCATCATCACCCCCTTCCTGAGAGGTAAGGGCCGAAAATAGGTGTGGTCCTCACAAAAATAGAACCATATTATATTTGAATTTATAGTATTTGCAACCTGACGGACGCAACAAACATGTGTGTGTTGTGGTCCCCAGCCCAGGAGTGTGGCATTCACACCAAGCAGCCGTGCTATCCTCTGGCCTTCGGCGTCCCCGCTGCCCTCATGGTGGTGGCTCTGCGTAAGTTCTACTTTTAGCAAAAAGACGCTTAAGCCCCTTTTCGACTACAGCTTTAGCACCACACCACACCACACTACACCACACCACACCACACCACATAAAAATATCTACATTTTCCATTACACAAAAGAACCCCTATCGGTAAGAAACAATTTGACCCTTTTAACTGTGATTATAATACAATATAAATTAGTATTACAACTATCCTAAATTATAATACACTATAATGGATTATAACTGTGATTATAATACACTATAAAGTATTAATGTATTACTATGATAATTATAATACACTATAATAGATTATAATAGTGGTTATAACACAATAGAATCTATTATCATGTATTACAACTATATCCTGGTGGTCTAAATGAAAAGTCAGTGAGTGATCAGTCATTATGAAGTGTTTGGCCCTGTTTGGCCCAGCTCAGACCTACTCTAGAGTGGATACTTTTTAGTACCACGTTTAGTACCACCTTCACACCACTCTACCCAGGTCCTTGTAGTGGAAAACCTGGCACAAGTGGGCGGTGTGGTGTGGAGTGGTGTGGTGCTAGAACAATACAAGGAAATGTATCAACCATGTACAGTAGCAGTGACATCCTTCAAAGTCGTTGCTCCACCAAACCAACTTCATCTGGGAGGGATATACTGCAACATTGACCATCTCCCTTTTTGTCTCCAGTCGTTTTTATTTTTGGCAGCAGCATGTACATCAAGACTGACCCCAAAGGCAACATCATGCTCGAGGTCTGCAAGTGCATCTGGGTAAGTCGCTCCGCTGGAACGTCTTCCACATGACGGCAATCGTTCTGTAAATCTAGAACGCTGTCTCTCAAAAGCTCTGCGTCATTGGAAAGTCACATCGTATGTTCAGGTGGATACATGCCGTTTTGAATCAAAATAATGCCATTTGGTTGAATTACATAATAATAATTTAAAATATATACTAGTAAGACGCCTCAGGGCGACAAGCGACCTCGCCCTAAAGGGCGAGGTCGCGTGCCACAGTGATGTTCACATGAGGGATGTGGACATCAGGGATCTCCATATATGGGCATAAAAGGGATTTGTTCCCCGGGCATCACAGGGATCTCCATATATGGGCATAAAAGGGATTTGTTCCCCCTGGCATCACAGGGATCCCTCTAACAGGGCATCATTAATATTGATAATAATAATGGATTGCATTTTATAGCGCTTTTCTAAGCTAGTTGCGAACTCAAAGCGCTTTACAATGGTCCATTCATTATACATTCATGTAGTCCTTTGAGTACTACAACATGACGTTTTGTGGTTTCCGCTCCAGACCGGTTACAAGCCCGAAAAGTGAAGTGATCCCAGACTACTGAACTAGAAATTGAACTGTCTCCACTCTTTGCAGTTTGCCGTCAAGAATCGCTACAGGCATCGTAGCAGCCAGTACCCAAAGAAGGAGCACTGGATGGACTGGGCAGAGGAGAAATATGATGTAAGATACCAACCTAAGACGATCTTTATTTCTCTGTTTCTGTCTTCAACAAATACCATAACAAACCAATAAGCGGTAGGTGTTAGGGCATTAACGACTTGTGATCTTTGCAAGTCGACTCGACTCAGTAAAAAAAAAAGAGTTGAAGTCGACTTTATCGTTTGATGACATCATCACATCACACACGACCCCCCAATTATTTTGGGTGGTCCCCAGATGATTAACTTAATGTGAAACATTGTTTTCTTACTCAACTGTAAACAGACCAACATAAAGTTTAAGTGAATAGAGGGTATCTCACTTTTTAATACCTCTAAAATGTCCAAATTGTCAAATATATAGAGGCAGAAATTGTGAAAATAGCTGTTCTACAAGCTCACAACGCCTCGCAACGCGAGGCGTTGTGAGCATGTAGATCTGCTATTTTCACAATATTTTTTTTTTCTTTTTTTTTCAACTTCGATTTTCGACTTTCTCTGGTTGGAGTCGACTTGTGTAATGAAGTCGACTGAGTTAATGCCCTATAACACACTCGACTCCCCCTAACGCTGTTGTTGATATTTTGTGCAGAAACTGCTGATAGAACAGGTGAAGATGGTGCTCAAGGTTCTCTTCCTCTACATTCCTCTGCCCATGTTCTGGGCTCTCTTCGACCAGCAGGTATATCTCTCTGTCTCTGTCTCTCTCTCTCACACACACACACACACACGCGCACGCACGCACGCACGCACGCACGCACGCACGCACGCACGCACGCACGCACGCACGCACGCGCGCACGCACGCACGCACGCACGCGCGCTCACGCGCGCGCACATACACACACATACACACACTAGGGCATTCACCAAATATTCGAATATTCGAATATCAAAGTCACTATTCCACGTTGTTCACCGAAGTCGAATATTCGCTTTTTATTTTTATTTTTATTGTTTTCTCTTTAAAAAATATATAGTTTATAAAGCTTGGCTAGATAGGAAGTCATAAGAATGAGTCAATTTGTTAATGCTCTATACCAGGAGTTTTCAAACCTTTTTAGGCCGTGACCCCCAAAATAAACATATTTGAACTGGAGACCCCCACCCTGACAAGCACTTGGAATTGTAGGCATTACATTTAATGTGACTCGGTTCCGCAGATAAATATTGTGAAAATAGTAGAACTACATGCTCACAACGCCTCGTGTTGCGAGGCGTTGTGTGCATGTAGATCTGCTATTTTCACAATGTTCGCCTCTTGCTTACTTAATATTTGACAGTTTGGCAAGTCTAATAAAAAAGGCTTAAATGCCAGAGAGTCTCCTTGCTTCTTCTCCACAGTAAAGGTGTATTTGTCCTCCACAGGGCTCCAGATGGACCCTCCAGGCCACCACCATGGACGGTGACTTTGTAAGTGCCTTAGTTTGTGTCCAGTGTTAATGACCAGATACTCAGTTAGTTTGTGTCCAGTGTTAATGACCAGATACTCAAAGGTTAGTTTGTGTCTAGTGTTAATGACCAGATACTCAAAGGTTAGTTTGTGTCCAGTGCTAATGACCAGATACTCAAAGGTTAGTTTGTGTCCAGTGACTGTTAATGACCAGATACTCAGTTAGTTTGTGTCCAGTGTTAA
Source organism: Nannobrachium achirus (assembly GCF_963921795.1). Taxonomy (NCBI): domain Eukaryota; kingdom Metazoa; phylum Chordata; class Actinopteri; order Myctophiformes; family Myctophidae; genus Nannobrachium; species Nannobrachium achirus. The sequence continues at coordinate 39,734,930 of NC_137831.1, read as the reverse complement.
TGACCAGATACTCAGTTAGTTTGTGTCCAGTGTTAATGACCAGATACTCAGTCAGTTTGTGTCCAGTGTTAATGACCAGATACTCAAAGGCAAAGCAGGAATGCAATTCAGGGTGCAAACTGCAAACGCTGTACAGACAAACATCAGCCTCATTACAATAGTTTGCACTTGCTGCTTTGTGACTTCCAAAACAGTGGTTCTCAACAATGCGTGTGTTCACTCTCTCCTTCACAGGGATTCATGACGATTCAGCCTGACCAAATGCAGGTGAGAAACATCTATATTTGGACCTAAATCTACAAACGTTTCAAGTGAAAACTGCCATTTTGCCAAAATATCTGTCACAGATAAAAAAATATATATCTGTGACAGATTTTTTTATCTGTGTCTTACCATCCACTTGAATGGGGAAAGAGATTTTTTGTATCTGTTATCTGGCCCAGTGGGAATGGGCCTTAATGCTGACATACTGTAAATACCTGTGTCCAGTCCACCCGTATAGTAAAAACTATATACTTCAAAATATGTAGATATTGTCCAAAAGGTATATTTGAAAATATATTTTAGAGCCTGGTAATACATTTTCATGAATGTATTTGAGACGTGTACTACACTAAAAAATATGTTCTCCCAAATAGAATGGCCCAAAATATGCTCTTCAGCCATTTCTTTATGTCAACTCTTGTAATATAGGAATAGCCTCGGAAACCCAGACCTTTATTTAATATAGGAATGAACACCATTGTAAAAGTGATAAGACTGTTGTTCCTATCCTTGTCTCTCTGCTAGACTGTGAATCCCATCTTGATTTTGGCCCTGGTTCCCATTGTAGACAGCGGCCTCTATCCACTTATTGAGAAGTGCAAGCTCAACTTCACGTGAGTCCCTTGTGTCTATCTGTTGGGATGAGTACATTGATAAAGCACTAGTCATTGTTAAAGAGGTGGCGCCATGATTTTCCCCCCTCTAAAACATGATTATCAGGTATTATGATTATACTGGGAGGAAGATTTTTTCCAAAAAAGTATACAGAGAGTTAAAATTGGGTTTTTATGTGGCCACACCCCCAGTTCATTAAGTATGCATGGATGTCATGGTGGGTGGTGACCCAGCTGAAGTTAGCCACACCCCACAGTGTTGGGTGAATGGTAATTAGGGGAGGAGTTGATTCTGTGATGTAAAAGTATCTGTGTTTTTTAACTGACACTTTTGACCACAAGGTGGCAGCCTCCAAGAGAAAACAAACAAATACCAAGAGAATACATAATTGCTCATAAAAACCACACCAGGGGGTCCAATTATGTACTTTCAACCTCCTAGACACATGAAAAACAGAAAAAGTACAAAATATGGCACCACCCCTTTTAGAGTTGCCATATGTAAATGTGTGTGTGTGTGTGTGTGTGTGTGTGTGTGTGTGTGTGTGTGTGTGTGTGTGTGTGTGTGTGTGTGTGTGTGTGTGTGTGTGCGCGTCCAATACAGTCCCTTGAAGAAAATGACCGTGGGGATGATGTTGGCTGCTGTGGCTTTTATCATTGCTGCCGTGGTCCAGTTACAGATCGACGTGAGTATATCAGCCGTGCGGTGTTGATTTTGTCGACTAAAACTATGACGAAAAATGTTTGTCGACTGCGTTTTGTTTTTAACTGACGAAAACGAAATAAAAACTATGCTGTGATGACTAAAACTAAGGCTAAATACATTGACAATTTTGTCACCAAAATAAAAACTAGACTAAAACGTTAGGAAGGGACAAGTGGATTTTATGTTTGGTAGCTCTCAGGTGTTGCGTGTTGAAAATAGCAGATCTACAAGCTGCGACGCGTTGTGAGCTTGTAGATCTGCTATTTTCAGCACACAACCATGTGTAAAATCGATGCCATCGAGGCCTGCCAAAATGCATTTCAGTTGACTAAATCAACTGTATGATATTTAGTCGACTAAAATTTTACTAAAACATTTCAGGTGACTCTACCTAAGTTCCCGGCCGGCGATGCAGCGCAGGTGAAGTTCATCAACATGATAGACGCTCAGACAAACATCATCATCGGTTCAGGGGAACCGATGGCCCTGGATCCCTTTATGGTAAATATAACACTGCACACGTCTTCTTGAGTGATTACTTTTCTTGATTGATCAAATCATTCAGAAACACGTTTTTTTCTTGATTAAAGGAGTAGTTCACCCCCAAAATGACTTTTTTTCTATTGATTAGTCACGCCATGGAGACTAGAGTTCAATAATATTTTTAGTTTTTTGTCGCATTCCTAAGACAAAAATGTGATAACAATAAATGTACCCCCATTCGTTCCGGATGGGGACCCGTTCCGAAACGGGTCCCCATCCGGAATCAATGGGGGTAAATTTACTCGAATCCAATTTTTGTCTTAGGAATGTGACAAAAACCCAAAAATATTATTGAACTCTACTCTCACTGGCATGAGCAATGAGCAATAGAAAAAAAAGTCATTTTGGGGGTGAACTACTCCTTTAACCACTGATTAAGCCCTATTTCATACTTAATCATGCAATCAAGTTTTATCAAAAAAATAGCCGATCTACAAGTTCACGACGTCACAACGAATATGTGAGCCTAGATCTGCCATTTTTGGTTAAAAAAAATGCGGGGGGGGGGGGGAACCTTTGACATTTTCACCCCAAAATCAATTACATTTATTAAAATCGATTATCTATTTTTCTCTTTTTAAAATAATCAATTGAATTGATTAGTTAGATCAGTGGTTCTCAAAGTGGATTCCAGGAACTACTTTAGGGGGTTCTAAGTTGACCCATACAAGGCTGTAACTCTGACAGTGTACAAATGGAACCAAATGGACCCGTTAGGGTCCATTTGGTTCCATTTGTACACTGTCAGAGTTAAGGGGAGACCTTGAAATGTGAAAGTTTGAGAACCACTGAGTTAGATTAACCGTTGCGCCCCTGGTACCAGCATCTGATAGTTGTTGTCTGTTCCTCCCCTCAGTCCTCAGACTACCTGACACAGGACACCAACCCATTTGACCTCACAGTTTCCTCCGGGGGAAACAGCACCATCAGACAAGTGCAGCTGGATGCCGGCAAGCGGCAAACAAGCATCGTCTTCAAGGAAGGGTCCACTGTGACCACCAGAACGGTAAAGCCTGTCTGCATGATGTGGTCCTTGTGGGAAATGATTTTGCTTTTGTTGCGACCGTTAGGTCGCAGTTACTTTTACTATCAAAACCTCCACCGGCTGTCAGTCTGTCCGTCATGTCACTTCACACTTTTGCCCCTACTCATATCTCTGCCACCTATCCATGCCAAACTTTGCACACACACTCATTGGATGGCAAACCACAACCTCCAGCCCTGATTTCCCACATGGCCCTCTTCTAGCGCCACCATGAGGCGCATTTTTGCAAAACAAATTTTTGGACACTGCTGCTACAGATTTTGCCCAAAGATCACGCAAAGCGGTACACAGTATGTCTCAAGTCATGACTCATGTCATCAACATGGATCTGTCCCATTTCCCTTATTCCCTCCTGATTGGCTACGATTGCCTTCTAAAGTTTGTGTATGCGACCTGACGGTCACTTATCTTCCGATTAGGGAGTCTTACTGGTATTTTAGAAACATTAATTGCCATAATATGTACATAACCATGCTTTTTTTTCCTTTGCTCATGTTATTACTGTACAATGTACAGTGTACATAGATAAGTGAACTTGATACATAATGTACACACACGCACGCACGCACGCACGCACGCACACGCACACACAAAACCAACCTTTCGCTGTTTGTGCCTGTATGAGTTGAGTGACAAATAAACCCCTTTTGATCTCTCTTTGTCTATTCTCTCTTCTCTCACCAGTTTTGGGACCTGTCAGCCAAGCCAGAGCAGGGCTTCAATGCAATCAGGCAAGTTCAACAACAGTCACACGCCTACAGTATATAGGCTACAGTGCTTTATCTGGGAAGGAACACAGTAACAAGTGTCCTTCACTGAGGTTACTCTAGTCTAGGCCATGCTATTTCCTTTTTCCCCCCTGCCCCTTTTCATTGATCATCTTCACTGATTTTTATTTAAAGAGGTGGTGCCATAGTGTTGTTGACATTACTCCAATAGACCCCCAGGTGTGGTTATAATGTGCAGATTTGTCTTCCCTGTGTATTTTTGGTTACTTCCCTGAAAGGCCCATTCAAAAAACACAGATTAAATGACATCATAAACTCATCCCCTTCCCTTTTACCATTCACCCAACACTGTGGGTGTGGCTAACTTCAGCTGGGTCACCACCCACCAGACAACCAGGCATACTTATGAACTGGTGGGTGTGGCCACATAAAAACCCAATTTTAACACTTTCTATACACATTTTCTTTTTTTTTTTATGTCTGTTAAGCACTTATGCTTAATTCTCTGCTCTGTAAAGCGCTTTGAGCTGCATTTCGTGTCATGAAGGGTGGTATACAAATAATGTTTTATTATAATTTCTATCATATAATAGTATAATACATAATACCTGATCATCATGTTTTAGGGGGAAAAAAATCATGGCACTGCATCTTTAACAATATTACATTCGGATTAGGATAATGGGGATCCAGAAGCTGTTCAAGTGACAAATGTAATTTTAGAAGCCGTCACTGTACACTATGTGATGCTCAGTACAATACACATACTATGGTAAAGATCATCAGCTGTTGGTTTGTCGACAAATTCTTCCCCCAGATTTGTGAATGGTTTCAGTTCAGATCTGAACATCACCGTGGGGGAGCTGGAATACCCGAACATTGCGACCTACAACATGTCGGAGTACGAGCTAGTGAAAAAGGGCAAGTAAGTGAATCAGCAGTACATCTCGGAGAATCACGATTCCTCTATATTTCGATGGACAGACAAACCAAAAGCGTATTCACGTCAAAATAAACACAGGAACATATTTCCATGAGGTTTCAAGTTAATTATGTATTTTTGCGACTGAAGGTCGCAGTTTACCATGAGAAATGTCACAGCTTTTCTCTGTGTGTGTACACATTTTTACAGTCTATGGGTTGGTTCCCTTGACACATCACTGTGACATCACAGGTGATATCACAGGTGACATCACCTACAGTATGTAAAAGTCCATATATGGGTATTCCCCAGAATCCCTTTTATGCCCATATATGAAGATCCCTGATGTCATCGATATATATCACTGGCCAGATGGCCAAGACATGGCCCATATCTGTGTGGCTGGTTCAGATAGGGATCTCCATGTATGGACATAAAATATATTGTATATTGTGATGTCATGGGAACCACTCTAACAGAATCCCTTTTTTTGCCGATATATGGAGATCCCTGATGTCATCAATATTAAGCCCATATCTAACAGGACTTCATATGGGAATACCCATATATGGAGGAAGACAGCCCATATATGTGCGCTTGGTTCAGACAGGGATCTCCATGTATGGGCATAAAAGGGATGTACTATATACATTACATGGATCTCCATATATGGGTAACTGGTCCGATATACATCACTGGCCAGATGGCCAAGAATTGGCGCAACCTCGCCCTTTAGGGCGAGTTTGCATGTCGCCCTGAGGCATCTTACTAGTTAATAAATGGCATGATACACATAGAAAAACACAGAAAGGTCTTTGTACTTTGCATAACTTACATTAAGATGCGGTCCCATCCTAATTTACAGTAAACTTTAAGACAGAATAAGACATAATAAAGCCATAATAAGAAATAATGTGTTGGTAATTAGAACTAATATGTTTTATTAGACAGAAACAAAGACAGAATAGCAGAAAGAGCGAATACATTCTCTGGCACCAGCACCTGCTGACCGGCAGTTCGACCATCAGTCGTGCTGCATCGCCCGGCGATAGGACCCGCGGCCGCCGCACAGAACTGTAGGTAGGACCGGCATCGATGCTGCGGCAGCCACCACCGCACGGCGCACGGACCGGCAGTTTACCACGACAGGACCTGCCGGTCCTTGCGGCGGCCGCCGGTCCTACTGCCGGGACTGCCGGTCGAACTGCCAGGCCTATCAGCGGCGATGCAGTGCGACTGCCGTTCGAACTGCCAGTCTTGCGGCAGTACCTGCTGCAGTAGTTCCGCCGCAGGTGCCGGTGCCAGAGAATGTATCCGCTCTTTCTGCTATTCTGTCTTTGTTTCTGTCTAATAAAACATATTCGTTCTAATTACCAACACATTATTTCTTATTATGGCTTTATTATGTCTTATTCGGTCTTAAAGTGTACTGTAAATTAGGATGGGACCAGTTATGCATTTGAGGCTTAAGAGTTTATTGTCTGTCAGGGCCGAGTTCAAGATCGTCAACACCGACAACGCCAATGAAGAGTGTCTATACACTCAGGATCTGCGCTTCGGCAGCTCCTTCACCCTGGTCATCCCCACCACGTTTACATTTGGACCCACCGTGAGTTACAGTACCTTGCACTAATATGTTCTATGCTTCTCTGCCACTTTACTGACATATACCACTTAACTCGCTTACTAATGTTCTACGCCCAGGGGTCTTCAACGTTTTCAGGCCAAGGACCCCTTAGTTGAGAGAGAGATGAAGCAGGGACCCCCACAACCTTTTCATAGATTTCAATTCCATGTAGTTTCATTGTTTGACAGCACAATCATCAGTGTATTTTGGATTCATGTCAATTTGTGTTTTCAGATTTATTAGTATTTAACCACTTGAATGTCAATACATAACTTGACATTTCACTCTGTACTCCCCTCTTTTTCCCCTCTACACCAAACATCTTTGCAGAAAATAGCTGATCTACTATCTGCTATTTTTGGCTAAAGTTCTCCGAATATGGACGCTAGGGTTCAAGTGGTTAATATAAAAAAGGAGGAAAAATGCTTCTATCATACAAAGATTTGGAGGACCCCCTGTAGTAACTCTGAGGACCCCCTAGGGGTCCCGGACCCCCTGTTGAAGACCCCTGTTCTACGCTTCTCTGTCCTTTGACTGACGAGTATACCTCGCTCACTGCATTCTAACGCTTCTGTCACTTTTCCGACGTGAATGACTTTGCTCACCGACGTGTCTTTGCGTGTGTGCTGGTTTTTGGTTCCAGTGTGCAGAGGGCATCAACGCCATAATGGACATCGACCCCAACACCATCCACATGGCCTGGCAGATCCCGCAGTACTTCTTCATGACCGCAGGGGAGGTGGTGTTCTCCGTCACTGGATTGGAATTCTCCTATTCTCAGGTATGTGTGTGTGTGTGTGCGTGTGTGTGTGTGTGTGTGTGTGTGTGTGTGTGTGTGTGTGCGCGTGATTTTCGTACAGATTTCACATTACAAACATTACCTATCAAATAGAAACATAGCCTATACCAGGCCTGTAATTTCGTCATTTTAGGGCAAAGGCCACTTGGCCATTTTTTTAAGGCACAAAGGCTAAATGCCAGGGCAGGAAGGCCATCAAATAAAACACAATGTTAGTCCACTGAAATAATGAATTAGATTCAAGGGTTAAATGTAATATGTAGACTATCTGATGTGAAATAAATAAATTGGTATTTACAATCTGATCCATGCTCAGCCCTGCACAAATCAAAGATACTGGATTGGTTTAAAAATGAGGACTCAACAAAAGACACTGGTGTCGAAAGAGACATATTGACAAGACAGAGACAGAGGAGAAAGTACATCAGTCAGCTGGGCTGGGGCATTAATGCCCTGTGGCTGTGCCTCAGGGCATGTAATTGTTTGGAGGGGCACAAGGCCAAACTGAGGGGCAACGACGGCCATGGCCTTCATGGCCTCCCTGAAATTCCTGCCCTTCCCTATACCCAAAATAATTGAGGATTTTAGACCAATGATTCTTAATGTTATTTCCCTCCAGGCACCCAGCAACATGAAGTCTGTACTCCAGGCTGGTTGGTTGTTCACTGTTGCCGTGGGTAACTTCATCGTGCTGATTATCGCTGAGGGAGCACAGCTTCCTGATCAGGTTGGTGGATTACAATATATTAATAACCATTAACTATGTAACTATGATTATGTACCTATACTATTTGTGAACAAACAGTTAATAGAACCAGTAAGACTCCCTAAATCGGGAGATAAGCGACCATCAGGTCGCGTACACAAACTTTAGAAGGCAATGGTAGCCAATCAGGAGGGAATATGGGAAATGGGACAGATCCATGTTGATGACATGACTTTAGAAATACCGCTTTGCGTGATTTTAGGGCAAAATCTCTAGGAGCAGTGTCCAAAAATGTGTTTTGCAAGAATCAGCCTCATGGTGGCTCTCCTATACTATTTGTGAACAAACAAGTTAATAGAATGAGCTAATAGAATAATAAAATCCCACCCAGTGGGAGTGAGCTGTGCTTTTGGCTGTACTTGATGCCGTATTCATACATATGGACAGACGTACACACTCAGTCAAAATGTTGGAGCGGTCGGCACTGCAAATTATTGTACAGTCAATTATTGTTACTATCAAAACCTCCACCGGCTGTCAGTCAGTCCACGTCACGTCACATTTTCCCCTACTCATATCTCTGCCACCGTTGCCCTATCCATGCCAAACTTTGCACACACACTCCCAAACCACAACATCCACCCATCATTTCTCACATGGCCCTCTTCTAGCGGCACCATGAGGCCGATTCTTGTGAAACACATTTTTGGATACTGCTCCTACAGATTTTTCCCTAAAGTCACATGGATCTGTCCCATTTAGCGCCACCATCAGGGCGATTTTTTCAAACACATTTTTGGACACTGCTCCTACAGATTTTTCCCTAAAATCACGCAAAGCAGTATGTCTAGACTCCTGTCATCAACATGGATCTGTCCCATTTAGCGCCACTGGACACTGCTGACCTGACGGTCGCCCCCGATTAGGGAGTCTTACTGGTGAATATAGTTCATATAGTTGCAACCTTAATCAATGTAAAGACAGGAACCAAGCACAGGTGCTCAGTAACTTCACATTGTGTAAAATAACTTAACACAAAAAGTGTTTCTGTCCAACCAGTGGGCCGAGTACATCCTGTTTGCCTCCCTGCTGTTGGCGGTGTGCATCCTCTTCGCCATCATGGGGTACTTCTACACCTACAACGACCCGGCCGAGATCGAGGCCCGCTTCGCCAACACCGGGTCCGAGGAGAAGAAAGAGGAGCGGAAGAAGAGCCTGGAGGAGATGGAGATGGAGAGGAAGGACTCGGTCAAGAACGGCAGCGTGAAGAAGCGAGGATCTGCTAGTTCCAGCTCCGACGAGGAGCAAACCAAGCAGGATGAAGGCGAAAAGAAAACCAAGATCTAAAAGAGTCACAGTTTTCTTTAATCTTCTCTCTCTTTTATTTTGTACCTTCACACCCGCGACTTGCTTCTTGGTTCTCGGCAGGGGTGTCACACCAAATTCTGGGCCCTGGGTACAAGGATTCCCTCACATTTTGTGCTTAAACTATTGAAAAATAGCAGATATACAAGCTCACAGTGCGGCACCGAGTGCCGCGCTGCGAGCTTGTAGATCTGCTATTTTTTTTTAAATCGTGAACATTTGTGCGAGTCTTTGAACATTTCAAATCCTTCTAAGGTTTTTTGAAAAACCTATGTTTCTATGTCAGTGGTGCTCAAACCTTTTCACGTGAAGGACCCCCAAAATGATATGTATTTGGCCACGGACTCCCATGTCAAAATATTTAGTTCCAGGGACCCCCCAGAAGCAAAGTTTGAGTTACAACATATTCAAAGATTTGCACACATTTTCACGACTTTTCAAAAATAGCAGATCTACAAGCTCGCACCGTGGCACTCAGTGTCGCGCTGTGAGCTTGTATATCTGCTATTTTTCAATAGCTAAAGTATATAAAATAATTAAGGCCCCTCCACCTTGGGCCCTAGTAACTCAGTCCCCCCCCCCCCCCCCCCCCCTTGTGACGCCCCTGGTTCTTCTCGGTATTGATATTTGAGATTGGACGGAGAATATCGTAGAATATTAGCGGCCAGCATCCAGCGGAAAACGAGAGGTTAAGCCTACTTTGTTGAGCGCCGCTGTCTCGCGACAAGAAAATGCAGATGTGCAAGCTCGCAATTAATTGGTGAGCTTGTAGATTGGCTATTTTTGGTACGCAACACAGTGAATGAATTAGGCAACATGTAGCTGGGGGAAACACTGGAATAGGGCTTGAAGAGTTAAGCCATTTATGGGGACAGTATTAACGGAAACTGAAAAGTTAGCAGATTAATGTTGTGGCAGCCTTTCATTTCATCTGCCATTTGAGCGCAGCATTTTGAGAGATTTTTTTTTTTTATTATTATTAGAGGTTATTCATAAGAAACAAATCCATGTACCTGACACTTAGTAATTTGTACTTTCAGATATTGTAAATGTATTTTTTTTTACAATGATTTATTTTGCACTGTGTAGCAAAAGCAACATCGTTGAGCAATTTCCCTTTTACCATAAGACTTACAAGTAACCATTCCAACGAGTGTATTTATTTCGTAATACAGTCTTGTGTATGTATTGTAATATAGATCTCGTCTCTGTTTTGTATTTGATGTTGTCATCTGCTTCAGGTAGTAAGTAACACACCTGTTATAGTAGGGCTGTCACAATTATTACATAATCGTCTAATCGCAATTATTTGAGGTAACCGCAATTATTTTGCATAATCGTCATAATCGTTTCCATGTTGAGAAATGTTAATATAGTTACAAACACTTTTAAAAAGTAGTGGAAATAGCAGATCTACAAGCGATGCGTTGTGAGCTTGTGGCTATTTCCACTATCAATGTTCTTTATTAAGTATACAATTATCAAACATGTCAGTAATTTCTTTGTATATTTAAGTTATGTGTCATGATTGCCATGTGCAACTTCAAAGCCTAAAAGCCAAACAGAAATGTAATTGTCAACGACAATTAAATCGTTAATCGCAATTATTTGAGTGACAATTAATTAATCGTCATGTAAAATGTAATTATCGTGACAGCCCTACCTGTTAGGCTGTTTTTGTTTTTCTTTCCCTGACACAGGTACAAATCGAATCATTTCCCACAGAAATAACATGTATACAGATACCAGTCTGCAAGGAGCCTGCCCTACAGTACTGTATGTAACTGCCTGTCCATCAAGTTCTGCAATAAAGACACTCGTGATGGACTTCTCCTATTCACATTTCACAGTTCTTCTGACCAGGCACGTGCACACAGACATCAGAGGGGGCTTGCCCTAAAGTGCGAGGTCGCGCCAATTCTTGGCCATCTGGCCGGTGATGTATATGGGACCAGTTACTATATGGAGACCCCTTCATGATAGTTATGTTATGTCAAAACATGCCCATATATGGACATTACCAAATATGGGCATTCCCATAGACAGTATGTCCTTATATATTGATAACATAATAAACATCCTTAATAATGTCCTTAATATTGACAATACAGGAATCTCCATATATGGGCATAAAACGTACGTAAGTAATGCCAAGCAAGGCCTTTGTGAGTTAGGGCCTTGGTTTGATGCCATATATGGGCATAAGAGGGTTCCCTAACATTCTAATTTTCGGCCTGTGATTCATGACATCAGAAATCTCCATGTATGAGCATAAAAGTTTTTTTTCTTTTTCTGGGAATGACCATATATGGACTTTTTATTTTATTTTATCCTTTATTAATACTAATATGTATCCATATGCATACAATATATGTTATGCCCATACATTGAGATCCCTATCTGAACCAGCCACACAGATATGGGCCATGCCTTTGCCATCTGGACAGTATTTTGGGGCTTTTTCTGCTTTTTATTGACAGTAGGCTGACAGGAAATGGGGAGAGAGATGGGGACTTGAGGTCGCAAGTCAGGACTTGAACCTGTGACGCTGCAAAATCTGGATTACCAGCCTAGATGTAAAATACTTACTGCTCCCCCCTCGCTCTCTGCCCTGGCTAGCGGCTAATTCTCACTCAAAAACAAAGTTCACACACTTCTTCACACCTGTATGTGATGCTGACAATAAAGCTTATTCTGAAATTATTCTGAAATAAACCTCTAGTCAAGTGAGACATTTGAATGTGCAACTGAGAAGTTCAACTTTTATTAACGTTTATTCTCAAATGTTTGTCGTCGTCAACTGATAGGACCGTAAATCACTCCAGTTCCTAGGGCTGTCATAATTATTACAAAATCGTCTTGAAAGCAATCATTTGAGGTAATCACAATTATTTTGGCATAATAGTCATAATCGTTTCCATGTTGAGAAATGTTCATATATTTTCAAACATTTTCAAAAACAGTGGAAATATTTCCACTATCAATGTTCTTTTTTAAGTATAAAGTTGTCAAATATGTCAGTCATTTCTTTGTGTATTTAGGTTGTGTCATATCTGCCATGTGCAACTTCAAAGCCTACAAGCCAAACAGAAATGTAATTGTCAACGACAAAAACACAATTAAATCGTTAATCGCAATTATTTGAGTGACGATTAATCGTCACGTAAAATGTCATAATCGTGACAGCCCTAGCAGTTCCACAACAGAACCCAATGCGGGACACTTTGACACGAAGGCCACCATCTCAGTTAGCATTATGTCTTTATTTCTCATGTCACTTTGAAAGCTTACAAGAGCTTACATTTAACTCAGGGAATTCTCAAATGACACAAGCAAAGATTATATACAGTACTATAAACTGTCAGCTATGATAAAGAAGACCAAATGTACAGGTTTTTCTAGTTCTTTCCGTAGCATAATGTTTTCTGTAAGGTATAGTTTTTGTTTCTTTGCCGGAGGCAGGTGCCCCTTATCCATAAAGCATTCCTCGTTTCCATACGCGTCTCTTTGTGGTTACAAAAATATCAGATATTTCTTATTTTTCTTTCTATCCCTGTGTTGACAAGTGCTTCCTGATGCAACTCCCCAACATTATTGCTGCATTAGCACAGTAGTAAATTCTGGAACTCTTTAACCCATTTAGGCCTAAAATTATTGAATGCTTTAACCAGTGAAAAATAGCAGATCTACAAGCTCACAGCGCGGCACCGAGTGCCGCGCTGCGAGCTTGTAGATCTGCTATTTTTGAAAAAGTCGTGAAAATGTGTGCAAATCTTTGAATGTATGTATTTTCAAAGCGAACGTTTGTAACTCAAATTTTGCTTCTGGGTGGTCCCTAGAACGAAATATGTTGAATTGGGGTCCGTGGCCAAATAAATAATCATTTTGGGGGTCCTTCACATGAAAAGGTTTGAGAACCACTGACATGGTAGTCTCTCAAGAACAGACTAACTGAGCTCCAGTTAAGTGAAAAGGACCTTTTCTTTGACGATGGCTGGCCAGATTGCTGACATAGAAACATAGGGTTTTCAAAAAATCTTAGAAGGATTCAAAAGACACTTATAGAATCGAATCAAAAATAGCAGATCTACAAGCTCGCAGCGCGGCACTCGGTGCCGCGCTGTGAGCTTGTAGATCTGCTATTTTTCACTGGTTAAAGCATTCAATAATTTTAGGCCTAAATGGGTTAAGTAAACATATAATAGTAAAACATGGCTATTGGCGACTTTTTTCCCCTCCCCCCCTGACGTTTTATTTCGTTTTCCTCTTAACTTTAGGTTCTTTAAATACTCAAACACACTTTCAAAGTGCAAAAAAACGGATCCCGAAATTAGAAACAAAGAAAAAAGGTGCGATTCATACTACAAAACAAAATAATAATAATAAATCTGGTATAAGCATGAAAGAGGACATGGCACTTCTAGTGTGGTGAGGAAGTGTTAACAGCAAACGTCTGGAGCAACAAAATGGAGGATGGCGGTAGGGATGGGTATCGTTCACCTTTGAATCGATACGATACCTTTTTCGATACCTGGGAATCGATACAATACCTTTTTCGATACCATTTTCGCTACTTTTTATTTAAGTTTAACTTCAACACGGAAAGAGTGGAGACTCGCTGCTGCGGTAGAGCAGAGGTGATGATGATGATCACACAGTGTGGCGGAGCGGAGAGTATAGACGTTGGATAATCATCATAATAATAAACATTATAGGCTATTGTCGGCTATTTTCCACAGTAACGAGTGTAGCCTACTAAAGCAGTCATTAAACTCTCAGTAGCCCAACTGTTACAGATGCGACCGGCCAGGGGTGCGTTCCAGAGTATCGAAACAAGGTATCGTTCGTTTTTACGTGAACCGATACCGATAGTATCGACGTCATGGGATCGATACCATTAAAAGTATCGCAGACGACATCCCTAGATGGCGGTTGTTCGTTTTGCCCCATCATGTATCACCATAAATGGTCTACAACGTGAGCTTGGCTTGACCTGGTCTATGGTCGAATTTGGCCATGGTTGTGTCAATGCAGTGCACAAGTGTCAGCATTTTGATTGCCTACACCAAGGGGTCTTCAACCTTTTCAGGCCAAGGAAGGACCCCTTAGTTGAGAGAGAGATGAAGCAGGGACCCCCACAACCTGTTCATAGATTCCATATAGTTTCATCGTTTGACAGCGCAATCGTCAGTGTATTTTGGATTCATGTCAATTTGTGTTTTCAGATATTTAACCACTTGAACTGTCAATACTTAATAAACCCTGACCTTTCACTCGGTACTTAGTATCCTCTATTTCCCCTCGACACCAAAGCTCTTTGCCAAAAAATAGCCGATCTACAAGCTCACAACGCCTCGCAGTAGATCTGCTATTTTTGGCTAAAGTTCTCCGAATATGGACGCTAGGGTTCAAGTGGTTATATAAAAAAGGAGAAAAAAGTTTCTTTCACTCAAAGATTTGGAGGACTCCCTGTAGTAACTCTGTTGAAGACACCTGGCCCCTTGCCTTCACTGTAAAGTGTATACAGGTAACACGACAGAGAGAGAGATCACGATCAAATTAAGGTTGTGTCTGGACTCTGGAGTAGGGATGGGACGATATGCGATATTATCGTTTATCGTGATAAAAAACACTTGCGATAATCGTATCGCGGAGATTTAATTTATCGTGATATCGTCCTCCGTCATGCACTGGGATCAATTCACCTTTTATTTGCAGAGCTGCATATCCGGTACCACTTAAACCCTCTATAATTGGTAAAAGGTACTTATAATATACGTACTTGATACAGTCTTTTTTTCACTCTCTATCAGATGTCTTTGCCAAAAGAATAGCCGATCTACAAGCTCACAACGCGTCACAACGCGTCACAACGTGACGCGTTGTGAGCTTGTAGATCTGCTATTTTTTGGGGCAAACGTTCCGCCCCAGGATAATGGATTTTGATTATCGTGATAATATCGTAAATCGCGATTTCTTTTGTCACGATAATCGTGATATGAAATGTTCATATCGTCCCGTCCCTACTCTGGAGTCAAACGTGGAAAGCTGTCTGCTGATGGTAGCCTAATCTCAGTTATCCAATCTTGGCCTTGACCACGTCTGAGCAAAAAGGTAAAAAAAAAACTGGTTTACAGTAAAATGTCTACGATGTAAGTAAGCTTTTTTTTTCTGACTACAATTTAAAAAAAAATAAGCTTCTGCCACTAAACAAAGTAACCTAGTACATGAGTTAATTGATTCAAATGACTCCGATTGAAATGGAAGATTCACTTCAAAAAGAGACGATGCCTAACGCCAAAACGTTTTACCGGGAAGAGGACAAAATAATCAAGTAAATGAAATGAAATATGCTGTAACAAAATGTGTGCATCTCAAAAAAAGGCAAGGCATTTTCAGTTCTGTTTCGTTTTGAGTGACCTTTTAAAATCGTTAAATATATTTTTGTCTTTTTTTTTTTTAAACTTCTGTTTTTAAACATGATCGATATATCTACAAAATGCAACGTGACCATTTTTTGCACACAGTGATTCGTTCCCCGCCCGCCCGCCCGCACGTCGATGACACCTCTTGATCATGTACAGCAATGGCGCCCTCCTCTGCCTCGGAGGACCAAAGTCCACTTTAAAGCACTTTACCTGAGGTTTCATTTAAGAATGCTGCAATTTGCCTAGACAGGGATTCTCGGAGACATACGTGAGAGAGACAGATTGAGAGAGAGAGAGAGAGAGAGAGACAGAAAGAGAAGGAGAGAGAGAGAGAGAGCACATGCACACACGCACACACTTGCCGGTACGCACATTCAGCGACCGCAGTTTTCCCGGTGAACCTGAGCGCAACGGTGGGGGCCGATGGGCAAGGAGGGTCGCGAGCTTATGAGAAACAACTAAAATAAGACTTTAAACCGGGCGAAAACAGTTGCGTGCATTAGCGCAAGATGACGATATAGGAAATCATTAAATGGAAAACATTCAATTAACTTCTGAAAAGCCTACTAGTTCTTAAAACCTGGCGAATTAGCGCAAGATTAGATGAGGATAAAGGAAATGGAAAACATTAAATTAACTTCTGAAAAGGCTTCTAAGCCTACACTAACCTACTAGTAAAACTAGAACCGTGATCTTGTCACACGTGAATAATTGTGGTTGTAAACAATAACACAGACAATATAAATCCTTAAGTCTAGTAGTGGGAAGAAGAGGTTATCATCATGGCCCCAAATTACTTTTAAATATCTTGCAATTGGCGACGAGTCTCTTACGAAATCGGCAAGAGTGCCTCTCAACACATAAAGCTATATAACCTCTCCATCATTGCCGTGTTCTCGGGCATTCACCAAATATTCAAATATTCGAATATCAAAGTCACTATTCGAAGTTGTTCACCGAAGTCGAATATTCGCCCCTTTTTTTGTTGTTGTCAATGCCCGCCCTGGTGGATGAATTTGTTAATGCTCTATACCAGGTGTTCTCAAGCCTAGCCTGTGACCCCCAAAATAAACATATTTGAACTGGGGACCCCCACCCTGACAAGCACTTGGAATTGTAGGTATTACATTTAATGTGACTCGGTTCCACAGATAAATATTGTGAAAATAGCAGATCTACATGCTCACAACGCCTCGCAACGCGAGGCGTTGTGAGCATGTAGATCGGCTATTTTCACAATGTTCGCCTCTTGCTTACTTAATATTTGACAGTTTGGACAGTTCTGTCGAATATTCGACTATTCGAATACTTTGAGGTCGAATAATTCGAATACTAAAAATCACTATTCGTGAATGCCCTATCGTGTTCCCCACACTCCCGCGCCCCCACCGTTGCGCTCAGGTTCACCGGGAAAACCGCGGGTCGCGCACATTCAGGTCGCGCACACATAAAGCACGCATACACACGGTGTCCACGCTTGTCCAGCACACACACACACACACACGCACGCACGCGCGCAAAGATAAGATCCCCCACAGGTTCATCGAGCATGCTTTCAGAGTCTATTAGGGATATGACTGACGCCTGCGTTACTGGGGAGGAGAAGGAGGAAGGGGTCTTTTCTGGGACTGGGGTGGGATATTTTGCGCTCCTCTTCTAAGCAGATGCCGTGTAGAAACTCCATGCTGCAAGGTCGAAGGGGTTCCCTCCTCATAATACAAAGCCCCGGAGTTCAACTTGGCTCTTGGCTTGTTCACTGTGTTTGTTGTGGGGGAGGGAGGGGGGGCTTGCTCTCTTTTTAAGCAAGTCTCACTTGTCACTGAAGGGGGCTTTGTTTTTCCTTTCATAAAGTCAACACCAGACATGTCAATGAAGTACTCTGCCGCCCCCTTGTGTTCGTCACTGGAATAGGCGACTGACTACTAGAGGCTCTCCACACATCTCCCTTCATCCTGCGGAGCGTTTTTTTGTTTTTGGAGTTCAGTGATGGTGTAATAGGCTAGGCGAAGAAGCCCCCTCCCCTGCCCAGGGGAGGTCAAATAGCGCTCAGCTGGTGTCGAATGATGAGGACCCCCGTCTGTTTATTAACCCCCCTGACCGTGGCTTTGCGGCGTCTGGGGTGGGGCCTGGGAGAGTGGTGGGGGGGCGAGAGCCAATTGCTAGGGAGATGAGGAGGAAGTTGTCCTGCTTGTGGAGAAACTGTCAAAGAGAAAAGAGGAGATTTCAGTGTGACAGTAAAACTATTCGCCCGGCAAAATAGCCTTTTCCTGTACAGTATACACCCTGCAGTTTATTCTAAGCAAGATTATTTTGGTTTTTGAACTCTAAATCTCTAATATATCTCTCTGTATTTCTTTTTAACTCAGAAAGATTTGAATGCTGAAAAACGTATGTTTCTATATCAGTGGTGCTCAAACCTTTTCATGTCAAAGACCAGGTCGTTCCGTGTCTTTTATTTATTTTGGTTTGGTTTTGGGTATTTTGGTTTGAACCAAAAATATATCTCATACAGCTGTACTTTATAGATAGAGAGATTGTACCTTTGCAGCCTGTGGACCATGTGTGCCACCAGGGAGTCAGAGATACCAGGGTAGCTCTCCTCAGCCAGCAGTATGGCCGCCCGCAGTTCATCCAAGGCCATGGGGTTCCCATTCACCTGCTCCTGCCTCGCCTTCAGCTGCAAACCAACGCAGACAGGGACGTGTCAGGGACTCAAAGAATGGCAATAGTGTGGGGCGTTAAGGGGAGCAAATGCTAATTTCGTGCAAATTTGTCTTAAAGCGCCACATTTTGCACAGATGTAGCCCAGGGCATGCTCTAATGATTTAGCTAGGGCGCCCGAGTTTGCAACCTTCGGAGTCGCCACAGCGGCCAAGTCAAGTTGGGCTTCCATCGACTTTCTATACAGGAGGAAAATACCCAGAAAAACTAGGGGTTTGTCATGATGCTGAATCCATTGCAAGCATTTGTTTTGCACAAAAAACATTCTGCTTGCAATGGATGGTTAGACCTCTCACATCCTACTTAAATACCCAGGAAAAAAAAGTTTTTCTGGGTATTTTCCTCCTGTATAGAAAGTCGATGGGAGCCCAACTTGATTTGGCCGCTGTGGCGACTCCGAAGGTCGCAAACTCGGGCGACCTAGCTAAATCATTAAAGCATGCCCTGGGCTACATCTGTGCAAAATGTGGCGCTTTAAGACAAATTTGCACGAAATTAGCATTTGCTCCCCTTAACGCCCGCACTAAAATGGATATTGAAGATCAGTGGTTCTCACATTATTATAAAAAAAGATTTCAAGGACCCCCAGTTTGGTATGCATGTGATGACCATCCTCCCTCACAATTATTGAAAATGATTGACTAATTAACAGGCCATCACCTAGGGAACGATTGTCAACGATGATTGACACCTGGCAATCAGCCACTCAGGTCTGATGGCTACAGGTGTGTGATTGAGGGTGTGGGAGAGTTCAGTTTGTTGCTGACAGCAGCAATGCAGCACACCAGGACAGCAGCACAATGTTTCCTACCCGTCTTATTTATTTTGTAGTTATTTAAGTTTCCAGTGGCTCGAGTTGGAGCACATTAACAAAAAACGTACAGACGAGGCTCTCTGCAAATATTCCACCTCCACGGCAGTGAAGTCCAGGGAGGAGAATTAAGACTAGAGCCTTCAATTGTTTGGAGAGGTTTGCCATTCAAAAACCTTCCATGTGCCTTTGGACTCCGGTAACCTGCGGGAAACACTATCTAGACTCATGAACTATATAAATCTAATGGAACTCACAAGAGGAGAGACATTAAAGCAAAAGGAACGGTTTCTTTTTTATGGGAACTGACTTTGGTTTTCTCATCAACACCTGGCTACACAAAAAGGAGAAGACGGAGTCCTCTCTGGTAGGTATCCGCCTACCTGGCACCCCTATAGACCAATTATTTGTTTACAAACATTGAGACTGAATGCACAGCTGACTGTATCATGTAATCAATTCCCAACAGATCCCCAAACCTGTTGTTTTGGGGAGCACTGGTTATTCAACGTCCTCTTTTGTGCTAGTGAGGTGCTCCCATGGGAGCGCCCTTATCGAGACATATACATACTTCATTGCGCAATGGTATTCCGCGTCAAGAGTAGCTGATATACAAACTCACATCGCGTCACCAATGCAACCCTTCTGAGCTTGGAGGTCTGCGCGCGACACCGTCGCAGGACGGAGCATAAATTAGGCTTCATGGACTGCAGCTGGGCGAGCAGTAGACGCTCTGGTGATAATGAGGACGAGGAGCGCTCCCTCTGTTCTGATGGCGGTGAATGGAGGTGGGGTTTGAAGGACAACTGTTTTGAATCGCTATTATTGTTTATAATCAACAGAAACTAAGGATTATATATTTCAAGAGTGAGAATTTAAAGTAAAAATCCTAAGCATTCTTCCTCCACACTGGGAGAAAAACGGCATCTGAAAGTTTGATGGAATGCATTTTTAAACACGAGTGCCATCCATTGCATCCTATGAACGGTGGGGTTCATTTGGTGCCGACCCGCGTGCGCATACTGGTTTATATCAATGTGACGTGGACCATTAAGGCATCTATACACAGCTTAAAGAGGAATCCGTTACATGCATTAGGCCACTAGTTCTCAAACTTCTTTGGTTGCAGATTGCAGTACTCCCTTACACTGATTTTTGAAGCCAAGTACAACCTTACCCTGACTACAGCATTTAGCTTATAAAATGTAATGCTCTATACCAGGGGTTCTCAAACCTTTTTAGGCCGTTACCCCCAAAATAAACATATTTGAACTGGGGACCCCCACTCTGACTAGCACTTGGAATTGTAGGTATTACATTTAATGTCGACTCGGTTCCGCAGATAAATAGCCGATCCATTGTGAAAATAGCCGATCGACATGCTCACAACGCCTCGCGTTGCGCGGCGTGAGCATGTAGATCTGCTATTTTCACAATGTTCGCCTCTTGCTTACTTAATATTTGACAGTTTGGCCAGTCCTGTCGAATATTCGACTATTCGAATACTTTGAGGTCGAATAATTCGAATACTAAAAATCACTATTCGTGAATGCCCTAGTTGATAGTAAGTCATTTTTGTAGAATGACATCGTAAGTCAATGTATACATAAAGCTAAACCTTGGCTCTAGCCTCTAACCGAGCCAAGGGCTAAGGTTTTTGAGTTCTCATCCAGGAGGGAAGTAGCCCCTCTCGGGACCCCAAAATCACCTCTTTTTGTATTTTGACGTCGGTGAATGTGGGGTCCCTTGCTCGTAGATTGGGTCTCTCTGATACGCAACGCTACCACTGTCTGGTCTCGGACGAATACAGCGTCGCTCAGATGTTGTTGAGATTCTTTAAAGATACCCAGAACTGCACTAGGAGAGCGCGGGAACGTGAGCGAAGCGGCGCTAAAGTATCATTAATTTATCTGTGAAAATGTAAAGCTTTTTCCAAACTGTATCTCGCTTCCTCATTATGTCCCGCCTCCCCACGGCGTCTTTTGGCTAGCTGGTAGTGTCAGCCTGTCTCTGATAGATCAGAGGCAGGAACGTAGCCAACCACACCGCGGGGATGCGGGACATGTGACATAATGAGGAAGCGAGATACAGTTTGGAAAAGGCTGCTAAATTTTCACAGATAAATTAATGATACTTAACAGCATCGCCGATTAGCGCCGCTTCGCACACGTTTCCGCACTCTCCTAGTGCAGTTCCGGGTATCTTTAAAGAATCTCAACAACATCTGAGCGACGCTGTATTCGTCCGAGACCAGACAGTGGTAGCGTTGCGTATCAGAGAGACCCAATCTACGAGCAAGGGACCCCATTCACCGACGTCAAAATACAAAAAGAGGTGATTTTGGGGTCCCGAGAGGGGCTAGTAGATCAGCTATTTTCACAATGTTCGCCTCTTGCTTACTTAATATTTGACAGTTTGGGCAGTCCTCTCGAATATTCGACTATTCGAATACTTTGAGGTTGAATAATTCAAATACTAAAAATCATGAATGCCCTAGTTGATAGTAAGTCATTTTTGTAGGATGACATCGTAAGTCAATGTATACATAAAGCTAAACCTTGGCTCTAGCCTCCAACCGAGCCAAGGGCTAAGGTTTTTGAGTTCTCATCCAGGAGGGAAGCTGCTTACCTCGGCCAGAGCAGGAGAGATAACTGTGGTCAGGCTCTGTGAGTAAGGTCTCTTTGGAATGTCTTTTAACTGCGGGAAGATAGATAGAAGAGAGTACAGTGATTCAGCAATGTGGGTGATGGCATTGGCATTTATTTTATCAGCATGATTAACATAATTTTCCAGATGTGCACACCTTTTTCATCATGGATTACTTACCTTAGATCAGGGTTCCCCAATAGGCAGCCCGCAGGCCATTTGCGGCCCGCAGGGGGCTACTGTCTGGCCCCCACCAACCCCAGTAATAATGGTGGTATAAGAGCAGCAACAACACTAGTATATCGTCGTTGTCGGGTGGAAATCTCATATCTCCAAATGTGTGCGTTCTTTCGCAAATCATACAAGGCCGTCGCACAAAAGTAGTGAAAACAGCAGATCTACAAGCACACAACGCCTCGCACCGCGAGGCGTTGTGTGCTTGTAGATCGGCTGTTTTCACTAGTTTAAATAATTTTTAAAATGATAAATTCAAAACGAACGGTTTTGGACATACAAGATTTTCACCTGACAACGACGAAAACTGTCGCTGGAGTAGCAGGAACTCCACCGTCGCCCCCTGCAATGTTGTGGCCCTCGGCTTGGTACCCTAGACATAATTCGGCCCTTGGGGAAAACTAATTGGGGAACCCTGCCTTACATAACTGCCCGTATGTTTGGAAAAACCCAAAAGCTTATTTGTTCTGTCATTCTACTGATGAGATGGCCAACAGACATAATGCATAGATTTGTTTAGCATTAAGCAGAACAAAGAAAGTTTTAAACAAATGTAACTGACTAGACACAGTGCATGGAGTGGATTTCCCTGAAATAAAGATTTCAAGTCAAGTTGTATGTGAATAAAGCTAAATAAAAGATACCCCAATATAATGTTCAAAAGATAATCAATATAATGTTCAAAAAAAGATTATCAATGCCAGATAATGTCTTAAAAAGACCCTTAAAGGTATATTTCACTTTCAAAAAAACGTTTTGTTATTTTATCATCTAATCAGGCTTTTATGAACACCTTGAACAGTTTTTAATTTGCCTGATTCAATATTTAGATATTTGATGTAAATTTTATCAGTCGGGCCCCATACACACCCATTGTAACTTCAAACTCCATTTTAACCATGATAGTTTCATTAAAAACACCCATTATTTTATTCTGGTGACTCATACTACCCCCCTAATACGTGAGCAGGCCGTGATTTTTTGATAACTTTAAATTTCTTTTTAATACTTTTTTTTTTTATTGTATTTCATTGTTTCCATTCTCCCAAAGAATTATTACAAATAAATGAAAAGAAGTTATTAAAAAAAACACAGCCTGCTCACGTATTAGGAGGGAGTATGAGTATGAGTATGAGTCACCAGAAAAAATAATGGGTGTTTTGAATGAATCTACTGTATCATGGTTAAAGTTTGAAGTTACAATGGGTGTGTATGGGGAAGGGTCCTGGAGGAGGAGGGCCTGGTAACATTTACATCAAATATCTAAATATTGAATCAAGCAAATTAAAAACTGTTCGTGGTGTTCATAAAAGCCTGATTAGACAATAAAATGACCAAAAGTTTTTTTTAAAGTGAAATATCCCTTTAAAAACACACAGACCCCTGAACTTGAGCTCACCTGCTCTGTCGACTGTCCCTCCCCGTTTTGAAGCTTTTTGGGGTCTTTCTCCCGGATGGTGAAGATCCAGTCATCGTTGCCAAAGTCGTTTCCGCCCGACGCCTGGCCGTCCTGCTCTCTGATTGGATAGAAACGGGGCGGCTTAAATATCCAATCGAGCTGAGTGATTTAGTCATGCATTTAACGCGCTTAAGGACTCTTTAACAGCAGCCGTGGGTAGTTTTTCGCTGATTCCCTTTTCAGAACCAGTATAGCAAATGAGTTCAGAAAATGCTTGAAGTGCTTTCTGTACAGCAAAGTAAAAGAAAAAAAAGAATGGTCTGCAGAATTCCCAGTACCATTTACAAAATAAAGATGGCTCTTGACGGCATAGTGGTGGCACTCGTCTGAGAGTCTTATTTACTTCTACTTTCCTCGGATGTAATCTCACCCTTCCTGTTGTGTCTCCACTGCACCGTTTCCCTCTCAGCTTTCCTAACAGTCTGTCTCAATTAAGAGTAAAACGGGAACAGACTACCCACGTGCAATGTATAATATATCTTATCAGGCCTTGTCTAGACTTAGGACGGTTTTGTCAGAAAGATGTGTAAAACAGTGGGTGCAAGCTCCACCATTTGTAGGACATTTACACATTTTACAACATAGCATATTGCAGTACGTACATGAGGTTTACGAATAAGGTCGATGAGCATAGACGCTGGTATGAGTACCCCACTCTTCCCTCGGTACCCCACTCCCTCTCCCTCCTCACACTAGCTAAATGGTTGTCTGTCCTTTTTCTGTTTTTCATGTTTTTACTGTTGGTTGTGGTAATGGTGCAAATGTCTACATGTACTTGTCTTGTTCCTTGTTTTGTCAAAGCTGTAACATGTTATGTGCTGAAACTACATACCACCAACCTGGTTGTGTGGCAATAAAAGTAACTTGAACTTGATGAAAGCATGCATACGTTTGCCCCCATCATCCATTCCACACTATTCCTTGGTTCCCCAGAATGGAGATATGTGAAAACACTGCTGACGCCGTTTGTTTTGGAAACTCCAGCACTGCACTTAAATGTAGACAGGGGGAATGGAGACATGTTGAAAACGATGACGCAGATACTCACAAACTGAATTAAATTGGTACCAGTTCTGCTGGGTTTTGTCCAACTGAAGTGGACATTCTTATTACTTAGTGTATCGCCACTTACTGGTGAATCAGAATCACTCTCGATTACCGAGCCCGACCAGATTTGCTCCGTGTCACCCCCCATCTCTCTCCCCATTCCCTGTCAGTCTACTGTCCTGTCAATAAAAGGCATAAAAAGCCCCAAAAACATATCTTAAAAATGAAAAACAGAGTTTTTTTTCACTAACCAGCTCACTGCGCATGCTCAGCACATTCTTCTATGGTATTATTACATATCGTTACGCCACCTACTGGCCTGGCATGCTTATTGGAGCCGATCGGCTCCAACAAGCTATATATCTTTGTCGCGTGGGAATGGATTTTTTTTTTGTAATCGGAGAACGAAAAATGTGCGTTTAGAAAAATATCCACACGTGTGTGGCCGGGGCCTGAAGCTGGAAACAAGTTGACAGTTCAGTCTGATATCAAGCTATAAAGAAGTAATGTTAATTTCTGACCCTTGTACAGTTGATTCGGGGGGTTTACTTACGAGTCAGACTCGTCCGAGCTGGACTCGTTTCTGGTTCTGGACTGCTCCGCCTTCCACCTCTTGTATTTGTCTACCAGCTCGGTCAGGTACGAGGTCTTCTTGGCATGGCGGACGATCAGCTTATGCTTTAGCAGTTCTTTGGCAGTAGGCCTCTGCAGTGATACCAGAGGGGGCGAGAGGACAGAGAAAGTCAGGAGTGATCTGCAAAATCTACTGCAGGTCTCTTCAAACGTTATGTGCGGCTGTGTACGTACGGTACACTCCCACTGTTGAGTGCGGCCCACTGGTGACTAAATAATTTCAACAACAGTCAGCACTCTAAATCAAATTAAATGCTTCAACATACCTTGTATATCAATAATCCCAGCAGATCAATAATGGAAATTAACATCCTGATGTACAATTACTGTACGTACGTTTAATGAGTGAAGCAAAAACACATTTATATATGATAATATCACAGGTATTAATTTTAACCAGTAAGACTCCCTAAATCGGGAGATGAGCGACTGCCAGGTCGCATACACAAACTTTAATGGTATGCAATGGTAGGCAATCAGGAGGGAATATGGGAAATGGGACAGATCCATGTTGATGACATGACTTTAGAGATACTGTGTAGCGCTTTGCGTGATTTTAGGGCAAAATCTGTAGGAGCAGTGTCCAAAAATGGGTTTTAAAAAAATCGTCCAGATGGTGGCACTAGATGGGACAGATGCAATTTGATGACATGACTGTATAGATACTGTGTACCGCTTCACGTGAATTTAGGGCCAACCCTTTATACTTAATTGACAATGATCCCCCAAGGCTTGGTCCGTTCGTTTTTCACCTCTACACTTATTACTTACCGTATTTTCCGGACTATAAGGCGCACTTAAAAGCCTTTAATTTTCTCAAAAAACTACAGTGCGCCTTATAGTCCAGTGCGCCTTATATATGGATCATTCATTGACATTGACATTCCCTTTAGCACAGCTCCATCTGTTTGATGCATAACGCAACGGTAGCGTCTATTATGTGCGCCTTATAGTCAGGTGCGCCTTATATATGAAAACAGTTTGAAAATAGACCATTCATTGACAGTGCGCCTTATAGTCAGGTGCGCCTTATAGTCCAGAAAATACTGTATATACATATATATACACTTATATACTCATCTTATTTTGTCGAATGTTGGCCCCCAAAATAGAGACACTAAGGATCCATGTGATTAAATAACAAACAACAACAACATAGGTTTAGTAAAATACTCACAAAACTCGGCTCTTTGTTGAGACATGCCTCTATGAACTCTTTGAGGGGTTTGCAGTAGTTCCCCTCCAGCGTGGGCGGGTTGTTTTTGGGGATGAGGAACAACACCTTCATGGGGTGGAGCTCAGAGTGGGGAGGCTCGCCTTTGGCCAGCTCTATGGCCGTGATGCCCAGTGACCAGATGTCAGCCTAGGTAGACACGGGAACACACAGGACTGTAGATCAGGGGTTTTCAAAGTGGGTGACGGGGCACCCTGGGGTGCTTTGATGCCAGTCTAGGGGTCAGGGTTCCCACACATCTTTACCAATTAATTTCCAAAACTCTTCCAGAATATTTAACCCAATTTCCAGGACTATATAACAATAATTCAGCTCAATAACGAGTCGCTTACTCCTATGCGCAATGCCCAAAGACAGGCAGTGTATCCCAGTGGTTCTCAACCTTTTCAGGCTGTGACCCCTGAAATAATCATATTTTAACTGGGGACCCCGGCACCCTGACGAGCACTAAGAGCACGAATTTTGTATAACACGTTTCTATTGTGAAACGGTTGATAATTATATTATAATTAGTTTTGAGTGGTCTCGTGTAATATTGTAATATTTTGAAATATGGACATCTGATATTCATGAGCTGTATGACATAAACGTCCAATGTATCTAGAATATATGAAAGTTTCAAGAAAATGTACTTTTACAAAATATTCAAATTTTTCGAGAAGGATCTGTACTGTATGCTCACAGTAAGATTGACAAGATACAAATCACAGAATAGTTTTTTTGGGTCTCGCAGTCCACCCTTACAGTTAATTAACCCATTCAGAACAGGTACACATTATTGTGTATCATTATTTTATACTTTAACTATTGAAAAATAGCAGATATACAAGCTCACAGCTTGTAGATCTGCCAGCTCACAGCTTGTAGATCTGCCATTTTTGAAAAATCGTGAAAATTAGATTTTTGACCCGATTCTATAAGTGTCTTTTGAATCCTTAAAAACCTATGTTTCTATGTCAGCAATCTGGCCAGCCATCGTCAAAGAAAAGGTCCTTTTCACTTAACTGGAGCTCAGTTAGTCTGTTCTTGAGAGACTGACTGTCAGTGGTTTTCAAACCTTTTCATGTGAACGACCCCCAAACTGATATTTATTAGGCCACGGACCCACATCACAAAATATTTAGTTCCAGGGACCCCTAGAAGCAATTTGAGTTACAAATGTTCGCTTTGAAAATACATATATTCAAAGATGTGCACACATTTTCACGACTTTTTCAAAAATAGCAGATCTACATCTCTAGGCCTAATTTTAATTAATATTTTGTGACCCCCCCCCTCCTCTTTGACCTATGGCTGCACCTTAGAATCGTAGGCGGACTGCTTGATGACCTCGGGGGCCATCCAGAAGGGCGTTCCCACGAAGGTGTTGCGTTTGATCTGCGTGTCGGTCAGCTGTCCGGCCACGCCGAAGTCCGCCAGCTTCACCTCGCCCTGCTCCGACAGCAAGACGTTGGCCGCTAAGGTGAGACACAGACAGACAGACAGACAGACAGACAGACAGACAGAGAGACAGGATCAATTACCGTATTCTAAACCAGGGGTCTTCAATGTTTTCAGGCCAAGGACCCCTTAGTTGAGAGAGAGATGAAGCAGGTCCCCCACAACCTTTTTCCATAGATTCTATATATTTTTTTCATCATTTGACAGCACAACCGTCAGTGTATTTTGGATTCATGTCAATTTGTTGTTTTTTTCAGATATTTAACCATCTGAACCGTCGATATTAATAAACTTGACCTTCATTCTGTACTTAGTCCCTTAATTAGTTCCCCTCTACACCAAACCTCTTGAGTCTTTGCCGAAAATAACCGATCTAAAAGCTCACAGAGCCTTGCGCTGCGAGGCGTTGTGAACTTGTAGATCAGCTATTTTTGAGAGACAGCCGCTGATACGAACGACCTACGGCCTGGTCGCGACCTAGGCCACGACCTGGAGGTCGTAGGTCCCGGTTCTGGAGGTCGTAGTTCGCGGTACATACTTGTTAGGTCGCGGCCGGTCTAGTTTCGCGACCCCCGGCCGTGGTTGCGCCACCTCGGTCGTCCCCGGGCCGTTGTTGCGCGATCGGGCCGTTGTTCAGCGACCTGGGAAGTCCGCGGTCGTATTTAAAAGGTCTTTTTGCAGAATATTCTAGAGCAGCAGCGCTATTCAACCTTTTGAAGCTTGTGATTGGCTGAACCGGAGGTAGGAAGCGCTCCATTGTAGTCACTTGGACCGCGCGAGGTGCACCAAAACCTATCCTTAACCCTAACCCCAACTCTAACTCTAACCCTAACCTTAACCCTAACCCCAACTCTAACCCTAACCCTAACCCTAACCCTAACCCTAACCCTAACCCTAACCTGCCGACACTGAGTAGCTAACCTGCCGACGCTGGTGAAAACGAGCGCTCCTTCCCTTAGCAAGCGTAGAGTTTCTAAACTCGCGTCCCTTCCCTTAGCAAGCGTAGAGTTTCGATCGCGGCGCTCCTTCCCTTAGCAAGCGTAGAGTTTCTAAACTCGCGTCCCTTCCCTTAGCAAGCGTAGAGTTTCGATCGCGGCGCTCCTTCCCTTAGCAAGCGTAGAGTTTCTAAACTCGCGTCCCTTCCCTTAGCAAGCGTAGAGTTTCGATCGCGGACTTCCCAGGTCGCTGAATTACGACCGAGATCGCGCAAAACCTCCAGAACCGGGACCTACGACCTCCAAGTCGTGGCCTAAGTCGCGACCAGGCCGTAGGTCGTTTGTATCAGCGGCTCTTGCTGCTATTTTTGGCCAAAGTTCTGAACGCTAGGGTTCAAGGTTAATATAAAAAAGGAGAAAATTTTTTCTATTACACAAAGATTTGGAGGACCCCCTGTAGTAACTCTGAGGACCCCCTAGGGGTCCCGGACCCCTCTGTTGAGAACCACTGTTCTAACCTAACAGAGCCACTTTTTGATTCAAATCATTACCTAAACCAGGGGTCCTCAATAGGCGGACCGCGGTCCATGTCCGGACCCAGGCGCACCTCCATCCGGACCGCGGCACATTTCTGAGAAATCTCCGCACAGTTGACGATCGGACTGACTATCGGACTGACTGTGTGTGATTTGTGTTTGTGTGTGCGTGGGTGTGTATGTGCTCATTCGCTCAAACACATACACAGGCTCACAAGACACACCCCTACGCCAATTTGCAAGCCCCCTCCCCTCCCCTCTCCACACACTCATGCCGCTCGCTGCCTGAAAAGGTTGCTAAAACCTCTTGGAAACCATTGCTCCCACTGGATTAATAACTTAGAGATCTTCTACCTTTGGCTGTTCAATTGGAGAGGACAACAGCAACACATTAATATCCACGATGTAAGGCTCCAACTGCTTGCATTAGACGAGAAATGGTCGCGAAACTCGCGATGCGTGATCATGCGTCTTTAACAATGTGATGTGTCGTCGCATATTATTGCCAGCTATCCTAGGCTGTGTTAGGTTAATAACTATGACTCGTTGACCCTGATTTGACTGGCCATTTGACATAGGCAACCAGCACAGTCTGGCTTGTGCAGTACGTGTGTCAACTGAATGTCAAGTAATCCTCTCCCCCTCACGCTAAGTTTCACTTTATTTTCCATTCTGAACGACAAGCCTAATATTGCATTCATGCTATTTAGTTTCCAATAATTAAACTATAAGCCAGTGTTTTATTGCTACACAATAAATGTAAATAATGTAGCCTACTCTACATGCATAAATAATTATCCATTCATCCATCCATCCATCTTCAACCGCTTATCCAGCATCGGGTAGCAGGGGTAACAGTTCCAACTGAGATTTCCAAAGTTCCAAATAATAATAATAATAATTAAAATAAACAATTCTAATGATTATAAAATAAACATACATACATACAGTACATACTGTATAAATGTATCCGCCTTATTTCACCTTCGCCTTTTTTTTCGGACCCGGACCTGTTTCAAAAAAATATTTCTGGACCTTCAAGATTTGTATTTGAGGACCCCTGACCTAAACGTACAAAAATCACAGAAATGGACAACTGAAGGTCATCATCGCTATGCTACTAAAGTGTCTTTTTGTCATCCTCACCATCAGCATAAGTAAACATCTATCCTTGAATAAAATCCCACATTTTGCACAATAATAATGGTAAAAAGCAGTGGCTGCTTTTCTTTTTTCCTTTTAGCCCTTTGTCTAAATTTGGAACAAATCTCTCTTTAGCATCCAGCTCAGGGCCCAGGGATCCTCACAGAGCAAGTGAGTGAGAACTCTCTTTTTAAGCACTCCTAAAGCATTTGTCGATGCCGTTCGCCGGTCTGCCAAAAGCATTAGACGAATGCGGCAGCAGCAACCGACAGAAGCATTCAACTAACCCCTGCATGCACTTGCCTTAAGCCATTTAGATCGGTAGACGGGTACGCATTATTGCGGATTGGGTATCATTTTATGCTTTAGCTATTAAAAAATAGTAGATATCCGCGGTGCGAGCTTGTAGATCTGCTATTTTTGAAAAATCTTTAAAAAGTGTGCAATTCTTTGAATATTTTTGACTCGATTCTATAAGTGTCTTCTGAATCCTTCTAAGGTTTTTTGAAAAAGATATGTTTCTATGTCGGCGGTGCTCAAACTTTTTCATGTGAAGGACCCCCAAAATGATATGTATTTGGCCACGGACCCCCATCTCAAAATATTGTATCAGGGACCTCCCAGAAGCAAATATTTGAGTTACAAATGTTCCCCTTAAAAATATATGTATTAAAAGATTTTCACAAATCTTCATGATTTAAAAAGAAAAAATAGCAGATATACAAGGTCGCAGCGCGGCACTCTGTGCCGTGCTGTGAGCTTGTATATCTGCTATTTTTCAATAGTTAAAGCACTCAATAATTCTAGGCATAAATGGCTTAATCCCCAATGAAATAGTACCCATATAATGTACAAGTCCATAATTGGATGTCAATACCATTAACGTATCGTATGTTATGGTGCGTGTGCAGTCCCCGATGTCCATTAAGTCAAAAGCAGCATCTATCACTGTCTGTTGAGGCAGAACAACTCTCAACGACAACAATGGATGATGGTTTTCACGGCAACTCTCTACCCAAAATCTGTCCAGACAGATAATCCGGATTATTTCTTTTTTGGTCAAATATAGTTATGAAAAAGAATAATCCCTTTTAATTTTTTTTGCCTAGATTTTTAACGGGATATAATTCCAGCCACATTATTCCCTTTTTGCCCTTTTTGGTTCTTCTACTAACATGTGGCAGTGGGTCTGGTATTTGTCAACTACAATGGGTGTTCACAACTAGACTACAGCTACGGTAGTTACTGTATCCACTCCACCTGGAAGTTACGGTAACTACTATTCCCAGAGGTCCACTGTTAAGAAAGCTAGCATGTGCAATTACTTTTTCAGTCAAACATTTATTGCAAATTAATTAAAGGGTAACTTCAATAATAATGCACTCGGAGTCTCGAGTGGTCTGCCAGATGACTTATTTTACGTAGGTAGGCTGGTGGAGTTTATAAACTCAGCACTTCGGTCCATTATATCTCCCCTTTAATAATTTTATATCATTTTTATTGTTGATTCATCACCTTTACGAGGTACAGTTCATGAGCATCGGGCATTCGTGGAATGAGCACCACAGCCAAACGTGTGGGTACCGCCCCTCCAAAAATGGTCAAAATGGCCTGGTAGGCCTACAATACTGTTCTTTTGGTGTTCACCTTTGTTGCTTGGAGCATTGAATGATTGCACTCTCCCACAGTAATGAGGAAAAGAAAAAGCAAAACACATTGGCCATTTTTAAGCTCAATGTCAGGGAAGCCCAAAACGAGAGTAAATGCCAGCAGAACAGTATTGCAAGCCATTTTGGCAAAATTTGGGTCAGCGCTACCGACACGTTTGGCTGTGTAGCTCATGCCTCGAATGCTGATGCTTACAAGCTGTACCTCGTAAAGGTGACGAATCAACGATAAAAATGATATAAAACACAATACAATTTGTTATTATTAAAGGGGAGATATAATGAACTGAAGTCACGTTTCCTTTCTTTTTGTGCCGAGTTTATAACCTGACTCCGCCAGATGGTGGCAGTAGTGCGAATACTGCATATACCGCCCTACTTTTACCATCTGGAATTGCTTGGGCAGACCCGATGTAGGGGCGGGCAATTTTTTGGATGGGGCCGTCTGTCTATCACAGTCTGGGAGTGCCAACTCCAACCACTCATATTGGCCTGTCTGCATGACGTTACACCCAGAATCCGCCTCCTGGGTTTCCACGTGGTCTGCAGTCAGACTCTATTGGCTCAGAGCCGCTCAGATCCCGCCCGTAGCTGCCGCTGATTCGTCCGGTCTGGGACTTTAGGAGTGATAATATCAACTCTCCCCGAGCAGTCTCAGATGGTAAAGTAGGGCGGTACGCACTGCTGCCACCATCTGGCGGAGTCAGGTTACCGAGTTTATATTTGATGCAAGGTTTTCAAATGCTTTCCTCACAATATAACGATCGCCTTCAGATAGAAATCGATAAAGTAAGCCTTTAAGGTCTGCATGTCCAGCCATTCTTATTTGTGTTATTTACCTTTGATGTCCCTGTGGATCTTCTTCTCAGAGTGCAGGTACTCCAGACCTTTGAGGATCTCTCTTAGGATGGTGGCGATCTGAATCTCGTCCAACGCCCCGGGCTCCAACTGGACAGAGACAGCCAAACACATCCTCAGACAACAGGTAGTTTGGGTTTGTGTACGTTAGGGATGATTCTATAAGTGTCTTCTAAATCCTTCTACCACTTTTTCTAGTCACGTGTTCAAATACTGGATTGTGATTGGCTTAAAACAGTAGTAAATGAGGCCACAATAGCCGGAATGTGTGAAATGCCCGGATGTACATGCAAATGAGGCACATTTCCGAGATCAATACGCGATGAACGCATCCGGGGACTTCAGGAGGGAGTCGGAACGCTATGGTCGGAACACCTTTCCCCCCACCAACAAATGACGGTCGCAGCGGTCCTATGTTTACCAACGTGCGTACTATCGTCGCCGATTTATTTGGATCCAATGCAATCCGCCAACTTTAAAGCCCCTTTTCTCTGAACCTATGCCTTTCTGGAAGCGAACAGCCTCTATTTACGGCCGGAACGGTGCTTTTAACTGACGTTAGCTTAGCTGTAAGCTAGGCGACCGAGTATTTCCCGGTGAATCTGTGCGCAAAGGTGGGGGCTTGGGAGTGTGGGGGTCTGGGGGACACGCACCACCACTGACTATTGCTGATGATGGAGAGGTTCTATAGCTTAGCCTTTATGTATTGAAAATGAGAGGCACTCTTGCCGATTTAGTAAGAGACTCGTCTCCAATTGCAAGATATTTAAAAGTTATTTGGGGCCATGATGATGATGATATCCTTTTCTTCCCACAACTAGACTAAGGATTTTATATTGTCTGTGTTATTGTTTACAACCACTGAACCACAATTATTCACGTGTGGCAAGATTCACTCGTTTTTAGTAGGCTATATAGTGTAGGCTTAGAAGAAGCCTTTTCAGAAGTTAATTTAATGATTTCCATTTAATGATTTCATTTATCCTCATCTAATGCACCGTATGCACGCTGTTTAAAGGCCGTGTAGGCTTTTCAGAAGTTAATTGAATGTTTTCCATTTGCGCTAATGCACGCAACTGTTTTCGCCAGGTTTTAAGGTCTTATTTTAGTTGTTTCTCATAAGCTCGCAACCCTCCTTGCCCATCGGCCCCCACCTTTGCGCACAGATTCACCGGGAAATACTCGGTCGCGTAAGGCGACATCTGTCTCAGCATGGAGTTGGCGCCATCTGGTGGTGAGTAGAAGATGTTGTTTGTGGCACTATTTGTTGTTATGGCGGAAGTTTTATAGGCAATAATGATTGTAACTTAAGATCCTTGCAAGTTACAACTATGTGTTTTCTTTCATGTATATGGGAAAAAGTGGTAGAAAAGCTATTTACCACTCGGGGTCGGACATTATGCTCTGATAATGTCCTGTGTTAGGGGGTTATCGGACTCGGCTTCGCCTCGTCCGATCACCCCCTAACACAGGACATTATCAGAGCATAATGTCCTCTCACTCGGGGTAAATTGCTTACTTCTATGCTTTTTTTGAAAGACGCATGTTTCTATGTCAGTGGTTCTCAAACTTTTTTATGTCAAGGACCTCCAAAATGCTATGTATTTGGCCATGGACCCCCATCTAAAAATATTTAGTTCCAGGGGCCCCCCCAGGAGAAGAATTTTAGTTGCAAATGTTCGCTTTAAAAAGACATATGTTCAAAGATTTGCACAGATTTTCATGACTTTTCAAAATAGCAGATCTACAAGCTCGCAGCGCGGCACTCGGTGCCGCGCTGTGAGCTTGTATATCTGCTATTTTTCAATAGTTAAAGCATTCAATATTTCTAGGCCTAACACCTGTACAGTATATGCCCTGAATGAGACGTTAACGTCCAAAACGACGGAATGGACATTTTCACTTACCAAATCTAATGCGGAGCCTCCGCCTAAATACTCCATAATGATCCATAACTTTGTGTCCTGGAAGAAAAAGGAGGAGAGAGTGAGCCGTTGATGATGTGAAAAGGACCGGCTCATTAAATATTAAGAGAGCAATATTCTAGAATATTCTCTGCTCCATTCTTACATCGGCGGTGCGGGGGCTCGTTGCATGCTGTCTGCAAAGATCATGAGTGTTCCCAAACAAGTCATAATGACACTAATAAGCATTAAGCAGACGGTGGGAGTACCATGTCCTCTCCGATTAAAGGACAACTTTGTTTTTTTTACAACAAGGGTTCATATTTTAGATGGTCATCAGAGAAAAGAAAAGATGAGTGTTAAAATGTTTGCATTTACTTCTTTCTATTGTTTTTGTTATTTTGACGATTTTGATTTGCATGCATGCCCCCAGGCAAGTGGCTAAATATGTCTTTTAAGACACAATAAGCCCATTCCCAAGATGCACCGCAATCTTTCATGGGCAGATGTGACTTATGGGGGCTGCAGTAAATAGTAACAAAGAAATTGCTGGCTTGTTGTGTTTAAAAATACATATTTAGCCGCTTGTACCTAACCTGACTGCGCCAGATGATAGTAGCAGTGCGTCCGCTCTGCCTACTAGCATCTGGTACTGCTCCGGCAGACTCGATGTCGAAAAAAAATCATTTTTTTGAATTGTTAAGCAGGTGATTGGATGGGGCCGTCTGTCTATCACAGTCTGGGAGTGCCAACTCCAACCACTCATATTGGCTTGTCTGCATGACGTTACACCCAGAATCCGCCTCCTGGGTTTCCACGTGGTCTGCAATCAGACTCTATTGGCTCAGAGCCGCTCAGAGCCCGCCCGTAGCTGCCGCTGATTGGTCCGGCCCGGGGCTTTACGAGTGTTATCAACTCTCTGCCGAGAGAACTCAGACGGTAAAGTAGGGCGCTACGCACTACTGCCACCATCTGACGGAAGTCAGGCTAGCTTGTACCCACTGAAATCAAAATACGAAAATCGCCAAATCAATAAAAAGCAGTAAATGAAAACATTTTAACACACATCTTTTCTCTTTAACTTCTCTCGTTTCTCTAATTACAATCTAAAATATGAACCCTTGTTGTAAAAAAAAACAAAGTTGTCCTTTAAACCCTGTTTTTCATTTTAGTATTATGTAGGGGCAGAGAAAGTGTGTGTGTGTGTGTGTGTGGGGGGGGGGGGGTACAGGAAGTCATTTTATATAGGGGCAGAGAGAATGACTCTAAAGGTGAAAACAATATTGAAACATCAGAGTACTCAAGAGACTCGGGGAAAGATAAGACCGTGCGATTGCTGAACCCCAACGGTCGCCTCACCTTTAAGTAGGATCCGTAATACTTGGTGACGAACGGGCTGTCGCACTGGCTGAGCACGGTGATCTCCTGCTGGATGTCCTCGATCTCGTCCTCGGCCTCCTCCAGGTCGATGATCTTGATGGCCACCACCTTCTGCGTGCGATTGTCGATGCCCTTGAACACCTCGCCGAACGAGCCCTTGCCGATCCTCTCCAGCTTGGTGAACAGCTCCTCCGGGTCCGCTTTGGCATTCTGGATGGGGTGAGGGTGGGGTGGGGGGGGGGGGGGGTGGGGGGGGGGGAACAGAAGGAAGGGAGGAAAGGGATAGGAAGGAAGAGAAAAGGGGGAACAAAAAATGTCAGGAAGTGGAGCAAAAACATCAGCAGGATACGGTTGTTGGGAGCAGGGGTGTCGCACCAAATTCTGGGCCCTGGGAACGCATTATTACGCATTATTTTGTGCTTTAACTATTGAAAAATAGCAGATATACAATTTCACAGCGCCGCACCGAGTGCTACGAAGCAAGCTTGTAGATCACCAATTAAAAAAAAAAAAAAAAAAAAAAGGCTTTCAATATTTCAAATCCTTCTATGTTTTTTTTTTAGCTCAAACATTTTCATGTGAAGGACCCCCAAAATGATATGTATTTGGCCACGGACCCCCATCTCAAAATACTTAGTTCCAGGGACCCACCCCAGAAGCAAAATCAGAGTTACAAATGTTCGCTTTAAAAAATACATTATGTTCAAAGATTTGCACACATTTTCACAACTTTTCAAAAATAGCAGATCTACAAGCTTGCAGCGCGGCACTCGGTGCCGCGCTGTGAGCTTGTATATCTGCTATTTTTCAATAGTAGCTAAAGTATAAAATAATTAAGGCCCCTCCACCTTGGGCCCTAGTAACTCACTTTCCCCCCCTTGTGACGCCCCTGGTTGGGGGGATAAGTTAATTTGTCTATTGCCACTGCACGCTTGCCTGTGTGGAGAGGGTAAACAATTGAGATGACAATCACGTCAATTAAAGTTAAACTCATTGTTCTATCATTTAAAAGGGATCTTCATCGGGCAGTGAGATGTTTTTTGGCCACAGGGATGCAACGGGAACGGAACATTCTTGTTTTTTTTTTTTTAATCGGTGCCACATAAACTGTAGCAAAATGGATCACAAAACCTTAACTGAATCCAATTATATTTATGTTGAATCGTGTTTATTTAATTCTACTGTAAGTTATGGCTTTCTTTCAATCTTCAATTTGGCAATAGAGGGCGTTCAGTAGTAGCATGAGTCCTAAAAATAGGCTAAATGTTTGTACCCAGTGACGATGCAGTGGTTCAGATGTAAATGTACCCTGGCTGGCCGACGTTCAAACCTGCACCTCTCACATACTGCAGTGGTTCTCAACCTGTGGGTCTGGACCCCCAGGGGGGTCCCCAAATTGTTTTGAGGGGTGCCCAGATGATTAACTTAATGTTGCAACATTGTTTTCTCCCTCCAAAGTAAACAAGCAACATAACGTTTAAGTGTATAGAGGGCATCTGCACATTTCTAAAGTGACAATTTAATAATGACTTTTTATACCTCTAAAATGACAAATTAAACATTGGCCAAATAGAGTAGTGAAGTGTGACGTAATTTACACATCCTACCTGGTTTGCGGTTTTCTTCCCCCATTCTGAATTCCCATAGACCTTTTTCATATCGCTTCATATAAGAACTGTGTTCCAATTATAAACAAATGATCTCAGCGGTTTGACTCATATGGATATGAAGAATCAACTGATGGTGAAAAAAACACTAATGTTACTGTCGCCGAAATTAGTTACATTTTCGCTAGAAACAGGCTTTATCACTTATGAGTGACTGACTATCATAAACCATACAGAGCCAACTGGCCGACAATATCGCAAAGATCGTTTGTTTATTTTTGGACCACAATGCTTATATGAGACGATTTAAGATGTTAATCTCCATAGAGAATTACTTCAGTGGAACCGGGGGATGAGCGAGTCACGTCATGACTTCATTGTTCTATTGTCAAATATTAGAGGAAGAAATTGTGAAAATAGCCGATCTACATGCCCACAACGCCTCGCAACTTTTTTCTTTTATTTATGAAATAATTTAATCGTGAAAGAATTTGGATATGTTTTTTGAAAATGCTTTGAAATAATAAGAATTAAAAACAAAATGTAGGAAACCAAAAAATTTACGGACCCATAAAAATGTGTCTGCGACCCACACATGGGTACTAAGCGCCACTGTTTGGGAACCAGTGGCCTGCAGTGTAGTCCCAACTGTCTTGACAGGGTTTACCACTGGTTTTGGAGAGACTTTGGCAGTGTAGTTCGCCAGTGGGGTTGGGTGTGTGTGAGGAATCCAAGATTGATGATTGTTCTGACGTTGTAAGCCAACTCCTACCGGTATAAACTAGGGGCTGCACATTCTGAACTAATATAAATCACGATTATTTTGTTTACTATAAACATGTCTATATACGTTACCAATTTCATTGGAAGGAAAAGCTGAATCAAAGTATGTTTCAAAATTCCTGATGTGCCACTAGGCATGGGACGATATGAAAATGTCATATCACGATTATTTTGACTAAAGAAATCGCGATTTATGATATCACGATAATCAAAATCCATTATCTAGGGGTGGAACATTTGCCAAAAGATAGCAGATCTACAAGCTCACAATGCGTGCATGTAGATCGGCTGGTTTTTGACATTTGATAAAGAGAAAATAAAGATCAAGTACCTTTTACCAATTCTAGAGGGTTTAAGTGGTACCGGATATGCAGCTCGGCAAATAAAAAGGTGAATTGATCCCAGTGCATGATGGAGGACGATTATTACTAAATTATTATTATATAAATAAAACTGTGCATCGTGCCTGATTGAATGACGAGACTGAGGGTCCGGTTGTCACGCTGTTGCATGTCTGCGCAACTGAGCATGGAATTAAAAACCTATTTGAACAACGCAGGAAGTGCACAGTAAATGACTAAATTCTCCAGGGGCAGTTATGTGGGAAACACAAGAGCAGGCAAGCGCTGACAAAAAATGACTTCCTTGTATGACCTCTTCTGAACAGGGAAAGGGTCAATATGCCCATTTATGAGAGAGCTAAAAATGAAACAGCTGCTTCCTATAATAAAGCGAATCTTTAATCCAAGCTTGGTATGCGTTAAAGAAAGTGTGCCCGAGCAACAAAACTTTGGCCTTCCCAATGTTTACAAGAGGTCAAGTGACTTTGTTGTTTTTCCCTAAAACAATCACAATTTTCCAGTAGGGAGTGGGACTGCAAATTGTGTATTGTTATTTTAATCTGTAATCTAAAGACTTTAGCAGGTAACCCACCCACATGCCTTCAATAAATCCCTAATGATAAAATACATTTGCTATATATTGGATATATATATATATATATATTTTTGGAGCTGTGTGAAACACAGGCTCCCTATACGTGGCTGTGTGGGTCTGTGTGTGTGTGTGTCTGTCTGTGTGTCTGTCTGTCTGTGTGTATGTAGCCTGAACTTCCTAAACTTCGGCACGCCACTAGTCCCACAGTTTTGCCACCACACACTCGCGCCATATGTCAAATCGACCGGCTTACTCGGGAATCGTGGGCTATTACTTTTCTAAGAGAAAGGTTCTATAGTTTAATTGATATTAATTTATTAGTGAATTAATTTTCCCCATTGACTTATAATGGGAATTGCAAAAACTCACATTCAATTATTTGTCTCTCGCAAACCATAGGGGCTAGAGTTTCAAGACTTGGAGAGGAGGTTCATAATGATTTCAAGGATTAAATAAAAAATAATTGTGTCATTTGGCCGCATGGTGGCACCATAACACCCCACTTTACGTTTTGGCCTGTAACTCTTGAACCGTAGGTCGGAAAATTAAAAATATTTTTTCCCTGGATTCCTTGGGTCATGACGCATCTCCCCATATAGGCCACGCCCATTTGCGCCATGATAGATTTTCCGCCATCTTGAATTTTCTCCAAAACACACTTTTTGCTCCTTTTCCTACATATTTTCTTCAAATGTCACAAAAATCGGTACACATGATCCACACACACACACACACACACACACACACACACACACACACACACACACACACACACACACACACACACACACACACACACACACACACACACACACACACACACACACACACACACACACACACACACAGCTCCACTTCACACGGGTGTGATTTTTTATATATATAATGTCTGCCTTCACTTTGCTTATGTGTTTGGTGAATGGATACATTGGTTTCACACCCTGGCATGGAATAGGCATCATCTAGCCGATTACAAAGATTTTCTTTGGGCTAAATCTTGTTTAAGACAGGGGTCTTCAGCAGGGGGTCTGTTACTACAGAGGGTCCTCCAAATCTTTGTGTGATAGAAACTTTTTTTTATATTAACCACTTGAACCTTAGTGTCCATATTCTGAGAACTTAAGCCAAGAATAGCAGATCTACAAGCTCGCACAATGCCTCGCGTGAGCTTGTAGATCGGCTATTTTCGGCAAAGAGCTTTTATATGTACAGAGTGAAAGGTCAGGTTTTATAAGTATGGACGGTTCAAGTGGATAAAAATCTGAAAACACAAATTGACACAAATCCAAAATACACTGATGATTGTGCACAGTCAAATGGTGAAACTATATATCGGAATCTATGAAAAAGTTGTGGGGATCCTTGCTTCACCTCTCTCTCAACTAAGGGGTCCTTGGCCGGAAAACGTTGAAGACCCCTGTCTTAAGACAAACATGAGTCACGTCGGTCTTAAGTGACAGGATCCTCCCATAGCTAAAGATGCAGATCTCCTATCTTTGATGTGCATCCTCCTCCAATATATTCAGCACTCCTTCACTTCTTAGCAACCACCTACAAATCCTAACCATGGACAATCTGCTAATAAGCCTGTATACAGGATTATGCAAGCTTGTGCAGTGGGCACCTTGATGGTGCCCACTGCCCGATGCAGACTTGATGTCTGCAGAAAGGGACATTATATGAACCACTCAAATGATTTATGCCAGGGGTCTTCAACAGGGGGTCCGGTCCGGGACCCCTAGGGGCCGGGGGTCCTCAGAATTACTACAGGGGATCCTCCAAATCTTTGAGTGATAGAAAGTTCTTTTCTCCTTTTTTATATCAACCACTTGAACCCTAGTGTCCATATTCAGAGGACTTTAGCCAAAAATAGCTTTGGAGGAGAAAAAGAGCAGCCTAAGTACAGTGAAAGGTCAAGTTTATTACGGTTCAACTGGTTAAATATCTGAAAACACAAATTGACATGAATCCAAAATACACCGATGACTGTGCTGTCAAACGATGAAACTATATGGAATCTATGAAGAGGCTGTGGGGGGTCCCTGCTTCATCTCTCTCTCAACTAAGGGGTCCTTGGGCCTGAATACGTTGAAGACCCCCTGATCTATGCAATTATCACCCATGGGCAAAACTATCAACAATAAAACACAATATCTGCATTACACATTCTCGTGCATCATTCATGCCTGCATGGTACTTCTTGCAGGGGGCTGCCATGGAAACCGTTAGCAAGCAACCATCTCCTCCTTCTGAGGGTGAACTCGTCTATGAACTCATGGTTTGACTACCAAAACCCTCTGCAGGGTAGGCAGACACGGGGCTAAAGTTGGGGGTTAGAACTCACCTGCATGCCCGGTATGTGGCCCTGGACGGGAGAATGGGCCATGATGATGATGGGGGACTTGGATGTGTTGGGATGATGGCTTCTCCTTGGCTCTTGGTCGTGTTTACACTGAGAGAGAGTCTGTGTGTATGTGTGTACAGTGTTAGATTGATCACAACAACAACAACAAGCCCACTGGCCTAGTGGTCAGTCTATGTACCCTCCTGGCACCACAGCGTGACACCGTGTCCGTAGGTTCGATCCCCCCCGGGGAGGGAACAGTGTTCTTCAGTTTGGACAGAAATAACCTTCCCAAGAAGTGTTCAAAAAACAAGGCAAAATCTCCCTGCCTTGCCCCTGCCTGCCTGCCGCAATGTTAGCCTCTTTAGCCGCTAACTTAGCACTGGATCCAAATCTGCCCCTCTGCAGACAAGCTTCTGCAGGCGATCGAGCTTCAATAATCCGCAGGTCCACCCGGCGGAGCTGGGTTTAAAAAGCATTCGGCAAAAGGGGAATAATATCGCCGACGATCACTCTACTTTACTGACACTTTGTGTGTGGAAAGCGTTGTTATTCTTCTGCCTGTCGCTGCTAACAGCGAGCTGGAAGCTCATCCGTGCACCACCACAGTGCACACGGGTCTGCATAATATCCGCAAAAAAAATAAAATGATCCGCCACGGAAAGGGTCCAGATGTAGCCGAGGACCACAGGGATCGTCAGCCTCGTTCGTCTTTTTCAGCCGCCCCGGGACCAGAACCTCTTGGTTGATGATCTGACATTTAATGGAAGAAGTGCGGGGCTCCTCGTCAATATGTTTGTTTTGTCTCTCTGTCCCTCTCTCTCCTCTCTCTCTCTCTCCCTCTCCCTCTCTCTCGCTCACTTTCGTGCCGTATTCTCGGCCATCTTGTCGGTGCTTTGCTTGCTTGTCTGTCACGCCTGGGCGGACCCACCGGATACGGATCCAGATCTATAGGACCATATCCTGCAGGTGGACATGGGACACTGATGATGATGATATTCTGTAATCTGTTTTTTAGCCTCGTGAACCAGCCTCTCAAACATTATTATTTTTTTTTTTTTTAACTAAAAAAATCAAACCTCGGTTCGAAGTGAAGCGGTGAATTTTTATTCTGTGTTCAGAGCTATGAAATCTGTGTTCTAGATCTATACATTCTGTGTTCTAGATCTATACTTTCTATGTGCTTTAGTTCTATATTTTTATGAATTCTTAATGAATGAATGATTTTGTCTGGAGGGCCAAATTGTCATGTGTGAAGCTTGACCAATCCTCAATTCTGCATGACACGGACACAGGACTCCTTGGAAGCCTATGGGACAGACTGTACTGGACAGACAAAGCCACTCCTTGGAAGCAGCTTTCACCACTTCAAAAATGTTTTAATGAAAAATGCTACATGCTTTTCTCAAAAGATTGCTGCTATTTGTTCCAAAAAGCTTTACACCGATGACCCATCTGAAAACATGTTGTGCGAGCGAGGGACCCGAGCGAGTGCAATAAGCGTAATAGTGTTAATAGGGCAAATTCAATAAGTGTAATAGTGTAATAGGTCTAAAAGTGTAATAGTGTAATAGTGCAATAGGTGTAATAGTGTAATACTGTAAGTGTAATAGCGTAATAAGTGTAATAGTGTAACTGCTGCCCCTTGTGACGTGGGTAGAGCTGCGAGGAATCCGTGTACTTAGCGGATTGCGAGGGCCCGGTCATCACTGCTCGCAGCTTTAATTTAGATTGTTTGGAATCTCATTTTAGCAATTTTAATGATTTTGATTTCAGTGGGTGGGGGCATGCGTAAGTGGCTAAATAGGTATTTTTAGACACAATAAGCCCATTCCCAAGATGCACCACAATCTTTCATGGGCAGATGTGACTTATGGGGGCTAGTAGTGTTACTAAA
Source organism: Nannobrachium achirus (assembly GCF_963921795.1). NCBI lineage: Eukaryota > Metazoa > Chordata > Actinopteri > Myctophiformes > Myctophidae > Nannobrachium > Nannobrachium achirus. The sequence goes on along the minus strand of NC_137831.1, from coordinate 39,690,968 downwards.
TAGTAATAAAGAAATCGCCGGCTAATTGTGTCGAAAGATACATATTTAGCCACTTGTATGCCCCCAGTGATATCAAAATCGCTAAAATGGCAAAAACGATAGAAATCCGTAAATGAAAACATTTTAATACTCATCTCTCTAATTATAATCTAAAATATGAACCCTAGTTGTAAAAAAAACTTAGAGAGCTGCTCTTATTTGTGCGTTCAAAATAGACCTAAGAGGAGAACAATTTTGATGTATAGCTGTCTTTACTTTAGGATTATTATTTTTTGTCTTGTCTTTTTTTAATACTTCTACTCCACATATACATATCAGAGATATATACTGTAGGCCTACTTTTTACCATGCAGCCTGACTTTTCATGTAGTTTCACTCCATGCAGGGACGTGCTGGCCATTGGGAAAAGCGGGACAACTCCTGAACGGCCGGTTCATTCCCAGCCGGTCCAGGCCGGCCATTATGAAAAAAAAAAAAAAAAAAATGTTGGCCTTCGCTCCATTTTGGGGGCTGGGCGGCCAACAGAGTAAATCGTCACTGTCGGGCAGAAACCTTGTATCTCCAAGTTTCAAATTTGTAAATTTTTTCGCAAAGCAAAGCCCTGCTTCATCATACAAGGCCGTTGCACAAGAGTAGTGAAAACAGCAGATCTACAAGCACACAACGCCTCGCACCGCGAGGCGTTGTGTGCTTGTAGATCGGCTGTTTTCACTTGTTTAAATCATTTTTAAAATGATAAATACAAAGAAAACGGTTTTGGACATACAAGGTTTCCACCCGACAATGTCGAAATATAACTCATGTAATTGGCCCACTGGCTTGTCACTTGTCATTATCTGAAATGGCAAATCTTGGAGTAGCAGCAGCGCAATGAGGGCCTCTCCAACTCTTTTTCCCGGGCTGAATCAAGGGTCCAGCACGTCCCTGACTCCATGCCAGGCTAGCAATTCAGGGGCGCTGGAGCCATGCAGACACATTTTACCCCACTACAATTAGGCCTAATTGACATCTGTCGAAAAATATAAGGTAATATCTATGCTATTTTAACTGATCAATTATTATTATGGTTGATATTATAGGTTGAGCTAGCCAGCAGCACTGAACAAAAAGACCTGCCTACCAAGTTGCAACATTAAAGTGATGAACACATTAATGCATTATAGGTAGCCTACTAATTACAATTAAATAATATGATTGTGAAATTGACCTAAAAAAAAAACTCAAATACGAATTTAAATTTGTAATATAGTTGTGGCATTTGCTACATTTACTAGTACTTACTCTACCACCTTGCAGTGACTGTGTGATATATTGTAGTGCACTGCACTACAAAACAGTTTCCACGATTCAAGAGGTGAAGCCTTCAGGCACATTTTAAAATGTAATTGTTGGATTGGATTGATGTGCACGCAAAGATAAAGCATGTGAATTTGATCGAATGCCAGAAAAGCCGCCCTCTTTCAAAGTCGCCCCAGACTCGTTTCCCAACGGGTCTGTGGCCTTAAGCTAGATGCAGATTAGACTAAAATCAAATATGTGCTTCTGGGGGTCCCTGGAACAAAAAAGTTTGCAATAGGGGTCCATCCGTGGAACAAAATATTTTGAGATGGGGGTCCACGGCCAAAAACAATTTTGGGGGTCCTTAACTACTGATAGGCACCTTCTACAAATGTCTTCTATTTATAACAATTTTCTGAAAAAAACTTGTTGCCATCAGTGTTTCTCAAACTTTGTCATGTGAAGGACCCCCAGAATGATATGTATTTGGCAACGGACCCCATCACAAAATATTTTGTTCCAGGGACCCCCAGAAGCAAATATTTGATTTTAGTCTATTCTGCATCTAGCTTAAGGCCACAGACCCGTTGGGAAACGAGTTTGGGGGCGACTTTGAAAGAGGGCGACTTGCCGACTTAACTGGCTACCATTTGATCTAATTAGCCTAATTAAAGTAACCATAATTTTGGCTAAGACCTGATAGGCTATCCATTATCCACTAATACAAACAATCAATAAAGAATACCAAGCACAATTTCCCCTTTTTTGTGACTGTCAGACTTTAATAGGTTTAATAAGTTTTATACGTTTTACAATTTCCATAAGTGAAATGTGAGTGTTACTGTATGACACTGTATAGACCTATTACTCCATGGCCTGCTGTTCAATTTGAAGAAGTTGAAAGAAAAACACTTCAGAGGAAAGACACAAACCTTTTCTTTGTTTTTTAGGTTTTATTTTTTATTTTATTTTTTAAGAGAAAATGCTCATATTTTAAAATGGGCATATTAGTCTATGCATAAAGCATCATTCGTTGCCTACTGTCGTGGGCGGTGATTTGTTCAAACGCCATTATGTGAGATTGTTTTGGTGCCAAAACTGCCAAATAAGCCTTTTTTCCCTTTTTTTATGATAGCCATACATAGGCTATAATATAATAAAATAGGGCCTACACAACTGCAGTGGAGCGACATCTAGCCTATTTAAATTGGCATGTCATCAATTTCACCACTAGAGGGAGCCAATGTATCACTATCCTGACGCACTGATCTGGCTGGGGATGGAATATAAAGTAGCTGGAATAGGCCTATAATGATGGAATGGACAACACGTGTCGACAATTTAATCGTTTTAGTGTAGATCTTGTGGTCATTCGCTGTCGCACCCAGAAGAGGTCTAAAGGCCAAGGGACCCACAAAAAATGTGTCCACGAGACCACGACCCACAAATGGGTCCCGACCCACGGACCCACTGTTGGAACCAAACCAGTTCTATACAATACAGATTTATGGTAGGCCTAGCCCTGGACCTATTTGACGAATGGGTAGTTAGGCCTAGATATAGACCTATATATTGTCCTTAAACGAGTTCTGGATGAATAGCCCAGCGGCGTCAGTTCAGAAAAAGCTCATCATGGTGTCCATCCTAGCACGATTACAGTAGGCTACATTTTATTATTTCCCCCTGTAACCAAGGTATGGCAGCTGCCATAGCTTGCCATACCCAATTGACGCCTCTGGAATAGCCCACCACCACAGTTATAGCTTTTTTTTGTTTTCATGACTCACGTGTGTGTGTGTGTGTGTGTGTGTGTGTGTGTGTGTGTGTGTGTGTGTGTGTGTGTGTGTGTGTGTGTGTGTGTGTGTGTGTGTGTGTGTGTGTGTGTGTGTGTGTGTGTGTGTGTGTGTGTGTGTGTGTGTGTGTGTGTGTGTGTGTGTGTGTGTGTGTGTGTGTGTGTGTGTGTGTGTGTGTGTGTGTGTGCGCGCGCGTTCAGTCGTCGTGGGAACGCTCCGAGCTGGATAGAGCGCGCGTCAATAATGAGAAGCGCTAGCCTACAACAAGAAGAACACCCCCACACACCATGCGTAAACGAGTCTAGGACGTATCATGGTATGTAGGACAAGACGATCAGCTACACATGCTCACCTCCGTTTGAGACACAAACCGGCCGGTGGATGTGAGAGGAGAGGAGGGGGGACATCATCATCCTCATCATTGTCATTGCTGCCAGCCCAACATTCTGACAGAAGAAGACGAGGGACAATAGGAGGAGGCAGCATCACCAATTTATTGTGAGATCCCGAGCGAAAGATGGACATAACGGACCAAGGAGCTCAGATGGAGCCGCTATTACCCACGGTAAAAACCATTGTGCTTTTCTGAACGTGCATACAATATAAATAGGCTATATCAGCCTGTTAGATTAGCACGTAAACCGGTTAACACGCGGGGGCACGGTGCACAGTCAATGTAATTTATCTTACGGATAAAACGAACCATCATTTATTTCAGTTATGTTTCATAGTAGTAGCCTAGAAAATGCACTATATTTTACATCAAAGGGGGAGGATTCCCCAATGACCCATATGTTTGTTAGTTTGGTTGGTTGTGTAGCGTGGTGGTGAGACCAATTAGAATGTGTGTCCTCACACCAAAACATGAACAATATTCAATTGCAATACTGTATGATCAGATTGAATCAAGCATCATGCATAGTTGCCTTTGCAGCCTTTGCAGCATAGCTTAGACATCGCTCTCTCTGTATCGTTTATGGCCACTGTAGCCTAATTAATCACTCACGTTGGATGAAGCACGTTACATCAACAGCCGCAGTTGAAAACGGATTCATTTGAAAAAAAACATTGAAATCAAAATCCTAATCCTTCATCGTCTCGACACATTTCTTTTGCGGTGCAGGCGTGTAATTAATTGTGATACACATGGCGAGACTGGCTGTCAAGCCATCCCTGTTGCTTAGCCCACACTGCGGATCCATGACCATGATGTTTAACCTGCAAGACAGTCAAGATTAGCTGAATGCTGGCAGTGTTAGGTGTGTCGGTAACAGAATGGCATACAACACGTTTAATCTCTGGATCATCCTAACAAATATGCAGGCTTTTAACTGCCTGTTATGGGTCAGTGATGGGACACCAGTGGTTAATGACAATGGTCCGCAACCTGCATACCTAGGCTAGTAGCCTGATACTTTTTGAGTGCCCAGCACAGGATCCATCACAGCCTAATTTCTCTGCTGTTTTATGAGGATTTGGGCATTTCTGAAAGCTGCTCCTCTCATACCAGTGGTTCTCAATCTGTTCGGGCCGCGACCCCCAAAATAATATTTTAACTGGGGACCCCCGCACCCTTACGAGCACTAAGAGTTGAGGCATTACATTTTGTATAACACGGTTCTATTGTGAAAATAGCAGATCGCATGCTCACAACGCAAGATCGGCTATTTTCACAATTTCAGCCTCTAATATTTGACAATTTGACCAATGTTTAATTTGTCATTTTAGATGTATTAAAAGTCCTTAAAGGGCCAGTTCACCTCTGGGGCAACCAGATCTTATTTTATAGTTGTTTGGGACACGATCAACACAGTTATTTTTTGTGTTCAATCTGTGTTTTGAGATATTTTGGTATTTCAGCATGAATGATGATGCATTTTGCATCATATGAGTCATCATGCTGCATCATATGATGCAAAATTCATCATTCATGTTGAAATACTAAAATATCTCAAAACACAGATTGAACACAAAAAATAACTACCAGTAATAAGGATTGTGTTGATCGTGTCCCAAACAACAATAAAATAAGATCTGGTTGCCCCAGAGGTGAACTGGCCCTTTAAATTGTCTCTTGAGAAATGTGCAGGTACCCTCTATAGATACACTTAAACTGTATATGTTGGTTTGTTTACTGTTGAGTGAGAAAACAATGTTGCACATTAAGTTAATCATCTGGGGACCCCCCCCAAAATAATTTGGGGGTCCCGACCCACAGGTTGAGAACCACTGCGCTATCAATCCAACACACTCTCACTCCCCCAAAACACGTTGTGTAGCCAGCCTCAGATGAAATCATCCTCCACTGACCCATAAGGAGAGAACATGCAGTATCCATTAAAGCTCAGTGCTGTGGGCCAGCACTTAAGTCTGGAGAGGGTGGTGGTCACACCCAGGGGTGTCACACCAAAGTCTGGGCCCTGGGTACAAGGATTCACTCACATTTTGTGCTTTAGCGATTGAAAAATAGCAGCTATACAAGCTCACAGCGCGGCACTGAGTGCCGTGAAAAATCGTGAACATTTTTGCAAGTCTTCGAATATTTCAAATCCTTCTAAGGTTTTTTTTAAACACCTATGTTTCTATATCATTGGTACTTAAACTTTTTCACGTGAAGGACCCCCAAAATGATACGTATTTGGCCACCGACCCCCATCTCAAAATATTTAGTTCCAGGGAAGCAACATTTGAGTTACAAATGTTCGCTTAAAAAGTACACATATTCAAAGATTTGCACGCATTTTCACAACGTTTCAAAAATAGCAGATCTACAAGCTCACAGCGCGGCACTCGGTGCCGCGCTGTGAGCTTGTAGATCTGCTATTTTTCAATAGCTAAAACAAGTAAAGGCCCCCTCCACCGTGGGCCCTAGTAACTCAGTCCCACGTTTCCCCCCCCTTGTGACGCCCCTGGTCACACCTCAGCGTGAAGTCGCTCGTTCCATTGACACGCCATGTCCAGAACACAGAACATCGAGATGCGAGCTGAGATCCGAACACCCCTTGTGGACTCTAATGTAAATAAGACAATTGATGGCTGAACCCTCTGTGTGAAGGCAGAGCCCACTTCTGTGGTCTCCCCCCCCCTCTCCTTATTAGCATGCAGCGGAGGAGACAGTGCTGAGTGGCGGAGAGAAGGGAAATATAATATCGTCGTTGTCGGGTGGAAACCTTGTATGTCCAAAACCGTTTGTTTTTGTATTTATCATTTTAAAAATGATTCAAACTAGTGAAAACACTAGTGAAAACACTATGATGAAGCAGGGCTTTACTTTGCGAAAAAATGGGGGCCGTACCTATGTTCTCCAGGTTCTATGTTCCCCAGGTTCTATGTTCCCCACTTACCACCTAAACATAACAACCCTAACCTCAGTAAAACTAATGCTGGTTAACCTGTGGGGAACATAGAACCTGGGGAACATAGGGTGGAGCCGGTGGACCCCAAAAAATGTACACATTTGAAACCTGGAGATACGAGGGTTTCTGCCCCGACAGTGACGATGTGCACTCTGGATCCTTTTCTATGGCATGGAGGGAATCGGAGAGAGAGAAAGGAGAATTGGAGTATAATATGAGCAATATGAATATTGCTCTGATACAGTACATGCATGTTTAATGTAAGATGTACAGTAATACCGCGGTGGTGGCTCTCCTGGGACTGTACTTGTGCAGCGAACGCCGGTCATACAGAGGTAGCGGGATGGCTGTTCTCGCCTCTCATCTCCTCCCCGCTCCGTGTCAATGCGGCGTGTTTCCCCCGGCTGTCGCCGTAACTCACCGCTGCCCCCTCCTCCGCCCGCCCCCCTTTTCCTCCTGGATGCTGCTGCATCCTAATGCCGTTGCCATGGTTTCGCAGGGATGCGTATACTGTATACGGGCATGCGAGGTTGGTTACGCGGTGTCGGTATGATGAGAATCAGCCGGGACGAGAGAGGGTGGGCAGCCTATATGGAAATCAGCACACACGGGGGAAAGAGTGTTTATTTCCGAGCAGGTTTCTAGGTTGCCAGGGGTCCTCAGAGTTACTACAGGGGGTCCTCGAAATCTTCCAATCCTTTTTATATTAACAACTTGAACCCTAGTGTGCATATTCTGAGAACTGTAGCCAAAAATAGCAGATCTAAAAGCTCACGACGGCGTCCGTCGTGAGCTTGTAGATCAGCTATTTTTGGCAAAGAGGTTTGGTGTAGAGGGGAAAAGAGCAGACTAAGTACAGAGTAAAAGATCAAGTTCATTATAGGTAATAACGGCTCAAGTAGTTAAATATCTGAAAACTCAAATTGACATGAATCCAAAATACACTGATGACTGTGGTGTCAAACAACAAAACTATATGGAATCCATAAAAAGGTTGTGGGGGTCCCTGCTTCATCTCTCTCTCAACTAAGGGGTCCCTGGCCTGAAAACGTTGAAGACCCCTGATGTACAAGCATCTTTAACAAGGCAGGAGGGGCAGTAGCTTTAGTATCCCAACCGTTATACTACTGGCTATGATGACTCAGGAACACAGACAACTAGAAAGGTGCAATTCTGGGAGATTGCAAGTGTGGTTGCACTGACACGAGTCGCCAGGAATCCGCTGGGAAACAAGAAATGACACAGTCCTTTTATACCAGCTTGCGCCTTGTGGACTAGCCTTGTGGAGCACTTTAGTGGCCTTGTGGGATCTGCAGGACTGAATTCTGTCTTACACTGATGTCATGATAGTATATATTTTGAATACTAGTAAGACGCCTAATTCTTGGACATCTGGCCAGTGATGTATGTATATCGGACCAGTAACCCATATATGGAGACCCCTGGTACCCATATATGGAGATAAAAGGGATTATGTTCATCACAACATACACTCCCTTTTATCTGAACCAGCCACACAGATATGGGCCATGTCTTGGCCATCTGGCCCGTAATGTATATGATGACATCAGGGATCTTCATATATGGGCATAAAAGGGATTCTGGGGAATACCCATATATGGACTTTTACATGGGTGATGTCACCTGTGATATCACCTGTGATGTCACAATGATGTGTCAGGGGAACCACAGTGTCAGATGTGACCATAATTCTGACGTCATAAAATCTCATGCAATTTGCAGGAGATTTCTGACGTCATCGGCTGCTTATCTATTGACTAGCTTTGCAAGCTGGTGAATAAATAGGTGAAATAAAAATGGACAAGAACAATTGTCTGGAAAAAGGAAAACAAGACTGATTCCTTGCTCTGTGTTTTCCTGTGTTTTACAGGGAGAAAGCCCTCAGGAGAGCAAAGATGTGGTGAGTGTCTGTCTTTTATTACAGTGAGCTGATGTACGTTTCGAAAACAAAATAAACTCACGTGGCTTTTACCCCGCAATTATGTTTTTGGTTTAATTAACCAGCTTGTTGAGCAGATGTGTGGTTTATTTTCAGGAGACATTTGTCATAGATATCACTATAAATCTATCGGTCGGCCGCCTGTACATAATATGGTGAATGTAAATAGGATTTAAGTTGGAGTTTGGCTAGTCTCGCGTAGCCAGACAACTATTCCACAATCTCTGAATGCTATATAGAGTCTGGAACTACAGCTCCTGAACGGCGAGTAATGGAAACTGTCCACGAAAATATATTTTAAAATGTAATTTCTGCTAAACAGCAAGCTAAACATGCTTAGATGATTTTTATTTACATAATGATAAATGTGCGCGATGTGAGACGGAAACGGAAGTGAGGAGGAGGCTTCACTTCCGCTTTAACCGTTTACTCATCGTTCTTCTTACGTTATTCCAGACTGTATGACGGGAGCATTTCCAAATCGCGGAGTCAACAGTCTGGCCACGCAAGACTAGAGTTTGGCTAACCGTGTGTATAGGAAAGAGAGGAGAGTTTCAGGATAAGATTATATACCGGTAGATTAAAGTGAAGTAGAAAGACATGCATAATGTAATTGCACCAGCAAATATCCAGGTTATTCGTTTAACTCTGAGAGGTTACATTCCTTCACTGTCAGATTTAAATGAACACTCACTATATCAGTGGTTGCAAAACTATTTAGCTCGAGAAATGAGATTTCTCCCCGAGACCCAAACTAGTGAAACTAGCAGATCTACAAGCACACAACACGTCAGGATGCGATGCAACATTTTGTGAGCTTTTGATCTATTAATTTCACTATTTCTTAAAACATTTTATGTTTTTATAGAATTCCTTGGAGCAGTGTTTCTCAAAGTGGATTCCAGGGACTCTGTGGGTTCCTTTATAGGGGTCTAAAAGACTGTACAAAAGGAACCAAATGGATCCTAACGGGTCCATTTGTTTCCATTTGTACACTGTCAGATTTAAGGGGAGACCTTGACATTTAAAAGTTTGAGAAACACTGCCTTGGAGTATTAGTATTTAATAGTAATAGTTACTTACTAGTTACTTATTAGTCCCGACCCAGTGTTTGTGAAACAACTGCCCTACTGTATGTAGCACCACTCACCGACCAGAGGCCACTAGCAGAAACTTTCTATTTCTATATTCATAAAAACAACAACATGTCCATTTATTGTCTTGGGGAAACAACATTTCAGCCCGATCAGAGAATTTAATTTTAAAATTAATGAAAGAGCTCATGAAGATGGTATTGTACTAGTAACATAGAGAATAGAGAAGAATTTTAATTTTATCCATTTAAGAGAAGATATATTTTATTGTATCCATTTAATCTTTTTCTCTACTTCCTCTTTCCATTGTGTCCCAAAATGTAAGTAAAAATATTTCAAAACAGGAAGTAAATAAATGAGTAGATGTACTTCTGTGGCCTACTGGCATTGTACTAAGAAATTTGGTACTGCTTAGTAATGTTTTTTTTGCAGGGCTTTCAGTCCGAGTGTATCTAAAAGGCAACTGGGTTAAGGCAGCAAAAGCTTGTGCGGAGATGCACCTAAACCTAACCATAACCCTAACCATAACCTCAGTAAAACTAATGCTGGTGAATGCTAACCTGGTGAATTGCTAACCTGCTGATGCTGGTGAATGCTAACCTGGTGAATGTTAAACTGGTCGGACCAACTGTGCTTAACCCAGTTGCTTTTTTGATACACTCGGACTGAAAGACCTGCAAAAAAACACTCTCCCCTTAGTAATGGACTAGTAATGGACACACGCACGCACGCACACACGCACACATTTGATTTTGATGTTTTATTTGCAGCAGCATCAATAATAATAATATTAATAATAATAGTTAATACAAACATATTTACTACAATGAATATGAACAAAAAACTATTAGGTCTAGGCTGGATAAAAATAATTCTTACTTCCTGGACACATTCATTACGGCCCTATTCACATACCGATGCGATGATGCCATGATGGCATCGACCAATCAAGAGATAATGTGCTCTTTACAATTATGAAGCGTTACAAATGAGGCGGCTCCCCCCATCAAGAACCACCAGAGCTTGAAGGTGCTATGCGCAAGGTTGTTACTTCTAAATTGTGAACATCTATTTACACAGATTTATTATGTGGATCATTGCTGTGAATCTCTCTTGCTCGTTTGATAGTTTGATTGATTGAAGAATTTATTAGAAGTTTGAAATAGGAAAAAGTTTCATGACAGTACAAATCACTCAGTGGTGTGATATGGATTTTTGAAGCGTGGGTACTCTAAATTCATGACGTCACGTGAACAAGTATTGTTATGCAAAGTGTATACAGCAGTGTTTTTTTTACAGCAAATTTTGATTTAGTTTTAGTCTTTTGGATACAATGTCATTTAGTTTTAGTCATAATTTAGTCACCTGAAAAGTTGTAGTTTTAGTCTAATTTTAGTCGACTAAATATCATAAGATTTTAGGCGACGAAATCTACAGTTGATTTAGTCAACTGAAATGTGTTTTGGCCTTGATGGCATCCTAATGACTGGTTTTACACTTGCTGCGACGTGTTGTGAGCTTGTAGATCGGCTATTTTCAGCAACACCTGAGAGCAACCAAACATAAAATGACTCTCTTCTCCACTAGTCCCTCCCTAAAGTTTTAGTCTAGTTTTTATTTTGTTGATGAAATTGTCAATATATTTAGTCTTAGTTTTAGTCATCACAGCTTAGTTTTTATTCTGTTTTTATTTTGTTTTCGTCAGTGAAAAAAACGCAGTCGACAAACATTTTTCGTCATAGTTTCAGTCGACCAAATCAACACTGGTATACAGTGTAACTGAGGGCGTAGGCGAGGCCTGCTTGCCCGTATTGTTATGCAAAGCAGCCAGGTAGGGGGAATGAAGCGTGGACCGCGCCATCAAGATGTGTGACGGCGCGGCCCACGCTTCATTCCCCACGTGCATGCGGGGGCCGCGTGCATGCGTGCGTGCAGCTTGAAAAGAATGGGGACGCCGTACCTCTGCGCTCCTACGGCATCTCACCCCTGAAATCACTGGTACAAGGTCATCTCTCAAGATCAGACTTCTATGCTCTTCAGGACCTTTTCTTTGATGATGGTTAGCCAGATTGACTAAAAGGAGATCCTACTGGAACCACTTTACATCTATTTATCTACGTATAGTTACCATAGACTGTAAAAAAAATACGGACGGTGCAAAGACATTTGTTTCTATGCGGCGAAAATGGCGCTTTTTTGTCCCTTGTATGGGTGTCGCCATCATTGTTTGAATGGTACCCCAGGAATCATAAGGAATGCTATTGGCTGCCAACGGTCACGTGCAACCGCAGGGATACATGGGAGAATGTGGTCGGAGCCTCCCGAAATACAGCACACGAAGAAGAACACAGCCGGCTGGTATCAGTTTAGCAATCCCCCCCCCCGCAACTTTATCATCAATTTTAACATAATTTGCACAAAATGCATATCATGGTAATTGAAAGGCAGTTTTTCACTAGCGACAGGAACCATAAAGCATTTATGACGATGTTCATTAAGGTGAGAAAATCTAAGAGGAAAATTAATGGGGTCCAGTGGAGAAAAAATCTTTTTGGTACCTCGCGGGGGGAAAACAGCGCAACTAGCCGCCAATCATGGGATCTTTCTCTTCCAGGAAAGCTTCATGAATAATCCAGACAACAACACCCCTGATAGTTACGTACATCTCTCTCTCTCTCTCTCTCTCTCTCTCTCTCTCTCTGTCTCTGTCTCTGTCTCTGTCTCTGTCTCTCTCTCTCTCTCTGATATGATATGCACGACAAATCATTAAATAAGATTTGAACCCAAGTTGTCGTGACTTGGTCTCTGCCTAGTTGGTACATGCACCATCTGGTTGAGCCATCGGGGCGTCCCAGCCTGTGTTGGTATTTGTGGTACACAGTAAAATCTGAAGTGTTACTTTGATATCAAGGCCATACGGCTCCATTTTCACATTCAGAGTTAAATCAGCACTCAGGACTTTGCTGTATAATGGATAAGCATGATGCAGTAGTAGTGGATGTTGGCACCTCTCAAATCTGTCCAGAATTTACCAATACAGTACATGGTGTAGTACTATGGAAATATACAAAGGATAATATGATGCATATTAGATTCCTCAATGTTAATTCTGGGAAAGTACAAAATTGACCCAAAAGGATGCTCACAGGTCCATTTGTCATTTATTTTTATCCCACGATTTTGTAGCCCATTTGTGTGGGTTAAAAAGTGCCTATAGAGTAACGAAGTCATGACGTGACTCGCTCATCCCCCGGTTCCACGGAAGTAATTTCTCTATGGAGAATGACGTTGGGTCATCTTAAAATCGTCTCATATATTGTGGTCCAAAAATAAAAAATCAAACCTCGGTTCGAAGTGGAGCGGTGAATTTGAGCAGCTGTACCCTATGTGAGTGAGTGAGTGAGTGAGTAAACTGTGCCTGTGAGTGAGTGGTGAGTGTGCCTGGCCTGCACAAAACAGCGCCCCTCCTTTAACTAGTGTGTTGTGTGTGGCCACTCAAGGTATTGCCAGGCTACGGACACGGCCAGCCAGCCAGCCAGCCAGCCACCCAGCCACCCACCCACATACCCACGGACATACCTGTCTATTGGGAGCGCTTTCACCGCTCCAACAAACAGTCTCTGCGATATTGTCGGGGAGGTGGCTCTGTATGGTTTATGATAGTCAGTCACTCATATTTGATACAGTCTGTTTCTAGCTAACTAATTTGGCAACAGTAACATTAACGTTTACTCACCATCAGTTGATTCTTCATATCCATATGAGTCAAACTGCTGAGATCATTTGTTTATGTTTGGAACACAGTTCTTATATGACGCGATATAAAAAAGGTCTATGGGAATTCAGAATGGGGGGAAAACAACGCGAACCATGTAGGATGTGTAAATGACGTCAAACTTTGCTATCTTGTCTAAGCTGTAATCCTGCAGGCGCTACTTTCCAACCTGGGGAGAGCCCCAAACTGAGTTCATGCTTCCTTCAATGCATGAGGAGTGAGCACGCTGCTTCTTAACTCTTGAGTTAAATTAATACTGAGGATTTTGCTGCGCGTCATCTATATCCCAGGAATAGTGGATAGATTAGATGTTGTTCTCAACCTTTTTATAACCAAGAACCACCTAAAAATGATCTGTCTCTCCAAGTACCACCATAATAACTGATGAATACAGGTGTGTAGACGGTTCATTCATTGAGATTTTGTAGTGTTTGTTGCATTCCTAATCCAATAATTTGAAAGGATCATCGGACAGATTTATCTACTTTAAGTCTGTGAACTTCCCGTGCAAATTGCGCTAGAATAGCCGCTTAGCCTACTGCAGTTTCTCCCGAGACTGTCAGTCCATAATCAGCTGCACAACTGATATTTTTTATGTGATTAATCCGTTCTCAAACCTAGTGAGCCTATTTCAACCAATTGCTTCTGTAGGTCGGAAGGGGTGCATAGCGTTGTTTCGTAACACCCATTACTCCAACGTTGCGTTTGTCCAACTCTCCCCATCTCTAACCCTAACCCTAACCGCACAACTCAAATTTGCTTCAATGCTTCTGGGGGGTCCCTGGAACTAAATATTTTGAGATGTGGGTCTGTGGCCAAATACATATCATTTTGGGGGTCCTTCACATGAAAAAGTTTGAGCACCACTGACTGACATAGAAACATAGGTTTTTCAAAAAAAATTAGAAGGATTTGAAATAATAATAATAATAAAAAAGATTTGCACACATTTTCACGATTTTTCAAAAATAGCAACATTTAAAAATAAAAAATAATTGAAGTGAATCCTTGTACCCAGGGCCCAGATTCGGGTGCGACACCCCTGCTGAGTACCACCAGAGGGGGGCTTACTCAAGTACCACCAGTGGTACCTGCACCACAGGTTGAGAACCACTAGATAAATAGATAACATAAAAAGTAAATGAACATGTCGAAGAGATAACATTCAACACAGGAACCCCAGCTGTTACTCCATGTGGACAATGTATCAATCAACCAGTCAGCTACCAATGTACCCTGATTTTGATTTGATTTCCTAAGGTCTCTTTATTAGAGTTATGTTATTCAGGCTGCTTGTTTTGTTACTTTTAAAGCCTAAAGGACATGCCGTGCAGTGCACACTCTGTTCCTATTTTCTATTATATCCCGGATATGAGCCAGGACTAAGAAAACATTATTTTTCCAGGAACTGTGAACGCACAGTTGGACAACTCCATTTACCTGAACGCACGCACGTTTGCGCACACACACATACGCACACACACACATTCGCACACACCTGCATGCACACGCACACGCACACACACCATGGTCAAGTGCAGTGTGCTATTTGCAAGTGCAATATCCAGTGTTTGGTTTTACTTACTTTTATAGTTTTTAGATGTATGTACTTAGGGATGACCTTATCTTTGACAACAGACTTTTTATGACTTGTGACATGACCAATGACAGACCTAAGAGATAATTAATAGTATAATGCTGCTGTATTACTTGTATGATGCTGCTATTTGAAGAGACAAAATGTAATCGTATTCTGGATACAATTGACAGTAAACATCCTATATCTTATCCGATTTTTAAAGCCGCGAATAATCCATAAGCTTCATCATGTCCCCTCTGAATCTACATCTCCCACATACTGTAGGAGACGGCTTGATCAGGGGAGAGATTATGAGCTTCAGGCAGTACTACCCGCCAACCAGTAGGTGTCCCTATACCAAAAACCGCCTTCATTTCGCACTGTAAGAATATAGGGAGACCACCAGGGGTGTCCCACCAAATTCTGGGCCCTGGGTACAAAGATCCACTTACATTTTGGGCTTTAACTATTGAAAAATAGCAGATATACAAGATCAGTGCCGCACTGCGAGCTTGTAGATCTGCTATTTTTTTTTATCGTGAACATTGTCTGAATTTGTCTGAATATTTCAAATCCTTCCAAGGTTTGTAAAAAAAAA
Source organism: Nannobrachium achirus (assembly GCF_963921795.1). Taxonomy (NCBI): domain Eukaryota; kingdom Metazoa; phylum Chordata; class Actinopteri; order Myctophiformes; family Myctophidae; genus Nannobrachium; species Nannobrachium achirus. Next base: position 39,675,535 of record NC_137831.1, on the reverse strand, counting down.
ACTATGTTTCTATGTCAGTGGTGCTGAAATATTTTCATGTGAAGGACCCCCAAAATGATATGTATTTGCCCACGGACCCCCATCTCAAAATATTTAGTTCCAGGGACCCCCCAGAAGTAAAATTTGAGTTACAAATGTTCGCTTAAAAAGTACATATATTCAAAGACATGCACACATTTTCACGACTTTTCAAAAATAGCAGATCTACAAGATCGCATTGTTTAATAGCTAACGTATAAAATAATTAAGGCCCCTCCACCTTGGGCCCTGGTAACTCAGTCCCACTCCCCCCCCCCACACCCCTGACCACTTCCAACCTCTGCAGATGTGCTAGTTACTGTATGTTGCATTAAAGGGATAGTTCACCCCCCAAAAATGAAAAAACTTTCTATTGATTACTCACCCATGGAGACCTGAATTCATGGATTTCTTTTTAGTTTTTGCAATTTTTAGTCGCACTTCCAAGCCAATAATTTGAGGAGACGCATGCCAAACTTTGCACACAGACTCCTTGAATGGCAACTCACAACCTCCACCCCTCATTTCTTTGGCCCTCTTCTAGCGCCCTCTTTCTTTGTTCCTCTTCTAGCGCCACCATCATGCCGATTTTTGCGCACACACATTTTTGGACTCTACTCCGACAGATTTTGGCCTAAAATTACGCAAAGCGGTACACAGTATCTCTCACAGTAAGTCATGTCACCATGGATTTGTCCCATTTCCCATATTCCCCTCCTGATTGGCTACCATTGCCTTCTAAAGTTTGTGTATGCGACGTGACGGTTGCTTATCTCCAGATTATGGAGTCTTCTGGTATACTGTCCGATACAGATACAGTTTTATTCTTCAAAATAAGTTACAACACAAAAAAAAACTGTATCTGGACTGGACTTGCTATAGGCCATAAGGCCCATGGCCATGTGAGACCCCCTAGAGAACAGGGGCTTCCTCCTTTACAATAGGGAAACACTTACATGCTATGGTGACAGATTGTGTTGATGTAACAACAGTGTGACTCCTTTTGATCTGAATAGGGCTGTCATGATTAGGACATTTTACATGACGATTAATTGTTTTTAATGATTAATGATTTAATTGTGTTTTTGTCGTTGACAATTACATTTCTGTTTGGCGTTTAGGCTTTGAAGTTGCACATGGCAGATATGACACATAACCTAAATATACAAAGAAATGATGGACATATTTGACAACTTGATAGCTCGTAGATATGCTATTTCCACTGTTTTTGAAAATGTTTGAAAATGTATGAAAATCTTTCAACATGGAAACAATTATGACGATTATGCAAAATAATTGCGTTTACCTCGAATAATTGCGATTAAGACGATTATGTAATAATTGTGACAGCCCTAACAACAGTGTGAATCCTTTTGATCTGAAAGACTTGGACAGCATCCCATTCCCCTCCAGAATATTAAACAACCCCAAATTCCAATCTCCCTGCGGCCCTCGAACCCAGACTTTGACAATCTGTACACACACTGGGGGGGCTTCTGTACTCAAAGCTTCTCCAGTCTGGGGTCTGGATGGAATGGATTGATTGGCTGGGGCAGAGGAGCAGATGTGTGTGTGTGTGTGTGTGTGTGTGTGTGTGTGTGTGTGTGTGTGTGTGTGTGTGTGTGTGTGTGTGTGTGTGTGTGTGTGTGTGTGTGTGTGTGTGTGTGTGTGTGTGTGTGTGTGTGTGTGTGTGTGTGTGTGTGTGTGTGTGTGTGTGTGTGTGTGTGTTGGGGGAGGGGGTCGGGTGTTGTAGAGCAGTGGTTCCCAAACTTTTTAGCCTGTGACCCAAAAGAGAAATTAGACGTTTGCCCGGGACCCAAACTAGTGAAATAGCAGATCTACAAGCTCACAACGCATCGCTTCGCGCAGTGTTGTGAGCTTGTACATCAGCTATTTTCACTATTTCTTAAACATTTTTAGTTTTTTCTTTTATTTATTAATAAAATTACTAATGAAGGGCGCTGAGGGCGTGTTCTCTCCTCCGCGTCATCAGCGCCCACACCCTAGGTGGGGTTGATGAAAGTGCCTTTCTGTGTGGAGTTTGCATGTTCTCCCTGTGTCTCCTAGGGTAGATACCCTCACAAAAACATGCAGTAATCCTGGTCTCTATAATGCCTCCCCCTGGCCAGCCGGGGCACCTGATGGAGGGGAAAGGAACTGGTTGGAATAACGTGTTCCTTCCACACGCTATGTCCAAACCGGGAAAATCCCCCCTGTCAGGTGAAAAGAAGCAACTTGGACTACTCATTCATAGAAGGAAGCATGAGGTCAGTCCGTTGTCTCCCCAGGCGCGGCAGAGGGAGAGCAGAGCTCAGGATTACATAGACAATTGGCACTGGGTGAAAAAAAAATGGGTTACAAAATCGTGGGATAAAAAAAAGGAAAAAAAAAGAAGAAAAAAAAAAAGAAATTACTAATTAAATCATTGCATTTCTTTCATGAAAATCTTTGCTTTTTTGGGAACGTTTTATTTTTTAATGTTTTGAAATAATAATTAAAAATTAAATGTAGGGAACAAAACCCATAAAAAGGTGTCCGCGACCCACACATGGGTCCCGACCCAGTGCTTGGGAACCAGTGGTGTATGTAGACGATCCAGGCTTTTGCCGATGCATGGCCATTAGGGGTGTAACGATATAGTAACTGAATCGAAAAAAGTGATTTTAATTTGCAATGATATACTATATCGTTTGCAGAAGCAAAATATCGTACCGAAAAATGGGTCTAATTACTTTTCCATTCCATATAACTACTCTTGGTCTATCGATAAGTGTGTGTAATCTCTGTGTTCATGTCAAGGTGCGGGTTTGTCCATATGTGTAAGTAATATAATGTCCATGTATTTGCCACAGAATCAGTGTTTACTTATTTATATCCATAATAATAGATTTTTACCTTAAAAACCTGCTCTATTGACATGTTAAAGGAGCAGTTCACCCCGAAAATGCCTTTTTTTCTATTGATTAGTCATGCCATGGAGACTAGAGTTCAATAATATTTTTCGTTTTTTGTCGCATTCCTAAGACAAAAATGTGATAACAATAAATTTACCCCCATTCGTTCCGGATGGGGACCCGTTTCGAAACGGGTACCCATCCGGAATCAATGGGGCTAAATTTACTCGAATCAAATTTTTGTCTTAGGAATGCGACAAAAAACTAAAAATATTATTGAACTCTAGTCTCCATGGCGTGACTAATCAATAGAAAAAAAGTCATTTTGGGGGTGAACTACTCCTTTAAACACAGATTTAATGTCTTTGCTAATAGTTACTATATCGATTTTAAATCATTGAATCGAATCGTATCGTATCGCCATGAATTAACCAATATCGTCCATGTGTCGTATCGTCAACCATGTATCGTGATGCGTATCGTATTGTTGTTCAAATGTATCGTTACACCAATGCACATGGCATACTTGGCCTATGCCATTTTGAAATCTCCTCACGACCCGGTGATCACGCCACGTGTGAAGTGCGACGGGCAGGGAGGCAGGAAGGACTGCAGCATGGAGCCTACTGCTCACACCGGCTGTGCTCCATTTTTTTCCTGTTCAATTATAGCAGTGGCACCGGAGGGAGGATTGGGAGGGGAGGGGATGGGGGGAGTTCAGGCACATGCACACATAGACAGCAAAGGGGGCTTGAGCACCTTGCCCTTTTATCCGGCTGTAAAAAAGTGCCCTCTCCAGACCATGAATGCAGTTTTTACTGTGGTGAAAGAAATGCAAATGCCCTCTTTCCATGCCATAACTTCAAGGTTCAAGGTTCAAGGTTCGTTTATTTAGTGTCCCCGAAGGGCAAATGGGTTGCAGCGGCATAGACAACAGTACATCAAACAATACAATAAAAACAACCAAAAAAACAGAACACATGTAGCGGACAGATACCTTAAAAATAAAAATAAAGTGCACATGACCATAAAGTGCATGCATTAAAGTGCCATGCAGAAAGTGCACATAGTACTGGAAAGTGCATCTCTTATAGAAGGCCTAAAGACAAATAAATAAAGTGCACATACCTTATTAGGAATAGGTTATCTCCTGGACCTACCCATGGACCTACCCATAACAGCGTTCAATGCGCAGATAGACACAGGGACAAATGAATATTTGTGCCTGTTAGTCGTGGCACCAGCAGCTCGCAAGCGAAGGCCAGATGGGAGGAGATCATATTCTTTACATAGTGGGTGAGCAGCATCAGAACGGATGGACAGAGCTTTGCTGAGCACCTGTCTATTAAAAATCTGTCCTAAGCTGTTCATCTGAGTGCCAGATACTTTAGAGGCAACTTTTACAATCCTCCCAAGGGAATTCTTATCTCTGACACAAAGATTACCGTACCAACAAATAATCGAAAAAGAAATGACAGGCTCGATATAGGCACTGTAAAACAGTTTCATCAGAGTCTTGTCGACATTGAACTTAGCTAGTTTCCTCAAGCAGTATAGGCGTTGCTGACCTTTTTTATACATCATATCAGCGTTAAGGTCAAATTTCAACTTGTGGTCAATAATTGTGCCTAGATATTTATAGCTGGTTACAATATCTACTGCTTGTCCATTGACAACACTCTTCTGTGGAGATGGTGGGGAACATCTAAAATCAATGCATATCTCTTTTGTTTTAGAGACATTAAGTTGCAAGAAGGCGTTGTCACACCAAGACAGGAAATCATCGAGGACTTGCCCGTGACTATTCTCATCATTGTTGAGCAGGCTGACGATGACCGAGTCATCAGCGTACTTAATGATGGATCTGTTTTGAAAACGGCTGACACAATCGTTGGTGTAAAGAATATATAAAAAGGCAGATAAAACACACCCCTGGGGCGAGCCCGTAGAAGATGACAGGAAATTAGACAGTGTCCCATTAACCCGAACACATTGAGATCTGTTTGTTAGAAAATCAAGAACTGAAGGCAGCGTTCAAGAGAATTGCCTTGTCCAAACTCTCCTGAACTTGAATGCGGCATCTTATGTTGAAAGAATTGCCCTCTCTGTGTAAAAATCCGTGCCGTTACAGTATTGACTTGATTGTGCTTAGTTCAGTGTGGTATCAAGCACCGAAAATAGCCGACCTCCAAGCTCACAACGCGTCGCGCTGCGACGCGTTGTGAGCTTGGAGGTCTGCTATTTTCAATATTTTCACCAAAAGGCCCTTTTAGAAATGTCAGCCCCTGCCTCTCTCTAACATTCTCTGCACGTCCCTGGGGTAGTTGGTAGAGGGAGAGGTCACAGGCAGAGAGTGATGAAACTGGTGTGATAGAGCGAAGGTCGAGGATGACGTCGCTGCTGTCGGCTAGCAACCTTGTGTGTTCAAATCCGTTCGTCGCGTCGCGAGGTGTGCTTGTAGATCTGCTATTTTCACTCGTTTTGTGCAACGGTCTTGAATGATGAAGAAGGGCTGTACTTTACGAAAAGTAAAAGTTAAACATTTGAAACTCTGAGATACAAGGTTTATGCCCCGACAGTGGAGACGGAGAAAGAGAGAGCGAGTTCTACTGGGTCTACTTCAGGAGGGAATACGGTAATAAACACTTTGATGGAAGACAGGAAGAGAGAGACAGAAAGAGAGGAGAGCGGTCGAAGCAGAGCCTTCCCTTATCCAATGACAAGTTTAAAGGGCATCAGATATAACCTACAGCTTTTCACCTTGCCACCACCAACTACGGCAGCAGCAGTAGCTTTCTCTTCACAACATCCTATTTTGTTTTCTGTGTAGAGCATCTTGCAGCCTCCGGCACACTTTCGCTGACAAGGCACAAGTACGTACAGAGCAGCAGCTCTAGTCTCGCAGGTAGGGCATGTAAGCACGTACACATGCACGTGCATACATACACGCGAGCAGGCAAGCAAGCAGGCAGGCAGGCAGGCAGGCGGATGAAGCCAGATGAATGCAACGTCCAGCCCTTCGAGACTTGCTGCATCTTCTCTGACCATCATGGCAGGCGCAGTTGCGAAGCACCGGACAGACCGCCGGCGTTGCCGCCTTTGTTGTTGTTGTTGTTGTTGTGACTTAAGCCTAGCCTCTCTTAGATAACAGGGGCCACGGATGGCTTCATCAGCTGCTCAGCACGGCGCGGCGCAAGCTCCGCACCGCACGGCATCCGCGGTGATGTCAGCAGCAGCGCGCTAATCTCTTGGGGGGATTGGCAGGAACGGACGCTTGTCAGAAAGCATCAGATTGCTATAGCCCCGGACGAGAAGGAGCCTAGGGTTTTATTTGCTGTGTTGTGTTGTGTGGTGTGGTGGTTCAGGAGAGCTTTGGCCACTTGGCTTCTGGTATGGAGGAAGTAGGTGAGGAGAGCAGCTGAGGAGCAGCAAACGCTTGAGAGGGGGGAGGGCTCTTCACCGGACCGGACCGGAGTGCCCGACGAACCAGCTGACACACTTTACTCTTTCTCTCCTCTCTCTCATCTCTCTCTCTCTCTCTCTCTCTCTCTCTCTCTCTCCCTGTCTCTTTCCCCTCCTGCTCTCACACTCATCCACACACCCACACACCCCAGCCCTCCTCCGTGGGGCTCGGGGGGCCCTGAGACCTCTTCTTCAGCCTCTCCTCCTCCTCCTGCTTTTTCGCGTTTCCCCCGGAGCGCAAACAAAAAAGGAGAGCCTGCCAGCGGGCGTCTGCTGCTGCTCCGTCCCCTGCTAGGAGGGAAGAAGTCATGCTCTCCGTGGAGCCCCACAATGGATCTGTATACCAGGTAATGCTTCTATCCGGAGGGGAAGGGCTGAAAGTGGGAGATGGTCACACGTTTTGGCAGTGCAGTCGGCAGCGTTCGAACTGTTGTTCGAGGTGTCAAGATGGCTATGCATTGATGATTGATTGATTGATTGAAGACTTTGTTAGAAGTTTGCATAGAAAAAGGTACAGTTTCATGACAGTACTGTTCACGGGTACACGGTCAACTAAAAGGAGATCCTAGTAAGCTTTCAGCTTATTTACACAGGACACCATTTTAAGTATCTCATATAACATTGAATGACAGACGAATAGGATGTTCTCCAAATTCAAACTAATGTGTGCTGAAGTTCAAAGTGTACAAGCCGTGCAAGTATGTGATATTGGCATGGTTTAGAGACCGTTGTTTTATGAGTTTTGAGGTTTTGAGATGATGATGTCAAACTGTTGTTTAACTTTGTTAATGTGGGTTGTTAATGTGCCATTTCAGTGACGTTGTTATTGTCGTTGTCGGGTGGAAACTTTGTATGTCCAAAAGCGTTCGTTTTGTATTTATCATTTTCAAAAATGAACTAAACTAGTGAAAACAGCCGATCTACAAGCACACAACGCCTCGCACTTGTATTTATCATTTAAAAAATGAACTAAATTTGTGAAAACAGCCGATCTACAAGCACACAACGCCTCGCACCGCGAGGCGTTGTGTGCTTGTAGATCGGCTGTTTTCACTAGTTTTGTGCGACGGCCTTGTATGATGAAGCCGGGCATTACTTAGCGAAAAACGTACACATTTGAAACCCGACAGTGACGTTATGGTAGTTCAAAACTACTCGTCTCGCTTATGATGGTTGGCAGGTTTTGTACCAAGAAAAACTGTGATTTCCTCCAGATCGTAATACTAACAGCGAGTTTACCATGACGCTATGTTTTTATTACAGCCGGGTCGACATCATCCCTGATGATCAGTAGGGCTGCGAATCTTTGGGTATCCCACGATTCGATTCAGAATCGATTCTTGGTGTCACGATTCACGATTGTTTTCGATTCTTTCAAATCCAAACGATTCGAATTCAGAAACGATTATTTTCCGATTTAAAAACAATTCTCGATTCAAAACGATTCTCTATTCAAAATGATTCTCTATTCAATGCATATATCAGGATCTACTCCAGTCTGCTGGCATGAAAGCAGAGTACATTTACGTAGCTTTTATAACCGTAAAGGTTTTATCAACTTATTGCAATAATGTAAACACACAAAGGTAAATCCAAGACAACATGTTTGATTTATTCATGCTTCCACACATTCTTTTGCCTTGTACAAACACAACATAATATCTAATAAATTATCGTAATAAAAAAATCCTAAAAGGAAATCTTAAAATAAAAATCATAATATCTAATAAATAATAATTAATAAAAATAGATTTTTGGAAAATGAGAATCGATTCTGAATCTTACCATGTTAGAAACACGATTCGAATTCAAATTGTTTTTTTTTCCTGCACCCCTAATGATCAGCTGATCTCCTAAGTCTTCGACCAAGTTTTTACTGCGTGGGCATTAGTGGGGAATCAGGGTCTTCTTTGCTGCCACTTATTACTACTGTAGCTGCACACGGTTGGTTAACCCATTCAGAACGGGTACACATTTTGTGTATCATTATTTTATGCTTTAACTATTGAAAAATAGCAGATATACAAGCTCACAGCGCGGCACTCGGTGTGAGCTTGTAGATCTGCTATTTTATTTTAATCGTGAAAATTAGAATTTTGACTGTCTTTTGAATCCTAAGTGTCTTTTGAATCCTAAGATTTTTTGAAAAACCCATGTTTCTATGTCGGCAATCTGGCTAGCCATCATCAAAGAAAAGGTCCTTTTCACTTAAATGGAGCTCAGTTAGTCTGTTCTTGAGAGACTACTATGGCAGTGGTTCTCAAACCTTTTCATGTGAAGGACCCCCAAAATGATATGTATTTGGCCACGGACCCGCATCTCAAAATATTTAGTTCCAGGGACCACCCAGAAGCAAAATTTGAGTTACAAACGTTCACTTAAAGCTTGCAGCGCGGCACCGAGTGCCGCTCTGCAAGCTTGTAGATCTGCTATTTTTCAACAGTGAAAGCATGCAATAATCCTAGGACTAAAGGGGTTTAATGTATTGTTAATGGGCTGTAGGGCGGATGCTTGCCTCCCGCGCTGCATGCGGGGAGGGCCGGTCCTGCTGATCTGCATGTGAGAGCAGGAGCGTCACAAGGGGGAGGAAAGTGGGACTGAGTTAGGGATGGTCCGATCAGGTTTTTTGGAACCGATCACCGAGCACCGATTACAAAAGTTTGATCACCCGATACCGATCAATCACCGATCCGATCAAGTTATTATTTATATTTTCTAAATGTTAATGTTTTAACTTTAATTAATTAATTCACTCATGAATTCATTTATATATTTGCCTTATAGTTATTTACCAGCATTACTATGTATTTTATCATAGCAGTAAACTAATTATTCCTTCAGCACTGTGGAAATCAATACCCCAAAATGGCCTCAAGTGGGCATACTGAACGGCTGGTTGATCGGATGCACCGATCGGATCGGATCTGTGAATTTACCTTTTGATCTAAACCACCGATTATCGCCGATCACGCTTTGATCGGCCCGATCCGATCCATTGCCGATTGATCGGTAACATCTCTATGAGTTACTGGGGCCCAAGGTGGAGGGGCCCTAATAACTTTATCTATTGAAAAATAGCAGATATACAAGCTCACAGCGCGGCACCGAGTGCCGCGCTGCGAGCTTGTAGATCTGCTATTTTTGAAAAGTCGTGAAAATGTGTGAAAATCTTTGAATATATGTATTTTTTTAAGCGAACATTTCTAACTCAAATTTTGCTTCTGGGGGTTCCCTGGAACTAAATATTTTGAGATCGTGGGTCCATGGCTGGCCAAATACATATCATCTTGGGGGTCCTTGACATAGGTTTCTTGCACACATTTTCACGATTTTTCAAAAAATAGCGGATCTACAAGCTCGCAGCGCGGCACTCGGTGCCGCGCTGTGAGCTTGTATATCTGCTATTTTTTCAATAGCATTCATGGGGGGTCCCGCAGTGAATCCTTGTACCCGGGGCCCAGAATTTGGTGTGACGCCCCTGTGTGAGAGGTCCTGAGGAGACAGGCTGACAGATGGGCTGCTCACTCTGAACGGAGGGGGGGGGGGGGGGGGGGGAGAGAGAGAGAGAGAGAGAGGGGGGGGGGGGGGGGGGGGGCTATTACCCACTGTATTGACCTCATTGATCTTTGATGGAGACAAAGGAGAGAGGAAAGTCGGCATCTGTGCACGTGTTCGTGGGAGCACTTTGGAAAAGTGTGCTGCGCAGCCGAGGGCAATAATTGTGGGAACCAAATGTGGTATTTATTAGGAGCTATATGCATCGCTAATGGAGATCCTTCTCAGGTCTTCGCACCGGCATGCGGGATAGAAAATGCCAGTGGGCCGTGCCCTTAGTCCGTCCCTAGGAGTTTTAGATAGTAGTCAGCAGGGACGCGCAGAGAATATTAGGGAGGCAGGGGCTGAAATTTCCTAAAGGCCTTTTGGTGTAAATATTGAAAATAGCAGACCTCCAAGCTCACAACGCGTTGCGCTGCGACGCGTTGTGAGCTTGGAGGTCGGCTATTTTCAATACTTTACCACACTAAAGTAAGCATAAAAAAGGCAATACTGGAGATGTGGCGTAACGACATGGATTTCTATCCAGAGGGGGCAATTCTTTCAACATAAGACACTGCATTCAAGTTCAGGAGAGTTTGGACAAGGCAATTCTCTTGAATTCTGCCTTCAGGTATGGCATGGAAAGAGGCCATTTGCATTTATTTCACCACTAGAAATTCGCGGCGGCTGTGCCGCCGCTCCATTCCTAGGACTTTGCGCCCTCCGGGCGCTCAGGCAGGACTGCTCTATATTTGATCATTGATGCTTGTCTTGTAGCAGGGACTCTGCTGCCGTGCTCTGCACTCACTTGTGGAGGCAGCAGCAGCAGCTGCACATGCAAACACAGTGGTGTCAAATTTCACTCTCTCTCTCTCTCGCTTGCCCGCCCCCCCTCCCCTGTTGCCTCCTCTCTCTCGTGCTTAGCGAATGAGCGGACGGCATAGGGTTAGGGGCTGTATTCCTTACGTCCTAGACAACGACTACCTATGAGTTGAAGTCGATGTAAAGGGGGCGTTAATGGGCTTGGAAGTGGGATGCGGCAATAGGAGGAATGTATATATAAGATAGTAAAAACTGCATTCATGGTCTGGAGAGGGCACTTTTTACAGGCGGATAAAAGGGCAGGGGCTCAAGCCCCCTTTGATGTCTTATGTGTGCACGTGCCTGGTAGTCAGTCAGTCTAAAATCCAGGTTTTCCACCAACCCACAACCCCCTGCCACGCCACCCTCTATTCCCGAGAGGATCTATACATAGACTGCACCTGTCCGTGTCACAGTGGGACATGAAAATCCTCAGCATTAGCCCATGTAGAACGGGTACACATTATTGTGTATCATTATTTTATGCTTTAACTATTGAAAAATAGCAGATATACCGGCTCACAGCGCGGCACTCGGTGCCGCGCTGCGAGCTCGTAGATCTGCTATTTTCAAAAGAATCGTGAAAATTTGAATTTTGACCCGATTCTATAAGTGTCTTTTGAATCCTAAGACTTTTTGAAAAACCGATGTTTCTATGTCAGCAATCTGGCCAGCCATCGTCAAAGAAAAGGTCCTTTTCGCTTAACTGGAGCTCAGTTAGTCTGTTCTTGAGACACTACTAGGTCAGTGGTTCTCAAACCTTTTCATGTGAAGGACCCCCAAAATGATATGTATTTGGCCACGGACCCCCATCTCAAAATATCTAGTTCCAGGGACCACCCAGAAGCAAAATTTGAGTTACAAACGTTCGCTTTGAAATATTCAAAGATTTGCATTTACATTTCCACAACTTTTTCAAAAATGTATATCTGCTATTTTTCACCGGTTAAAGCATTCAATAATTCTAGGCCCTAAATGGGTTAAATTAACTCTGAGAGTGTAAAAAACACGGAGGATTTCACTGTGGCAGTGTGTCTGTACCATGTCATATTCCTCCCCGCTGATGCCACTAATGCTGCTGATGCTGATCTCCGCTACCATCGCCACGGCAACCACGACCATCTGCGGGGATCAGGGCCATGACAGCTGAAGCCGCCGGGGCCAATCGCAGAGCTCGACACAAGCCATCCCATTAATCCCAGCCAACCCAGCTCCCTCCCCCCATAGCTAGGTATGAGCAGTGGCGTCACACCAAATTCGGGGCCCTGGGTACAAGGATTCACTGCGGGCCCCCCCATGAATGTTAACTATTGAAAAATAGCAGATACACAAGCTCACAGCGCGGCACCGAGTGCCGCGCTGCGAGTTTGTATATCTGCTATTTTTGAAAAATCGTGAAAATGTGTGCAAGAAACCTATGTCAAGGATATGTATTTGGCCACGTACCCCGATCTCAAAATATTTAGTTCCAGGGACCCCCAGAAGCTAAATTTGAGTTAGATATGTTCGCTTAAAAAATACATATATTCAAAGATTTTCACACATTTATACACCTTTTCAAAAATAGCAGATCTACAAGCTCGCAGCGCGGCACTCGGTGCCGCGCTGTGAGCTTGTATATCTGCTATTTTTCAATAGATAAAGTTATTAGGGCCCCTCCACCTTGGGCCCCAGTAACTCAGTCCCACTTTCCTACCCCTTGTGACGCCCCTAGGTATGAGCTTGAGCTATAGCATCCTGTAGTGTAGTGAGTCCACTCCTCACAGGCAGATCAAAAACAAACTGCCAGATTTACATTAAGCCATTTAGTTCGGGCACGCATTATTGCGTATTATTATTTTACGCTTTAACTATTGAAAAATAGCAGATATACAAGCTCACAGCGCGGCACTTACGAGCTTGTAGATCTGCTACTTTTTTAAATCGTGAAAATTAGTTTTTTGACACGATTTTGACACGATTCTATATTGTGTCTTTTGAATCTTTCAAAGGTTTTTTGAAAAACCTATGTTTCTATGTCAGTGGTTCTCAAACTTTTTCATGTGAAGGACCCCCAAAATTATATGTATTTGGCCACGGATTTGGCCATCTCAAAATATTTAGTTCCAGGGAGGCAGGGACCACCCAGAAGCAAAATTTGAGTTACAAACATTCGCTTTAAAAATACATACATTCAAAGATTTGCAGATCTACAAGCTCGCAGCACGGCACTCGGTCGTCTCGGTGCCGCGCTGTGAGCTTGTATATCTGCTATTTTTCAATAGTTAAAGCATTCAATAATTCAATAAGCCTAAATGGGTTAAAGCCCAGTCTTACAGACTTTGCTGGAGAGCGCATGTTCTCTTATTTATCGTGTAAACATTCATCAGAACGGCAGTTCCCTGCGTCACAGATACCCTCAGGAGAGATCATCGAGGAATGTAGAAACTAGCTTGTTTTCCCCGCGTCACAAAGAGCCATAGAGGTGCTAGAGAGTTTCCTGGGGAAAAAAGGTGGCCGGGGTCATGAAATCAAGAGATCGGGGGGTTTGTCCTGGCGGAGAAAACGGAATACGAAACCCGTGGGGGCGACCCCGCGAAGGATCGTCCGTGTTTGTTTTATCACCCGCTCCCTCTCTGAAGCATAACACGGGCAGATAGCTAATATACCCGTCTAGTGTTGCAGCTCCTCGTTTGTTATTCTTTCCATCACCTCTGGCCGTGACGCGCCTCTCTCTGGCACTGTGAAAAAAAACGAGTTGGGAGAGGACAAAACAGAAACACTTTCACTTTCACTTCTGACTTTCATAGACTCTTCAAAGTGTCCTTGTTTACAAAAGGGGGAGAGTGTTTTTTGTCTTTCAGTCAGAGTGTATCAAAAAGGCAACTGGCTTAAGCACCGTTCGTCCGACCAGTTTAACACTCACCAGGTTAACATTCAACAGCGTCGACTCGGCACTGTCGGCAGGTTAGTATTTCACCAGGTTAGCACTCAGCAGCGTCGGCAGGTTAGCATTTCACCAGGTTAGTATTTGCCAGCGTTAGTTTTACTGAGGGTTAGGTGTTAGGGTTAAGGTTAGGTTTAATAAATAGGTGTATCTCATTCCCCCCATCTTTCGGCACCTCCGTGCCGCTGCCTAAACCCAGTTGTCTTTTTGATACACAAACAAAAAAAGTGTATTTTTTATTTTTTTGAAAAATAAAAATATACCTGTATATTTTTTTATTGTTTAATCAAGCAACAATTGGACCCCCTGCAGTACCTCCGCAGACCCCCTAGGGGTCGCGGACCCCCTGTTGAAGACCTCTGTGTTAGAGGGTTTCATTCAAGTGAGTCTGTACCTGTAACTGAAATGCTCAGCATTAACTTTGATCTAATTCATTCATACAGTCTACCGTTCATCAACAGTCATTATACGCACTTTCACACAGTCAAATCTATTGTTGATTTAACTAAATTAAGAGATGCAAAAACTGCTTCTACCAGTTCAACAAGACCAACATTAGTTGTTATTAGTAGTGCGTACTGTATATAGTAAAATTGCTGCTACAAATTATTAATATAACAAATGTCAATAACTCGAACAACTTTCCTTTAACATGTTAAATGTAAATACCGTGTATTTAATAGTAACCGTTAAATCACTAGTAACAGAGCTTATAATCTACTTTAATGGAGATATTATAGGATTTGTTTAAGCCTTAATGATCCTGAAAGCTTTTCAGTTGACCCTCTATACCAGGGGTCAGCAACCTTTTTGAAATGGAGTGCCATGCTTTTATTTTCTAGATAGTCAGAGTGCCATGTCAACATCAGTTCTTGATATTTTGATTGGCAGGACATCGTTATGACGATCATTAGACTCCAATCTACCTACCGTATATCTCCCCGACTCCCAGTCCCCAGAGTTCAGAGTTTTATTGAATGTAGAATTATTCTGCTAGATGTAATTTGCTGTAAATTATTTGACTTCATTTAACCCATTTAGGCCTAGGGTTATTGACTGCGTTACCTATTGAAAAATAGCAGATCTACAAGCTCACAGCGCGGCACCGAGTGCCGCGCTGCGAGCTTGTAGATCTGCTACTTTTGAAAAATCGTGAAAATTAGAATTTTGACCCGATTCTATAAGTGTCTTTTGAATCCTAAGACTTTTTGAAAAACCGATGTTTCTATGTCAGCAATCTGGCCAGCCATCGTCAAAGAAAAGGTCCTTTTCGCTTAACTGGAGCTCAGTTAGTCTGTTCTTGAGAGACTACTATGTCAGTGGTTCTCAAACCTTTTCATGTGAAGGACCCCCAAAATGATATTTATTTGGCCACGGACCCCCATCTCAAAATATCTAGTTCCAGGGACCCCCCAGAAGCAAAATTTGAGTTACAAATGTTCGCTTTGAAAATACATATATTCAAAGATTTGCACACATTTTCACGACTTTTTCAAAAATGGCAGATCTACAAGCTCGCAGTGAGCTTGTATATCTGCTATTTGTGAGCTTGTATTTTTCACTGGTTAAAGCATTCAATAATTCTAGGCCTAAATGGGTATTGACCACATATAAAAAAGATATTTGATTTTACAATAAAAATCCTCTCTCTCATACTTCTGCCAGTGTGCCATTGATCACCCTCCCCTGTGCCAATGTTGGCACCCGTGCCTAAGGTTGCCTAACCCTGCTCTAGGCTGTAGTTAAAGACAGCGATGGGCAGTAGCTAGCTACAAGTAGTTTAGCTACATAGCTTAACTACATTTCTAAGTAGCGTAACGGCTACATTTCTCTGGGGATAGCTTGTAGTGTAGTTGAGCTATATTTAATCAAGAGTAACTAGTAATGTAGCTTACTACATTTTCCAAGTAGCTGGGCCATCACGGTCGGGATGAATACATAAATTAATAGAACAGTCATTACAATAGTGTCCCCAATAGTGAGGGGTATATACATTTAATTTAAAGCCAGACAGAAGGTTTCCAGTTTCAGTCTGTTTTATAATAAACCTTTTTTTTTGCAAGCATTTTATACCTGTATGCCCATTTGTTTGGTGGAAAAAAGAAGAAAGAAAAAGTAGTGTTGAAGTAGCTAGCTATTTTTGTCCTGTAGCTTGTAGTGTAACTTGCTACATTTCTCTGGGAATAGCTTGTAGTGTACACTGTGTAGTTAAGCTATATTTAAAGGTGATACACCATGCATTTAAAAAGTATTTATGTCATATTGTTTATGTCCCAAAAACGTTTTTCAAAAGGTTTGAGGCTAAATTACCACTCCTGAATAGAGAGCCTCTCTCATTTTTGAATGGCTCTCAGAGCATTTCAGCTGCAGTACCACCTTTGGCCTGAACTGCGCCCCCCCCCCCCCCCCCCCCCGCCCCCCCCAAAATCTTTTTGAAAAAAAAATGTTTTTGAAAGAGATTTTTTTTTTGATGACGCCACAATCGGCAGATGACGTCACAATCGGCAGCAAATCTGGACAGCCTGTTTTGAGAACCTGTGGGATACTTTTAACCTTCGCCTTCTCAAAACCAGAGAAAGACACAACGGTCAGAAATGGGACTTTGTGAGGATAGAAGGTGCTAGTGGGACCCCAAAAAAAGGTTTTAAAATAGGAAAAGTGAAATTTCATGGTGTATCACCTTTAATCAAGAGTAACTAGTAGTGTAGCTCACTATATTTTCCAAGTAGCTTGCCCATCACTGGTTAAAGATAATCGTACGTGAGCGGCATGCAGTGCCGCGTCCAGCTGTGAGGGGAAGGTTTCCAGAAGCCCCTGTAGACCCAGACGTAGGTCATTCTCATTGCCGTCAGCGTTTATTTTTGGTCCGTATCATCTGAGAGTCGACCGCATGGTCCCGAGGGCAAAACACAAGATAGCGTAGAGCAGGATTACGTTCCAAAAAGTTGCAAGCAGATGCTTTCAAAGTCGTACTTTTTCAGGTCAAGAAAGATCCCCTGGAAAGTCAGCGAGATAACGGAACGGGATTGTGATTTTGTTGACTGATAGTGCATCTGCACTGCATTTGATATCGGTAAATCTTATGTGGACATAGACAACAGACATAGACAAATCGTCGTTGTCGGGTGGAAACCTCGTATCTCCAAGTTTCAAATGTGTATGTTCTTTCGCAAAGCAAAGCCCTGCTTCATCATACAAGGCCGTCGCACAAAAGTAGTTAAAACAGCAGATCTACAAGCACACAACGCCTCGCACCGCGAGGCGTTGTGTGTTTGTAGATCGGCTGTTTTCACTAGTTTAAATCATTCTTTAAATGATAAATGCAAAACGAACGGTTTTGGACATACAAGGTTTTCATTGGACAACGACGAAATGCTGGTTCATTTAGCTTTTGGCTGGCCGAAACGCACGCCTAATTTACGAGCCGTTTTCAACTCGTGTCCAGCCATCCTTTTTGCACGACCTAAAAAAGACTCATTGAAATGGCAGGTGAAATTAGCAGTGTAGCAGCTGTCTGGAATAGGGATGTGACGATTAGCAATATTATCGTTTATTGTGATAAAAAAACACTCACGATAATCGTATCGTGGAGATTTAATTTATCGTGATATCGTCCCCCGTCATGCACTGAGATCAATTCACCTTTTATTTGCCGAGCTGCATATCTGGTATATGATTTAAACCCTCTATTGGTAATATGTACTTATGATATAAGTATTTTTTTCGTTCTCTACCAAATCTCTTTGCCAAAAAATAGCGACACCTTGTGAGCTTGTAGATCGGCTATTTTTTGGCAAATATTCCACTCCAGGATAATGGATTTTGGGGATATTATCGCGATAATATTGTAAATCGCAATTTCTTTTGTCACAATTATCGTTATATGACATTTTCACATCGTCCCATCCCTAGTGTGGAATGTTAAATATAAAAAACCTTCCTTTGTTGGACATCCAGTAGGCCACTGTTATGTGTGTGTGTGTGTGTGTGTAGGGCTGTCACAATTATTACATAATCGTCTAATCGTGATTATTTTTCATAATCGTCATAATCGTTTCCATGTTGAAAAACGTTCATATATTTAAAAAAGAGTCAAAAATAGTGGAAATAGCAGATCTACAAGCTCACAATTGTAGATCGGCTATTTCCACTATCAATGTTCCACTATCAATTCCAATATCAATGTTCTATTTTAAGTATAAAGTTGTCAAATTTCTCTGTAGATATAGGTTATGTGTCATATCTACCATGTGCAACTTCAAAGCCTAAAAGCCAAACAGAAATGTAATTGTCATTGACAAAAACACAATTAAATCGTTAATCGCAATTATTTGAGGGACAAATAATCGCCATGTCAAATGTCATAATCGTGACAGCCCTACGTGTGTGCATACATACATGCGTGTGCATGTGTGAGCGTGTGTGTGCCCAGTGTGAGAGGGGGGGGGGGGGGGGGGGCATCAGGATGGATTACTCCATTTTCTCTCTCTCTCTCTCTCTCTCTCTCTCTCTCTCTCTCTCTCTCTCCCCCCATCCTCAGTGTGCTGCTGGTGCTACTCTCATCTTACTGATGGCCGCCACATGTGATTAGAACATCTAGGACAGGCTGCCTGCACAGTAAAAATACCACCGTTCATTTAAAGCTGCAATCTGCAACTTGCAACTACTGTCTGTTTTAATCATTTTTATCCCACGATGTTGTAACCCATTTTTTCACCCAGTGCCAATTGCCTATGTAATCCTGGGCTCTGCTCTCCCTCTGCCGTGCCTGGGGAGACAACGGACTGACCTCATGCTTCCTTCTATGCATGAGGAGTCCAAGTTGCTTCTTTTCACCTGACAGGGGGGATTTCCCCGGTTTGGACGTAGCGCGTGGAAGGAACACGTTATTCCAACCAGTTCCTTTCCCCTCCATCAGGCGCCCCGGCTGGCCAGGGGGAGGCATTATAGAGACCAGGATTACTGTATGTTTTTGTGAGGGTACCACCCTAGCCTATGAGATACAGGGAGAACATGCAAACTCCACACAGATTCTTTTTTGGGCCTTTTATTGATAGGTGTACAGTAAGCTGACAGGAAACGGGGAGAGAGATGGGGGGTGACATGCAGCAAAGGTTGTCAGGATCGGGACTCGAACTTGCGACGCTGCAAGGGCTGGATTACCAGCCTTGGTGCCTGGACCACTACCCTGTGGCCCAGGCCATAGATTGTTATTCTATTGGCTGAACAAACAGTATGAATCCATTTGAATCCTTTAGGGACATCAGGGATAGAATGTGTTTGACATGTTATACATTTTCTAAATTGTAAAATTGTAATACATATCTAACATATCAGAGAGTCAACATTTCGACTGTCCCCTCTACACACAGACGCACACTGAGAAAATCAAACCTTGGTTTTACTGGCTCCATCTGCGTCAAACCCTCCATCCACTCCAGGCCCAGCTCAACAGTGACGTGCAGAGAATGTTAGAGAAGCAGGGGCTGAAATTTCTAAAAGGACCTTTTGGTGGAAATACCGAAAATAGCAACGCGACATGTTGTGATCTTGGAGGTCGGCTATTTTCGTTGCTTGATACCACACTAAACTAAGCTTAAAAAGGCAATACTAGTGGAGAGGTGATGTACAGCATGGATTTCTACACAGTGAGGGCAATTCTTTCAACATAAGACGCTGCATTCAAATTCAGGAGAGTTTGGACAAGGCAATTCTCTTGATTGCTGCCTTCAGGTATGGCATGGGATTAAGGGGGACATTTGCATTTCGTTCACCATATTAAAAATCGAACCTCGGTTCGAAGTGAAGCGGTGAACTTTTATTCTATGTGTTCTAGAGCTATGACATCTGTGTTCTAGACACAAGCGTAATTTGATAGGGTTTTTGGGTTTTAAAAACCCAAGGGCCCCCCCTAGTGGCGAAAATAAAATGAGTTTTTAATAGGCCTAAATAAAAAGAATGCGCCCATATCTACATAAATTCATACTAGGATATTATATAAGTTTAAATCGCGTAAAGACAACAGACCCGGGCCCCTTTGATCAGGGCCCCCTTGATCTGAAAACCCATGGGGAATAAGGTCTAATTTCGCCACTGGTTCTAGATCTATACAGTCTGTGTTCTAGATCTATACATTCTACTTTCTATGTGCTTTAGTTCTATATTTTTATGAATTCTGAATGAAGGAATGATTTTATCTGGAGGGCCAAATTGTCATGTGAAGCTTGACGAATCCTCAAGTCTGGACGCACAATACACACAAAGCCACTCCTTGGAAAGCGGCTTTCACCGCTTCAAAAACTACATTCATGGTCTGGAGAGGGCACTTTTTAGTGTGTTGGGCAGTAACGAATTACTAATAATATATTACTGTAATATTATTACTTTATCCAGTAACGAGTAGTGTAAGGTATTACTCTGTCAAAAACGGTAATATATAACGCTTTACTCCGCCCAAAAAATGCCTCGTTACTATATTACTCGTGCCTCGCTGGCAGGAGAGGAGAGCACTCAGAGCAGCGCATGCAGCTGCTTAATTGACGGTCGTTAACTTCTTTTGATGTTCTCTGAGAGCCTAGGTCAACTTGACACAGAGTTGCGCAGCGAGTTGTAGATTGCGTCGCAACACACACACACACACACACACACACACACACACACACACACACACACACACACACACACACACACACACACACACACACACACACACACACACTGGAGAGAGAGAGAGAGAGAGAGAGAGAGACACACTGAAGAGAGAGAGAGAGAGAGAGACGGTCAGTGAGCCCCTCCTCTTCTCATTTACACACGACGACACACAGGGAGAAGTAGTTTCTCTTCATCTCCGTGGTGCTGGATTGTTTTTCAACTTACAGATACTCCTAATAAAGTAGGCTGCTTTCTGATTAGGCCTATATCCTTTATTCTGAGTTAAAGCCCATACAGAGCCTAGGGTTCAAATTACTGACAGTTTTAAATGTCTGGTAAATGCACTGATCACAGCTGTCAAATAAAGATTGTTTGGCTGATTGGAGACTTATTTTTCCAATAAATTGGATTCTGTTCTAAAAGGAGCTTGCTAAACAGATTGTGTCATTGTACCCTACATCTCTTTTCTTTTGCGGGGTAAAAAAAAAAGAAAAAAGTAATATAACTTAATATATTATATATTACTCTTGATTCCAAGTAATAAGTAATATAATATTATTACTTTTTCCAAGGAGTAATAAGTAATATGTAACGATTACTCTCCTAAGTAATATTGCCCAACACTGCTTTTTACAGACGGGTAAAAGGGCAGGGGCTCAAGCCCCCTTTGATGTCAATGTGTGCACGTGCCTGCAGCTCAACAACGTCAGAACATGGAACTCATTAGAAAGAGTGGGTCCAGACAATGGACGCAGAGCCTGTGGATCAACCAGGAATCCCAGCTTCCAGAGGGGAATATGCTGCACATAGACAGATTGTAGACAGTGGTGGAAAAAGTACTCACATTCTTTACTTGAGTAAAAGTATCAATACTGCAAAGTAGAAAAACTCTGTTAGGGTGCCCTCACACCAAAATACCTATATGAGAAGTGAGCGTTTTTTGCAGAAATCCTCTGCTGGCATGAAACCGCTTCACTCTCATTGAAATGCATTGGCGGAACGCGGATTCCACTCTCATAGGTATTTTGGTGTGAGGACACCCTTAGCCAGGATTTCAAAATTGACTTGAGTAAAAATACAAAATATTGGTATCAAAATGTACTTAAAGTACAGTATTTTCTGGACTATAAGGCGCACCTGACTATAAGGCGCACTGTCAATGAATGGTCTATTTTCAAACTGTTTTCATATATAAGGCGCACCTACTTTGTGCATTTGAAACTACATTGCAGTGCACATCATGGGGTGATCACTGCTTGCCTCCTGTGAATTGTTTTATTTTTATTTTTGTTTATTTTCTGTTTATTTCGTTGCTGAGTGAAAAAACCTGGGTGAAATCTGCCAATCTCAACAGGAAACAACGGTATGTACAGTACTTAAGTAAATGTACTTAGTTACTTTCCAACACTGTTGAGGACACGTCAACCTACCGGGAAAATAAAAATCCTGAAACAATACGCAATTCCAGACCATAGATGGTAGATTCAAGGACACCTGTTGTTCAGTGGGAAATCTCTGAGATATCTTCACTCTTTTAGCCCATTGTGATTCCTGTGGTCTTTGTTGTGGGACAAAATGGAGGATTACTGGAGCCATAGTTAAGTGTTCGGTTGAATTACTCGTAGAGCAGTGATTTTCCTTTTTTGTGCGGGGTCCAAGGCACACCATTGGGCAACTTAAGTCAAAATCTCAACGCACACCTGTCGGCAAATAATAGCCAATCTCAAGCTCACAGTGCGTTGCAGTGCGACAGCTTGTAGATTTGTAGACTTGTTCTGTCCAGTTTTAGAACATTTGTGAATTTAAATAAAAAGTCCTAGGGAAACTATCCCTGTAAGGCAGGGTTCCCCAATAGGTGGCCCGCGGGCAATTTGCGGTCTGGCCCTCACCAACCCCCTATTTTTTGTCAGTTATGTCTCTCCACTGTCAAATAGGTCACTGTCAAAAACCAATTTCTTTAACAACAAAATATGGTTGGTTCTTAACACATGAGAAGCCAAGGTTTCTAACATTTCTAGCTGTTGCTGCTGCCGTCGTTCACTTACGCTTTAATTTTTAAGAGCCTCGGAAGCTTCGTGCGTGTGCACTAGCCATAAATTATAACTTCCAGTAGAGGGTGCTAATATGCGGAGGTTACGTCTCTCCTGGAGTTATAACGCAGAGTAAAATAGCTCTCGCTGGTTGAGCCTCCATGTCCCTAATCGCCTCAAAACATGTTTAAATCATGAAGTTGCTCACCTCATCGTCGAAACAGCTTTATATCTACCGATGAGCCCACTCGTTGGCATGTGTTAGTCCATATGTTTCTAATAAATTAATGTTTACTAAAACTTCTTTGAGTCTCATCGCTTTCCTTGTTTTTGAACTGCTTGGGTAAAATGGCCGAACATATCACGCGAGATGAGTAAAAGCCTGGCTACGCGAGGCTACATATCACGTGACGTTGATCGCCGTTGCGATTTGCTCATACTAGGACATGACGTTTTTGTATGCGGAAGTATTCCAACGTTCTGTAGTTCTGAAGCGCTCTGTATGCGGAAACATTCCGACGAGGAAACGCGAGTCTCAGAGAAGTTTTAGTAAACATTAATTTATTAGAAACATATGGACTAACACATGCCAACGAGTGGGCTCATCGGTAGATATAAAGCTGTTTCGACGATGAGGTGAGCAACTTCATGATTTAAACATGTTTTGAGGCGATTAGGGACATGGAGGCTCAACCAGCGAGAGCTATTTTACTCTGCGTTATAACTCCAGGAGAGACGTAACCTCCGCATATTAGCACCCTCTACTGGAAGTTATAATTTATGGCTACGTGTGCACGTGAGTGTCCACTGACGATTGAGGGGGATAATCCATTTGTTTACAAACGCTCGCGAAACTAAAATCAAACCGGGGCCGACCATCGCGGTAAAGTATCGCCGTGAAAACAGGCAGATCTCTGCTCCCCTTTCGTTCTTTGCACCTTATTCATAGATAAAGCCCTTTTTATGTTTCAGCATAGAATAGAAATCAATGCAGCCTAGAAGCGCCATTTTGTTTCTCCGCGAGCCACGGTATGACGTATGGACCAGGGTCTTTTACAGGGTACACAGGATGCATGCAGCTGCATGTAACCAAGTTAACCCTTTGTCTCGTTGAGGGACGAGACAACTGAGTTTTGGCACAGCGACCTCCAGTGGCCGTATCTCGTTACTGAACGAGTTTGGCCCCCAAGTTGTTAAAGGGGAAGACCACCCATTTTCAAT
Organism: Nannobrachium achirus; assembly: GCF_963921795.1. Classification (NCBI taxonomy): domain Eukaryota; kingdom Metazoa; phylum Chordata; class Actinopteri; order Myctophiformes; family Myctophidae; genus Nannobrachium; species Nannobrachium achirus. The sequence goes on along the minus strand of NC_137831.1, from coordinate 39,651,935 downwards.
ATTGAACTATGTCATTATACCTTAGAGGAGTTGTGTGGAAATAGAAAAAAAAGTTCCCCCCCTTCTGTGTTGCCTAGAACTGGAGGATTGCTTTTGGGGTTTGTATTGTAAAGTACAACGGTGTGAAGTCATCACATTACCTGCAGTGCGAGGAAAATCGTTTGCATATTGTTTGGGGGAAATGGTGTCCAATTTAAACAAAAATAGCAGATATACAAGCAGATCTACAAGCTCAAAACGCATCGCGCTACGATGCGTTTTGAGCTTGTAGATCATCTATTTTTGCTTCTTTTGAATTGGAATCCTGAGTAATTTTTTGTTATTTTTTAATTGGAATCCTGAAATGTAACATTTTGATTTAATTTCAAACACATTTAGTTATATTTTCATGTTGACTCTATGAACCTAAATACTACTATACTAGTCATTTAGCTACTAAGATAGACTGACGGAATTAAAGCATGTTAGGAATTGTAACAGCTGAAATCAATAATATATCAGTATTCCGGTATTAACCTGCGGGCCGCATTAAGTGAAGGTGAGGGCCGCATGTGGCCCCCGGGCCGCCAGTTGCCCATGTATGCCCTAAATCAACTGTGCTAAATCAGCTGTTGAACATTTCTCCCAGACTCCAATAGGGCTCAGTTCAAAGTCCAAGGCCCCATGTTCCTCTTTAATAAATCACAAGGGTCACAGTGTGCACTCATAGTTGTGCATGTGCATCCAGCTCTTGTCCAATGGAAGGCCTTTGAGATAAAAAATAAGCTAGTTGTTTGGGCCATGCATTTACTAGTCGTGGCCCACTGTTTTGACAAACGCGTAGCGAAAACCAGGAAGCGGAGATAGGCAATTTAAAGAAATATCTTTAACGCATTGTTGTAACCCATTTTTCACCCAGTCAGTGGCGTGCCAATTGCCTAGCTGGCCTAAACTGTAACCCTGGTCGCTACTCTCCCTCTGCCAACCTGGGGAGAGCCCCGAACTGAGCTCATGCTTCCTTCAATGCATAAGGAGTGTGCAGGCCGCTTCTTATCATCTGACAGGGGGGGGAGTTTCCCTGGTTCCCTGGTTTCCCTCCATCAGGCGCCCGGCTTACCATGGGGGAGGCAGTATAGAGACCAGGATTACTGCATGTTTTTTTGTGAGGGTACCTACTAGGGCTGTCTTCGACTCAGGATTTATCAAGTCGAGTCAGGGTGTTTAATGCGACTCGTCAGCGAGTCGTTATATATATTATATCGGCTATTGCCGGTGCTACCACATATTGAATTAAGCATAATCAAGTGAATACTGGAGTTGTGGCATAAGGCATGGATTTATACACAGAGAGGGAATTCGATTCTTTCAACATATTAAGATGCTGCATTCAAGTTCAGGAGAGTTTGAACAAGGCAATTCTCTTGAATGCTGCATGGAAAGAGGGCATTTGCATTTCTTTCACCATAGTAAAGACTGCATTTATGGTCTGGAGAGGGCACTTTTCACAGACGGGTAAAAAGGCAGGGGCTCAAGCCCCCTTTGATGTCTATGTGTGCACGTGCCTGACCTGCAGGGAAGAACGGCATTTATTTGCTACCAAATGCATTATGTCAACTGTTTACGGATTGTTGTTTTGCATGTGCGATGATAATCGCGTGTTTACTAGATGTTTCATTCACAGAGGAGACAGACAGCCTGTGCAGAACAGACTCAAAGCTAAACGTCCACATCACGGCCTATGATCTCCAGACAATTCTGTATTACATAATATAGTGATGAAAAATACAGTTGGGGGGAGGAAAAATCCCTGCATAGGTGACAAAAACGTGCACGTGTAGATAATGTATGCTGCTCATCTCGTCTTTGCGTATACGTGCGCCTGGCGGTCACGTGTTCGCGGGTGGCGTGGGAGCGTGCCGGCCTCTCCCCCCCCCCCCCTCCCTCCCCACCCCCTCCCCCCTCAGGAGTCCTGGATCACATGGTGTAAGCCTCAGACTCCCTCCCCCGAAGCTATATCGCCAACCGGTGAACGGCGCAACTGACAGCCGAGACATTATTTAATTGTCCCTACCACACAGGCAGGGGTGTCACAAGGGGGGGGGGGGGGAGTGGGACTGAGTTACTAGGGCCCAAAGTGGAGGAGGACTTAATTATTTCATATTTAGCTATTGAAAAATAGCAGATATACAAGCTCACAGCGCGGCACCGAGTGCCGCGCTGCGAGCTTCTAGATCCGCTATTTTTGAAAAGTCGTGAGAAGGTGTGCAAATCTTTGAATATATGTATTTTTTTAAGCGGAAATTTGTAACTAAAATTTTGCTTCTGGGGGGTCCCTGGAACTAAATATTTTGAGATGGGGGTCCGTGGCCAAATGCTCAATCATTTTTGGGGTCCTTCACGTGAAAAGGTTTGAGCACCACTGACATAGAAACATAGAAGGATTTGAAATATTCAAAGATTTTCAAGATTTTTCAAAAATAGCAGATCTACAAGCTCGAATTGTAACAGCTGAAATCAATAATATATCAGTATTCCGGTATTAACCTGCGGGCCGCATTAAGTGAAGGTGAGGGCCGCATGTGGCCCCCGGGCCGCCAGTTGCCCATGTATGCCCTAAATCAACTGTGCTAAATCAGCTGTTGAACATTTCTCCCAGACTCCAATAGGGCTCAGTTCAAAGTCCAAGGCCCCATGTTCCTCTTTAATAAATCACAAGGGTCACAGTGTGCACTCATAGTTGTGCATGTGCATCCAGCTCTTGTCCAATGGAAGGCCTTTGAGATAAAAAATAAGCTAGTTGTTTGGGCCATGCATTTACTAGTCGTGGCCCACTGTTTTGACAAACGCGTAGCGAAAACCAGGAAGCGGAGATAGGCAATTTAAAGAAATATCTTTAACGCATTGTTGTAACCCATTTTTCACCCAGTCAGTGGCGTGCCAATTGCCTAGCTGGCCTAAACTGTAACCCTGGTCGCTACTCTCCCTCTGCCAACCTGGGGAGAGCCCCGAACTGAGCTCATGCTTCCTTCAATGCATAAGGAGTGTGCAGGCCGCTTCTTATCATCTGACAGGGGGGGGAGTTTCCCTGGTTCCCTGGTTTCCCTCCATCAGGCGCCCGGCTTACCATGGGGGAGGCAGTATAGAGACCAGGATTACTGCATGTTTTTTTGTGAGGGTACCTACTAGGGCTGTCTTCGACTCAGGATTTATCAAGTCGAGTCAGGGTGTTTAATGCGACTCGTCAGCGAGTCGTTATATATATTATATCGGCTATTGCCGGTGCTACCACATATTGAATTAAGCATAATCAAGTGAATACTGGAGTTGTGGCATAAGGCATGGATTTATACACAGAGAGGGAATTCGATTCTTTCAACATATTAAGATGCTGCATTCAAGTTCAGGAGAGTTTGAACAAGGCAATTCTCTTGAATGCTGCATGGAAAGAGGGCATTTGCATTTCTTTCACCATAGTAAAGACTGCATTTATGGTCTGGAGAGGGCACTTTTCACAGACGGGTAAAAAGGCAGGGGCTCAAGCCCCCTTTGATGTCTATGTGTGCACGTGCCTGACCTGCAGGGAAGAACGGCATTTATTTGCTACCAAATGCATTATGTCAACTGTTTACGGATTGTTGTTTTGCATGTGCGATGATAATCGCGTGTTTACTAGATGTTTCATTCACAGAGGAGACAGACAGCCTGTGCAGAACAGACTCAAAGCTAAACGTCCACATCACGGCCTATGATCTCCAGACAATTCTGTATTACATAATATAGTGATGAAAAATACAGTTGGGGGGAGGAAAAATCCCTGCATAGGTGACAAAAACGTGCACGTGTAGATAATGTATGCTGCTCATCTCGTCTTTGCGTATACGTGCGCCTGGCGGTCACGTGTTCGCGGGTGGCGTGGGAGCGTGCCGGCCTCTCCCCCCCCCCCCCTCCCTCCCCACCCCCTCCCCCCTCAGGAGTCCTGGATCACATGGTGTAAGCCTCAGACTCCCTCCCCCGAAGCTATATCGCCAACCGGTGAACGGCGCAACTGACAGCCGAGACATTATTTAATTGTCCCTACCACACAGGCAGGGGTGTCACAAGGGGGGGGGGGGGGAGTGGGACTGAGTTACTAGGGCCCAAAGTGGAGGAGGACTTAATTATTTCATATTTAGCTATTGAAAAATAGCAGATATACAAGCTCACAGCGCGGCACCGAGTGCCGCGCTGCGAGCTTCTAGATCCGCTATTTTTGAAAAGTCGTGAGAAGGTGTGCAAATCTTTGAATATATGTATTTTTTTAAGCGGAAATTTGTAACTAAAATTTTGCTTCTGGGGGGTCCCTGGAACTAAATATTTTGAGATGGGGGTCCGTGGCCAAATGCTCAATCATTTTTGGGGTCCTTCACGTGAAAAGGTTTGAGCACCACTGACATAGAAACATAGAAGGATTTGAAATATTCAAAGATTTTCAAGATTTTTCAAAAATAGCAGATCTACAAGCTCGCAGCGCGGCACTCGGTGCCGCGCTGCGAGCTTGTAGACCTGCTATTTTTCAATAGTTAAAGCACAGCGTGGCCCACGGTGAATCCTTGTACCCAGGGCCCAGAATTTGGTGCGACACCCCTGCTGAGAAGCCGAGACATTATTTAATTGTCCCTACCGCACCGGCCCCACCACCCCCTCGCCCCCCCCCCCCATATCCCCTCCTCTCATCACTGATGATCCCTACCGGTCAGAGCCAAGGTTTTATATCCCCCGCCCGCCCCGCTGGCAGAACGGGAGATTAATCTATAAAACCCAGGGCTGGCAGCTAGTGGAGATGTTGACGGCTTTGACGAGTACGGCTACTGCTCTCTTTCTGGGTCTGATTGAGTCGGGGGTCAGGTGCCCGAGGTGAGCCAGAGGAAACCGCGCTGTCTATAAATAGAGAGCCGAGCAGGGAACCAGCCGACGGAAGACCGTCCCTCGTTTTGTGTGGCTATATGGGCCCGAGGTGGTGACACGGGGACAGTGTGGCTACCCGTGAGAGATCACGGTAAACCGGGGCTCTTGTTATCAGGAATAGAAATGAGCTGTGTTCAATCATCCGTAGTGCGGGTATGCTGTTCTATCTCTCCGTCTCGCTGTGTTTGTGTTCGGATTTGTCGGGACGCGCGTAATCTTACCTCAGAGCGATAAATCTATATATATATTTTTCATCCCAGGAGGCAGCAAGAGGGTATAGAATAATGCGACAGACAGTACAAGGCTCTGTAGCTTACAGAGAATTGATTATAACACAGGGTTCTTCAACAGGGGGTCTTGGACCCCTAGGGGGTCCTCAGAATTACTACAGGGGGTCCTCCAAATCTTTGTGTGATAGAAACCTTTTTTTCTCCTTTTTGAGCGTGTGTCCGTAGCCTTTTTCCTCAGCGTTTTGCCATAGTAAAATGTGTGTGCGTAGCATCATGTTTGTCTAGTGATGCCATATGACGTATGTCTGTAGCCTTTTTCCTCAGCGTTTTGCCATAGCAAAACGTGTGTGTGTAGCATAGCCTGTACATCCCAGACTTAAATCCTAGTCTGAAGATGTTATTCAAGCACGACCACCGCTCACTTCACATTGGGTGTGATTTTTTATATTAAAGGCCCACTTCACCTCTGGGACAACCAGATCTTATTTTATTGTTGTTTGGGACACGATCAACACAATCCTGAGTTATTTTATTTTTTTGTGTTCAATCTGTGTTTTGAGATATTCTAGTATTTCAGCATGACTAGTGATGCATTTTGCATCATATGATGCAGCATGATGCATCATATGCCATCCTCCTGTGGCTACTATCTATGTAAAGCGCCTTGGATAAAAGCGCTATATAAATGCACCATTTACCATTTTACATGCAAGTTGTATTTGTATGGTTGTATGCCATGTGAAAAACCTTCAATGACAATGACATATGCTGAATCCCAGACAACGGTACATTTGCATTGTCAATTTAACATTTAACTAAATGTTTAGACTGAGTTAAATCAACCCTGTGTGCAGTACATGGGTCCTTTCCCAGAGTCTGTGCGCTGTCAAAAGATATCAGTCAGTGATTGCGATGCTTGTGTGTTGTCGATGCATGATACGCGCTAGTTTTTCATGCTGCGTTTGCTGAACTAGTGCGGTGCCCTTTCGAGGCGTGGGCGTTGAGAGAGCACATCATGCCCGAGGGATGATGGCCTGGCTCCTGGTCTGTGTTTCTGGATGCAGCATTGTATGCGGGGGAAGTAACTGTTCGGAGATTGTGTGGCCCTTCTTCAGAACATGTGGCGGTTAGGAGCAGGTGGACGTTTTTTTTTCGGAATGCGTGACCATTTGGAGCAGGCCGATTTATTGCTTGACCCTCTGGAAGTGCTGCGACATCACACTCGACACTAAACTCCCTTCGGACCTCAGTAGCAGGTCTCCTAACCGGTTCAAAGAACAGAAACACTATTTTACTAGAAGCAGAAATTGAAACAGGAACTTAACAATCTGTAATTAATACAAACATAAATAAATAATTGGACATGGGAAATCTCCATTACTGGTTAAATAAAAAATCACACCCAATGTGAAGTGAGCGGTGGTCATGCTTGCATAACATCTTCAGTCTAGGATTTAAGTCTAGGATGTACAGGCTATGCTACACACACACATTTTGCTATGGCAAAACGCTGAGGAAAAAGGCTACAGACATACGACATATGACATCACTAGACAAACATGATGCTACGCACACACATTTTACTATGGCAAAACGCTGAGGAAAAAGGCTACGGACACACGCACAGCTACGGACACACACACATTTTGCTATGGCAAAACGCTGAGGAAGAAGGCTACAGACATACGACAGACATACGACATATGACATCACTAGACGAACATGATGCTACGCACATTTTACTATGGCAAAACGCTGAGGAGAAACGGACACACGCACAGCCACTTATAGGAGCGGTTTGCACCGCTCAAAAATAAACCTAACAATACAAATAAAATTAGGTAAATATGTATTAATTTGACAGTATATGTTATTATTCATTCAATGTAAACTTCTGTATTTGGATCAGAGTGTTTCAGAGCCTCTGCCTGAAAAGCCTAATACCTCCCCCCACCCAGGGGGGAATTCCCCTTTTGGCTAGTGGTTTAGATGTTTGGCTTTAGTGTTCCCGTGTCCCCTCCCGGCACGGGAAACCCGGGTTCAAATCCTTGGCGTTAGACAGGCAGCTGCGTTCTCAAACAGTAAAGCCCCCGGTAGTGTGACCTGTTGATAGAAAACAACAAGGGGCGTCACAAGGGGGGGGATTAAGTGGGACTGAGTTACTAGGGCCCAAGGTGGAGGGGCCTTAATTATTTTATACTTTAGCTATTGAAAAATAGCAGCTATGCGAGCTTGTAGACCTGCTGTTTTTGAAAAGTCGTGAAAATGTGTGCAAATCTTTGAATATGTGTGTTTTTTAAGCGAACATTTGTAACTCAAATGTTGCTCCTGGGGGGGTCCCTGGAACGAAATGTTTTGAGATGGGGGGTCCGTGGCCAAATACATATCATTTTGGGGGTCCTTCACATGAAAAGCACCACTTTGTGAGCACCACGGCACTGACATAGAAACATAGGTTTTTCAAAGACCTTTTCAAAAGACTTTCTCACGATTTTTCAAAAATAGCAGATCTACAAGATTGTATATCTGCTATTTTTCAATAGTTAAAGCACAAAATGATGCGTTCCCAGTCTAAACGGGTTAAACCCCCTCCCCCTATGAAGAACATTCATGGGGGGCCCCGCAAGTGAATCCTTGTACCCAGGGGCCCAGAATGTGGCGTGACACCCCTGAAAACAGCTGACCCGGGCTAAGTCTCTCTCTGTGTCAATTATATTGAGGGGGTAATTGTGGATGTTGTCTCATCCCGTTGGTCAACAGCTGTTGCTTTATGAGTAGGGAGAGGCTGCTTCCTAACGGCCCTTCCCTGTGATGTCTCATCTCTCCATCTCACCTGTCAGTAATCCGTCTATCTAGTGAGTGTTTTATGTGTCTTTCGTAAAATGATATTCCACTCTTCTAGCGCCATCATCAGGCCGATTTTTGCAAAACGCTTTTTTGGACACTGCTCCTACAGATTTTGGCCTAAAATCACCGTATCTCTAAAGTCATGTCATCAACATGGATCTGTCCCATTTCCCATATTCCCTCCTGATTGGCTACGATTGCCTTCTAAAGTTTGTGTATGCGACCTGACGGTCGCTTATCTCCCGATTAGGGAGTCTTGCTGGTATGTCTTTCGTAAAATTATATTCCACTGAGAAACTCCTTTTTTAAATCGGGTTTTTCGTCAGGCTGTGCTAAAATTTTACATGCCTTGGGCTTGCGTTCCCGATCAGCGGCAGAATTATTGAAACGGTTGTTTCACAGCGGATTGAAATCTCACCACCCGTCTTTAGCAGGCATGTGCACACATAGACATCAAAGGGGGCTTGAGCCCCTGCCCTTCTATCCGGCTGTAAAAAAGTGCCCTCTCCAGACCACGAAAGCAGTTTTTACTATGGTGAAAAGAAATGCAAATACCCTCTTTCTATGCTATACCTGAAGGCAGCATTCAAGAGAATTGCCTTGTCCAAACTCTCCTGAACTTGAGTGCAGCATCTTATGTTGAAACTAAGAATTGCCCTCTCTGTGTAGAAATCCATGCTTCAGTATTGACTTGCTTATGCTTAGTTCAGCGTGGTAATCAAGCACCGAAAATAGCCGACCTCCAAGCTCAGCGACGCGCTGTGAGCTTGGAGGTCTGCTATTTTTTATATTTTCACCAAAAGGCCCTTTAGAAATCTCAGACCCTGCCTCTATACATTGTCTGCACGTCCCTGGTCTTTAGTTAAGTCTGTAGGAACACAGTCTTCACATTTTTGAGCGGTGCTCCCAAAGGCGTCAATTGGGTATGGCAGGGGTATGCAGCTGCCATACCCTGGGTCCAGGGGGGAAAATAAAAGTTACTTTTTAATATAAATCCACGAATGTCTCTTTGTCTATCTGTTCTGGTTATTATGTTGTTAAATTACAGTAAAATAACTAAAAATGCAACATTTAACAAAAACAAGGTATTATAATTATATTCTCCACACTTGTATTCTCCCCATCTTGACAAAATGGTATATTCCCAGGTTCCGCAGGTCAGCTGCACAGGTGTAATGTATTATTGTTAATTGTGGCATGTTTACTAACATGGCAAGTTTAGCTGCACTTGAACAACCGTTCCAGGCTGCCATATCCAGCCCAAGAAACCGTAGAAACCTGGGTAAAAAACTGACGAAAGTCGTTTTTTTTTAAATTATTTTTTTTAGACATTGTGAAAATAGACGATCTACATGCTCACAACGCCTCGCAGCGTGAGGCGTTGTGAGCATGTAGATCTGCTATTTTCACAATGGAACCGTATTATACAAAATGTAAAGCCTCTTTTCCATGAGGACTCCCATCTTTGCCATACCCTAGCTTTTGCTGAACTGACGCCACTGGGTGCTCCTGGAAGAGGAGCTATGGCTCCAACATCTGACTTCGTCCGGTCAAAAACCAAGGTGAAAAACGTGTTCACAAATGTCTGGGGTTTGTCCAGGGCTTACAGTTTGTTGTACACCCAGGGTCCCATTGGCCAAACTTCGCAGGACGCTCTGTGATTGGCTAGCGTGACTCTTGATGAAATTAACTCTTAAATAGCACCATACAATTCACACTAGGCGTGATTTATTTTATTGATATGATGTTTGTAAAAGAGTTCCAAATTTGCCTGTTTCGGCTGCCCCGCAATCAGGATGGCAATTACACTGTGACAGATGCTGGAGCTACAGCGAAGGGGTGAGTCAGAACCAGGGCTAGCAGCCAGGCTGGCTTTACAGAATTCTAGACGCTTCTGTATTTGAGAAAGTCACTGATATCCCATTGTTATTCACCCCGTGTGTGTTGGTGTGTGTGTGGGTGAGTGGGTGTGTGGGTGAGTGGGTGGGTGGGTGAGTAATGCACTACTAATACAATTTAGTAACAGGGGTCTTCAACGTTTTCAGGCCAAGGACCCCTTAGTTGAGAGAGAGAGATGAAGCAGGGACCCCCACAACCTTTTCATAGATTCCATATAGTTTCATTGTTTGACAGCACAATCATCACCAGTGTATTTTGGATTCATGTCAATTTGTGTTATTATTTAACCACTTGAACCGTAGATATTTAACCACTTGAACCGTCAATAGTTGACCTTTCACTCTGTACTTAGTCTGCTCTTTTTCCCCTCTACACCAAACCTCACAACGCCTCGCAGCGCAAGGCGTTGAGCTTGTAGATCTGCTATTTTTGGCTACAGTTGGCACTAGGGTTCAAGTGGTTAATATAAAAAAGGAGAAAAAAAGGTTCTATCACACAAAGATTTGGAGGTCCCGGACACCCTGTTGAAGCCGGACACCCTGTTGAAGACCCCTGATTTAGAAGTTGCTTTGGTCTTGCTGGTCTGTGGTGTTGCTAGTATAGCGCATCGTTTGCCTTTCCTTGTTCATTTGCCTCAAACACAGAACATTTCCAAAAAACATTTTGTTTTTCAATCAAAGCCGGTCATGGAGATTCTTGCCATATGCAACCAACACCGTGACCAAAGTCTGCAAACAATTCTCAAGTGAAGAGAGAGGAGAACTGTGAATGTGTGTGTTTGTGTGCATATACAATATAATATTGGTTCTGCTCGGAACTAACCAGTTTTAAGCCCTTTCAGCAATACACCTGGCAAGGGTGAATACATTTTTGACATATATATATATATATATACAGAGAATCCTTACATTTATATATGCAGTAGTAGACAGCCAGGGGTGCCGAAACCATTCTGGATCAGGGACAACTTCTCAAAAGCACTCGCGGCTCAGCCATCACCAGAAGGCTGTATTGTAGATGTCACGCTGCCATGGTGTCGTTCTGCCCTTCAGAGGATTTGTTAAAATTAAATTAAACCTCAGTTTTTAACTGGCTGCCTTGAAAATACAGTGGTTTGGACTTTGGAGACACGACGTGCGGCAGTGGCCACTGCAGTGCTCATGCAGGTTAGATGCAGGATAAAAAGACTCTTCTAAGATGGCTTTAGCTTTAACCACTGGTACCCTACCCTATTCTGGGGGACGAACATTCGTTGAAAATTGCTGATCTACAAGCTATTTTTGGCAAACAAATGTGGTGTAGAGGAGGAAATACTAGAGCATGGGTCTTCAACAGGGGGTCTGGGACCCCTAGGGGGTCCTCAGAGTTACAGGGGTCCTCCAAATCTTTGAGTGATAGAAAGTTTTTTTCTCCTTTTTTATATTAACCACTTGAGTGTCCATATTCTGAGAACTTTAGCCAAAAAATAGCGGGAAAATAGAGGGGAAAAAGAGCAGACTAAGTACAGTGTGAAAGGTCAAGTTTATTACGTATTGGCGGTTCAAGTGGTTAAATATCTGAAAACACAAATTGACATGAATCCAAAATACACTGATGATTGTGCTGTCAAACAATGAAACTACCGGTATATGGAATCTATGATAAGGTTGTGGGGGTCCCTGCTTCATCTCTCTCTCAACTAAGGGGTCCTTGGCCTGAAAACATAGAAAACGCCTGTACTAGAGGATTTAGAATAGAGCTCTGGCGGACCCCTGCCAATTACAATATAATAGGGATGTGTTTCTGTTTTGTAGAACCGCAGGTATTTTTGCCACGCTGGGTGCTTGGGCAGTGACCCATGTGACCATAATAATAATGATTTAAACTTTATTGCACATAAATAATGTGTTAATCAGGCTTAAGCACTCCTTCCAGTGACTGAGCGCTGACGTTGTTTGCCATCCTGCAACTGAAGCCTATTCTTCTGTGGCGCTCCTTATAAGCCGGTCTCTATCCAAGTTCATGAAAAAAACATTTCAAATGCCAGCGAGCCGCTCACAGGATCCCACCACTCCAGCCCTTTCCTAGTCTTCAAATCCCTTTGCTCGCCTTGAGAGTAAATCTGTGCTTCTAGCCGCTCTCAGGCAACACAGAATAGAAAGACAAGAATCGGTAGCTGCCTCTTCAATAGCAGTGTGTCAATAACAATACTCTATCAACATTGAATCCTCTCATTAAATCTTCATTGAGGGTGATTGGTTAAAGTTTCCGGGTAGATAGATAGATAGATAGATAGATAGATGGCGGTAAATAGATACCTTCTTTTATTATCCCACGGGGGAAATTCAGTTGCCTAGAGGCAGCACAGCAGTTTAAGGTTACAAGTTACAAAGAAGTACGAAAAAGAAAAAGACAGCTTGTGTCGAAAAGCTATTGCAAAAGCTAGGTAGGGTGGTGGCTTCTTTCCTTATCTATCTATTAAGGGTGCAACGGTTTATAAAATTCACGGTTCGGTTCGGTTCAGTTCGATATTTTGGTGTCACGGTTCAATACTTTTTCGATACAAAAAATAAACAGAAATGTCCTTGATTTATAAATGTATTTCTTTTTATAACTACGTATATTTTTGTTTTAACTTTGAACAATACAGTAGCCAACCTCTAGGGTAGTGGTTCTCTAAGTGGGCTCTGCGGACCCCTGGGGGTCCTTGAGGGGGTTCCAGGGGAAAGTGGATGTGGAGTGGTATTGTTATTGTATTGTTCGGTACAGGGTCATTCGGTTCGGTACACCCTCATATTGAACGGTTCAATACGAATACATGTATTGTTGCACCCTTACTATCTATGTATGTGTGTGGGTGTGTGTGTGTCTGTCTGTCTGTCTGTCCGTGTATATTCAGTACTGTACATTTGAAAATCATGAGATGCTTCTTACGTACGTATGTCCGTGGTCGTCATGTATGAGTCAAGTACACAGTGGGTCAGTGTGTGACTGTGTGTGTAGGATGTATGCGGGGGCTGGATCAGGAGCAGTGTGAATTGAAATGCAGGCGCACAGACATTCACAAAATGAAGAAATTGAAATTTCAGATTAGGCTACCACTAACCATCTGCTACCGGAAAATCTAGCACCTGATGTCTGTCTACCGGGACCTAATGAATCCTCATCTGGGCCAGGACATACGTGTGTGTGTGTGTGTGTGTGTGTGTGTGTGTGTGTGTGTGTGTGTGTGTGTGTGTGTGTGTGTGTGTGTGTGTGTGTGTGTGTGTGTGTGTGTGTGTGTGTGTGTGTGTGTGTGTGTGTGTGTGTGTGTGTGTGTGTGTGTGTGTGTGTGTGTGTGTGTGTGTGTGTGTGTGTGTGTGTGTGTGCGTGTGTGACAGAGAGAAAGAGATGGTTGCACATCGTCGTTGTCGGGTGGAAACCTTGTATGTCCAAAAAACGTTTGTTTTGTATTTATCATTTTTAAAATGATTTAAACTAGCGAAAACAGCCGATCCACAAGCACACAACGCCTCGCGGTGCGAGGCGTTGTGTGCTTGTAGATCTGCTGTTTTCGCTACTTTTGTGCGACTGCCTTGTATGATGAAGCAGGGCTTTGCTTTGCTTGGAGATACGAGGTTTCTGCCCGACAGCGACGCTCGTGTCCTCGTCTCGGCCCTCTCAGCATCTGTCCACCAATTGACCCCGATGCACTCCTTGGATGCTCTCACATGGCTATCCATGTGTGTGTGTGTGTGAGAGAGAGAGAGAGAGAGAGAGAGGGATAGAGAGAGAGAGAGAGCTATAGTGTGTGTGTACAACAAACATGCTAGTTTAATCTCTTCAGGATCAGTGGATGCTGACCATCGCCAGCCATGTTTGACATAACTGCTGCTGGTGGCAATGGCCACATGGCCATCTCTTAGCTCCTTTCGGAACCTCTCCCTCCCTCATAGTCTTTAGAATAAAATGTCATTTAGTTGTAGTCATAATTTAGTCACCTGAAACGTTTTAGTTTTAGTCTAGTTTTAGTTGACTAAATATCATAAGATTTTACTTTTTAATTTTTATCCCACGATTTTTGTAACCCATTTTTTTCACCCGGTGCCAATTGCCTAAGCTGTGATCCTGGGCTCTACTCTCCCTCTGCCAACCTGGGGAGGGCCCCGAACTGAGCTCATGCTTCCTTCAATGCATGAGGAGTGAGCAGGCCGCTTCTTATCACCTGACAGGGGGAGCTTCCCCGGTTGGACGTAGCGCGTGGAAGGAACACGTTATTCCAACCAGTTACATTCCCCTCCATCAGGCGCCCCGGCTGGCCAGGGGGAGGCTTTATAGAGACCAGGATTACTGCATGTTTTTGTGAGGGTATCTACCCTAGGAGACACGGGGAGAACATGCAAACTCCACACAGAAAGGCCCTTTTGCCAACCCCACCTAGGGTGTGGGCACTGATGACGCGGAGGAGGGAACACGCCGCCAGCGCCCACAGTGTCCCCCGGCGGGAATCGAACCCAGGACCTTCTAGCTGTGAGGCGACAGCACTACTGACTGCGCCACTGTGCCCCCCATTTCATAAGATTTTAGACGACGATGGCATCGTAATGACTGATTTGGTTGCATGCTGAAAATAGTCGATCTACAAGCTCACAACGCGTCGCAGCGCGTCACGCTGCGACGCGTTGTGAGCTTGTAGATCTGCTATTTTCAGCACGCAACACTGGAGAGCAACCAAACATAAAATGACCCTCTACTAGTCCCTCCCCAACATTTTAGTCTAGTTTTAATTTTTTTGACAAAATTGTCAATATATTTAGTCTTAGTTTTAAGCTAACAATATGTCGCAATGTGACACATTGTGAGCTCTGCTATTTTCAAATAATGTAATAATAATGTAAAGTAGTAAAACTGAGCCAAGTAGCTTCTATTGGGCTTATTTTCATAGACCTGACCACTTGTTTATTTGGCAAAATCTGACACAGCGGTTATTTGTTCACTTCCTTACTTGGGAGGAAGTGAAAAGATGTTTTTGAAGCAGTGCACAGAGGAAAACTCTCTAGCGCCCTCTGTAAATGGCAATGGCAGCCTCCCTAGAGAGGGCCAGCAATAAGGTGAATACTACTATCAACTAGGGCTGTCTTCGACACAGGATTTATGAAGTCGATTCGAGTCGCGGGGGTTAATCCGACGCGTCGACGAATCGTTTTATATCGTCTACTTTGTGTAAAAAAAAAAGAAAAAAAAAAGTGTTGCTTTAAACCACGTCAACATAATAGAATAATACATTAAGAGATTAATTGAATACACAGTGTTTTCGGTGATATCGGTGCGCGAGCACAAATGTTATCTGCATAGCAGTGTACAACCACAGAGTTATAACACACCGTTAAAACAAATAAAACATCTCCGCTGTTTCAACTCTGCCCCGTCTCTCTGCACTGTCTGCAGCGTGCAGTAGAGATGAGACATTCGCGAACGATTCCGCTCTCTTGAACGGCTCTTTTAAATGAACGATGGGATCCAGTCCGCACTGCTCCGCAGTCGCGGGACACCGAGCACTGACAGAGTAATGAGTCAGTGTCGAGAACGGAATCATTTCAGAAACTGATCATAAACAGGTGGAGGCACAGCTCCCGCTTGAGCCATCAGTGTGGACATGTCATGGACGCAAACACAGCGAAACACAATCATTCATCATGGATTACAACACTGGAACAATTCAGAAGCACTTTAATTAGAAAATGTAACTTGTAGCCTACACTTGTGTATGTTAATTTGACTTTAGAAGATTGTTTACTACTTCGTGGACGCGCGTTTGTGCTGTGGCAGGTTATTTAATATGGGATTTTGACAGCGTGCTTCCTCCTCTTAACGGAACACTGTCCCGGCTCTGAATGTTTTAACGAAGCGGCGGTTCTGAACCGTTCTGGCCGTTCCGTCTCACTTTCAACCCGACGCTGGTGCGAGACAATAAATAACTGTTCGCCAATTGCTACTTCTCATTGGAAGTACATGACACCACACCAGTCCAGCAGTGCACCGCAGTACTGGCAGTAGTAGGCTATAACTGGTGATATAAAAAAATATATATTTTCGCTTCGACTCAAACAATTGGCGTCGATTCCCGGGGCTTAAAACGACGCGTCGATTCGTCGATTTTTAGAAGACACCCCTACTATCAACTACACTCACTCATCACTCACTCACTCACTCACTCACTCACTCACTATGTATAGAGCAAATACTATAACAAGCCACAATAGTATAGGAATACAAGAGTCACAACTCATGTAACAATAACGTGTCCTAACGTAAAAATAATTATAAAGGAATAAGAACAAGGAAGCTGCTCTGTTTATTTTCTCTTTTACTGTAAACACAGAAGCCTCAACAGTACAAGTAATGGAGGACAGTTGAGCAGAGAGGAATTTGAAGTTGCGTCTGGAGGTTATGTAACACTATTCACACACCAGCAGCCAGGAAGGGCGAGCAGCAGATTGAGACGCCTAATTGAGATGGAGGCGTCACTCCTCCATTAGTGGAACAAGATGGAAGCGCATTTAGGCTTGGTTTTCAAAGAAGGAGCAAGGAGTTGGCTGCAAACCCGCATTTATAATTTTTTGCCTCTTTTCGCCCCAATTTAGTCCATTGGTGTAAAGTACATTTACAGTACAAGTACAGTTTTGAGGTATTTTTACTTTACTTGAGTATTTCCAGTTTTCTGTACTTTTACTTCTACTCCACTACATCTCAGAGGCAAATATCGTACTTTTACTCCACTACAATTATTTGCAAAACTTTAGTTACTAGTTACTTTGCAGATATAAATGATTATATTATAAAACATACATTAATCCACTTTAGCCCTATTTTTTATCTTGGCTATTTGAAAATAGCCAATCTACAAGCTTACAAAGCGTCGCGATGCGACGCGTTGTAAGCTTGTAGAACGGCTATTTTCACACATTTGGTACTTTTACTCAAGTACATTTTGAATTCCAGACTTTTACTTGTAACAGAGTATTTCTATATTGCAGTATTGATACTTTTAAACAGTATTGATTTTTTAAAACATACTTTTTCCACCACACACACACACACACACACACACACACACACACAGGGGGGAAGGGGGGAGGGGGGGGGGGTTGGTGGGTAAACCACCGCTCAGTTCACACGGGTGTGATTTTTTGACTTGAGAGCTACTTTTAACACGACCAGCTCGGCATGATCTACCCACCCCAAAAATATTACCTGAGGGGACTTTGGAATAGCGGCACTGGCGTTACATATACTGTAGGACAAACGCACTTGAAATGAGAAATATTGGGGGGGAAATACCCATTTTGTATGGAAGTGATAGGTTTTCGGATTCTTTGTAAATGCTACTGACTCTTGAAAAGCATTGCATTGGGGGGTTAAGATGCCATGAAGGGAGCTGACATGCCCTTCTTGATGTCAATCAATCAAGTCACCTTAATTCAAGTGACAGATGCCACAGCCTGCACAGCCTTTGACGTTAAAAGGCACCCCTGACGTAGAGCCTCCGTCCTACTCCCCTCCCTCCCCAACACTAAAGTGTTTTCACAGCCCATTGGAGTACATGAAGTGACAAATATCACTCTCCCTGCCCGGCTTCTCTTTCCCCTCCCTCCTGGGGTTCGGGAAACACATTAACACATGGGAAGCCAAGGTTTTTAACATTTCTAGCTGTTGCTGCTGCCGTCGTTCACTTACGCTTTAATTTTGAAGAGCCTCGGAAGCTTTGTGCGTGTGCACGTGAGTGTCCACTGACGATTGAGGAATAAGATCCATTTGTTTAGAAACGCTTGCGAAACTAAAATCCAAACCGGGGCCGACCATCGCGGTAAAGTGTCGCCGTGAAAACAGGCAGATCTCTGCTTCCCTGGCGTTCTTTGCACCTTATTCATAGATAAAGCCGTTTTTATGTTTCAGCCTAGAATGGAAGTGTATGTAACCTAGATCCTCCATTTTGTTTCTCTGCGAGCCACGGTATGACGTATGGACCAGGGTCTTTCACAGGGTACACAAAACGGATGCAGCTGCATGTAACCAAGTTAACCCTTTGTCTCGTCTCTCAATGAGATGACTCATTTTTGGCACAGCGACCTCCAGTGGCCGTATCTCATTACTGAACGAGTTTGGCTCCCAAGTTGTTAACAGCATGGAACAGAGATAAGACACAGACTACTTATGTACAGAGATGCCCACGAGTCTCGTGATCACGAGTCGAGTCGAGTCAAGAGTCTTTGGGGGAGGAGTCCGAGTCGAGTGTCGAGTCTCTGGGGGACGTGGGGGACGAGTCGAGTCGAGTCTCAAGTCTTTAAGTGGCGAGTCCGAGTCGAGTTACGAGTCTTTATATACATAGGCCTATATATCTTTTTTTATTATTTTTTATAATGATCTAGCCTCCAGCTGAAAAAGTTAGATGGCGCATCATGATCACCCGGTACTCACAGCAGGGCCGGATCTAGCCTTTAGTAGTAGGTGGGGCAGCAAGAAATGATAGGGGGGCACCTCCAGCCCACGCCGTTAGGCGTGGGCGGAAAAAAATGGGGGGATCAAACCCCCTAAAACACCCGAAATGCATAAAAAACAAAGCATTTTGGCACACTTATACCTATAACACGCATTACAAACAACAGGTCTTACACCTATCTCTCTCTGTCTCTATATATTCTAGTAGAGATGGACTGATTGCAAAATTCTTGGCCGGTACCGATCCACCGGTTTTATGAAGGTCTGACCTGCCAAAACTGATTTTCCGATACCGATTTCTTTAGCTATGAACTAGAAAATAGGGTTGCTCCAATACCCTTTTTTCAGGCCAAGTAGGCCTACAAGACATACTTCAATTTGAGTACCAATAAGCTAGAAGAACACTAATGCCAAATCAATCACAAAAGTACAATATCCAAAATCACAGACAATATCCAGTCTAATATGATATGGATATAATATTGATGCCAGCTGATCATTCACTGTAAGGCCTAAATGGTAAATGGTGCATTTATATAGTGCTTTTAATCCAAAGCGCTTTACTTGTGCATTACATTCACCCATTCACACACACATTCATACACCGGTGGCGGAGGAAGCCATGCAAGGCACCAACCTACTCACCGGAGGCAATTAGGGGTTCAGAGTCTTGCCCAAGGACCCTTCGACATTAACTCAGGGGGAGCCCGGATTCGAACTGGGAACCCTTCGGGATTTATACCCTTCATGCTCTAATACCAGTTTCTCTACCCCTGAGCTATATGCCACCTAAAGTAAAAAATACATACTATTGTATATATTGTATAATTGCTGTGCCATTGCTTCTGTCTGTGTCACTGTTAGAGCTGCATGATTATGGCAAAACCTTTATTTTAAAATTATTGGTATACATATTGAGATCATTTATTTCAAATATTATTAATAATATTATTATTGAATAAATATTTTTTAACAAGCAAAACGATTGTCTTAAAAGCTAAAATAAATAAGGTTGCATTCATTGTCTTCAAGGTGAGAAATTTACCTTGTGTCACAGTAGTCTGACTCTAGTCTATTCCTTCCTTTCAAATATTTAAGGGCAAAATATTACCTCATGACCCTGGCTGTTCCTGTTGTTTTGGGTTGTAAAACCTCTGTAAGGGACTTAAAATGTTACATAATACATTTCTGTTGCTTAATGTACTTTGTGAAACTATCGGAGGATACTATAACGACCTTTAACAGGCTTCACCTGGACATGCATTGATTAATCCAGCGTGTGGACAGACACACATGACAGTGACACCACGCAAAGTGAACTGACTTTTTTTTTTTCCAACAACAGAGAAACGGGAGGTGGTTTTCCTTTGAAACTGGCTAAAATAAAGGGACATTTATAGGATGGCTTTTTCTGTCGCTTGCAACAGCTTTTGCAATGCTGTTGCTTTCTGTTAAATGAAAGTGAAAGTAAACTCATTCTGCATGGACCGTCTGGACTGGAGGCAGGAAAGCCTTGCGATGCTTTTTTTTTCCTTCTTCTTTGAGACTACATTGACACAGGATTATGGAATATATCCCATTGCAAAGGTAATCAGCATCATCTGTATTCTGTTGTACTGTAGGCTGCCACTAAGTAGACTGGCTGCTATTTGCTAATGTTTAAATTAGTCCAGAGCATGTCAGTGACCGTCCGGTCACCGATGCGGCCGGTTTGATATCATACCGGCCGATTTTTGATTTTTGCATGCCATCATGTTTGGTGGGGCAGACAGGGCATTTAGGGGGGCATTGCCCCCCCTTGCCTATGCCTAGATCCGGCCCCGACTCACAGATACAGCTACAGCAGCAGCCAGAAGCCATGGCAGGCTAAATTAGGAAAGACACATGCATGTATGTACTCACAATCACGCTACGGAGGCTGTTAAATGTTCCACGATTAATAATAATGGATCCATTTCCCCCAGAAAACAGCTCTGAAGTAGACCTCCTGCCTCTCCTTCCTCGGTGAAAGTTCCTTGGAAGCAAGCAGTTATGTCCAATAGTAGCAGGGTCCCCGGCCGTCCGATCATCATCCAATGAATAAAATAATCCCAAAACCAGCCACACTTCAGTTGCTTGCTTGACACTTAAATCCTTTTTGTAGACCTTTGTAGCTATCTGTACTGACATTTTCCTAAGACAGCTTGAGCTAGACAAGTACTCAAATGTTGTTTTTAATAGGAATTGCGAAGCAATCACAATTTTTCTATTTGAAGAAGCCACCAGAGCTGGACAGTAAGCAACATAACACTTTACTGCAGTTACTGCCGTAAAACGTATCGCTACTGGTTACCATAGCGACGTGTACTCTCAGTGGGGATTGGACCTGGGAATACATTTTACATCACTGTCGTAAACGTTTGTTGCCGGCGTATAATTAATATAGGCCTACTATATTAATTAAATTGTACTGGCAAGTGCATGATTGTATTCATGATCACTCCTTTACTGTATTATATAAACAGACAGTATGTCAGGATTGATACATTACTTAGTCATTGATACAGCATCATTTTCAATAGCAGTTTTAGTTAAGATATAAAAAAAATAAAATAAACGTGGTTCAACATAATCTTTATTCCAAAATAAAGCTTTTCTTTTACTTCTTTAGCATAAAGTTTTTTTTCCCTTTCATTTCCACTCCCCTCCTGCTTTTTTAAAAGCTATTTTTCTTTTTTAAAGTTACTGCAGTGCTGTGAAGAATCCTGACAGCACAACTGTAACATTACGGGCATATTTGGCATAACTTCACGTTAATGCTTTGAACAATAATTACGTGGGGTTAATTAGTAGATGCAGCTGGTGGAATTGACATCATGAAGAGAAGAGCCCACCGGAGAAAAAAGTGAAAACCCGACGCTAGAAAAGCACTGTCTCACGGAAAATCCTATTATCTTATCAAATTATTAAACAAATGCCACGTTAACTGAAGTAGAATAGCTGATGATGAGCTAAACATAGGCCTATGTGTTTTATTTCGCCGTTTTAATATTTAAATCTTATTCTGAAAGGCTGCATGCAGCAGCTGTCCTGCCTACTGCTGCTACTGAACTAACAGCCTAGGCCTAGGCTACTGTAGGTTTATTGTTCAGCCTATAAACCTCTCAAAATCAACTATGGCTTATATTGTTTAGCCTATAAGGCTCCCAAAAAATCAGAGTTGCAAGCTATTAATCCACCTTGTCATCGGCGTCTAGATATAGATTGGAAAGACGCACTATAGCCGAGCGAGCGCAACAGATACAAAGAACAATTTAATAATCCTCTAGCAGTGTAACAGTAGGGCTACTGGGCATGGTAACCTCACGTTACTGCTTTAAACAATAAGTTAACTTACGAGGGGTTAATGAGCTCAGCTATTAGACCTATATAGCTGCAGCTGGTGGTAGTGGAACATTATTAATATTATTACGAGAGGAGGCTGCGCTCTGGAGAGAAACCCGACGTTAGATAAGCAGGTTCTCACAGATAATCCTATCATTTTATACAATTATTGAACAAATGCCAGGTTAGCTGAAGTAAAATAGCTGATGATGAGCTAAACATATATGTTTTATTTCGCCGTTTTAATATTTAAATCTTAGGATGAAAGGTCCATGCAGACGGCTGTGTCTGCCACGCTTTGCGAGACAGACTGCGGTTTTCCCAACGGCCCTGAGCTGCGCGCGGTCCAAGTGAACACAGCGAAGCGCTCCTGGCCCCCACCGTTGCGCTTAAGTACGTTGGGAAAAACAACGCGGTCGCCGCTGTCTCCGTGCGCAACACTCAGCAGCACAGCGGCGCGCAGCCGCGCAACAGAAGAAAGAAAGAAGAAAGGAGAAGGAAAGGCAATATTTGTCGTGCTTGTCATGCATTATAGTGCTTAAAATAAAGATTGTTCACGTCGTGAACAATCTTTATTTTAAGCACCGCTCATAAGACTCGTGAACTTAACGAGTCTTATGAGCACGAGTCGAGTCAAGTCACGAGTTTTTGAGGGGCGAGTCCGAGTCGAGTGACGAGTCGCCAAAAGTGTCACTCGATTCGACTCGAGTGACGAGTCTTTAACTCGAGTCCCCATCTCTGCTTATGTATAATGGCATATTTAGTGTATGGCATAAGTATGGCATAATTAGTATAGACAAATTCATTATGGTTTTGTTTAGTTTTCTTCCCCAAAACAAACAGTAGAATGCCAAATGGAAGTTAAGCCTTAACTGGGAGCCACGATAGTCTGGAATGCATTGTAGCATGTCGGCATTAGCATAATAAGGACTGCACAAAACTAATCTAGCAGCTGATTTGAACCAGCTGTTTGCTTCCTTGGATCTGTTTTGGTTTAGAGCCCTCTCCTGTTTTTGACTGTCAATTACGTTTAATAAACAATACACTGTAACTGTAACAATGAAGAAATAATAGGTTTGGGATATTTCTATAAATGTCTTGGAACTAGGAAGGAGGATAGTAAGTTGTGGGTGCATGCACACTTTAATTATAGTTTACCGCCCACTGGCAGGTGACATTTCTACTAGTTACTGTCTGGTAGCTGCCAACAGTAGAAATGGCTCGACAGCTGGTATGAACAATGAACCCCTCTGGGTCAGAAAAAATACAAAAGAAAACAAATATTGCAGAGGAGAATAGAACATTCTTACCGTAAATTACAACATTAAACCACAATACATGATCGATGTGTAAATAACATTTTCTGAACATGAACTCGAGTTGCTAACTCAGCCAGAGTCCTGTGCAGTGCAGATGTTGCAGACATTTAAGAAATTGTTTGGGGGCCCTTTACAGATATTTTGTTTAGAGCTCCCAAAACATTGGGGTGGCACTAGCTTCTCTCAGCAGTCCTGGAACGGGTAAATGCTTGGAGCTAAAGAAGAAAGGTATCGATTTGTATTTCTTTCCCCCACAAAAATAAAATAAAACCTTTTGGGTAGACACACAGTAGTAACGCTGAGCTGGGCAGAACACAGTGTGACAGGTGTATGAGAAGGTTGTGATTGCATTTGGTCTTGGGGCGCAGCCATGGCTGAATGATAAGTGAGCCCGCCTAGGACTCCTGAGGCCCGGTACGAATCCTGCTCTCCAAATGAAGGATTCATTTGGTATGCATTAAAATTTAGGCCTAAAATTATTGGATGCTTTAACTATTAAAAAATAGCAGATAATACAAGCTCACAGCGCGGCACCGAGTGCCGCGCTGTGAGCTTGTAGATCTGCTATTTTTGAAAAAAGTAGTGAAAATGTGTGCAAATCTTTGAATATATGTATTTTTAAAGCAAACGTTTGTAACTCAAATTTTGCTTCTGGGTGGTCCCTGGAACTAAATATTTTGAGATGGGGGGTCCGTGGCCAAATAAATATCAGTTTGGGGGTCCTTCACGTGAAAAGGTTTGAGAACCACTGACATAGTGGTCTCTCAAGAACAGACTAACTAAGTGAAAAGGAGTCGGACCTTTTCTTTGACGATGGCTAGATTGCTGACATAGAAACATAGGTTTTTCAAAAAACCTTAGAAGGATTCAAAAGACACTTATAAAATCGGGTCAAAATTCTAATTTTCACGACTTTTCAAAAATAGCAGATCTACAAGCTCACAGCGCGGCACTCGGTGCCGCGATGTGAGCTTGTATATCTGCTATTTTTCAATGGTTAAAGCATAAAATAATGATACACAATACTGTGTACCCGTTCTAAATGGGTTAAGCCACATCCCCCTATAACTCAGAGAGTGTACAAATGGAACCGTAAGGGTCCCTTTGGTTCCATTTGTACACTTTCAGAGTTCCAGACGTGTAAGTGCCCATTTTGTTCTTATCAATCATTTAGCTGGGGACCACAACTTGAGAACCAGTGATGTAAATGATACAGTACAGAAGTCACAGGCATAGGCAGGGGAAGAGTTGTTCTCACATGCCCTCCGTATAGGGGTTCCCAACCTGTTTTGTCTCAGGGCACCCTATAAATATTTTTTTTAATCAGAGGCACCACTACATTATAATTTTCACTCCCAGCACCTTAAATCTATAGAACATCGTCGTTGTCGGGTGGAAACCTTGTATGTCCAAAACCTTTCTTTTTGTATTTATCATCTAAATTATAAAATGTACTAAACTAGTGAAAACAGCAGATCTACAAGCACACAACACCTCGCATCACAAGGCATTGTTTGCTTGTAGATTGGCTGTTTTCACTAGTTTTGTGCGACAGAGGTTTCTGCCTGACAGTGACGATATTTTAGTGATTATGTTGCGAGGAAATCGTTGAGATAATAGCCATTTTGGTTAGAACTGATTGAAAATAACGTTGTACTTCAAGTTTAAAATGATACTAAATATTTCTTCAAGTGTCCAAATAAATTCCAAATATTATCAAATGATCTCGCGGCACCCATGGACTGCCGTCGCGGCACCCCAGGGTGCCCCGTCACCCACTTTGAAAACCCCTGCCGTAGTGGTTAAGTGCCATTATGTGACGGTTTTCATTCATAGCGGGACAGTACTTAATACTCACGTGAGAGGAGACTATAAGCACGCAAGACTGCATTTGGGGATGATTGAATGTGTATTTGGGATGAGCAGAAACAATGGATGTCCATCTGCAGGCTGGCCTGGCAGACCGTCAATTTAACGCTGCTCTGGTCGCTTATCTCTCTCTCTCTGTCTGTCTGTCTGCATACTCAGAGATTTCTTTCTTTTTTTAAAGATATGTTTTGGGGCTTTTATGCCTTTATTGACAGGACCTACTGTCCTGACAGGAAACGGGGAGAGAGATGGGGAAGCCTATGTGGCATGCGCCCGGACCAGTAAGCCAGCAGGCGCCCTCACACAGATCTCTTTATGATTGATTGGTTGAAGACTTTATTAGAAGTTTGCATAGGAAAAGGTACAGTTTCATGATAGTACAGTTCACTGGTCAACAAAAAATATCAATATAACACCTCAAGAAAGCTTTTGGGCTTGTTTCAATTGGGGTCCTTTTTTTAACTCACCAGAATGTGTGAGCTTCTTCCCGGAGCTTATTTACACGGACATAGTTTTGAAGCATTTTGTTGACGGAACAACGGTTTGTTCCTAGAAGTGACCTATCTAATCCTAACTAATAAGCTCATGTCAAGCTCAGTCATGATGAGGCACACTGTCATGATACTGAGCATTTTGAGAGAGACAGACAGAACATGAAATTTAAATATCTAAGGCTAAAACCTGTATGAAACCATATTATGGACCAATATTTATATAAAATATATATTTTGAAAAGCATGGTGGGGCCCCTTTAAGCATCTCTTGCAATAGAATAAACCAGCTCATATTTCTCCCTCCGCCATTGTCCTTTGCACAACACAACTGAAAACAAAACACTCCGACATATCTTCATTCATTAAATATTCATCAGCAAGGTAAACATGTGAAGTCCCCTCCCCCTCTCCTTTTTTCCTCTTTTGAGGTCAAAGCTATTTATAGAATCATGAACCATCCAGGAACGTGCTGGGCAGCATCTTTATGCACCCCCACACATATAGGGATGGGACCATATGAAGAATTCATATCACGATTATTGTGGTAAAAGAAATCGCGATTTACGATATTATCACGATAATCAAAATCCATTATCCTGGGGCGGAGCATTTGCCAAAAAATAGCCGATCTACAAGCTCACGTGACGCGTTGTGAACTTTTAGATCGGCTATTTTTTGGCAAAGACAATTGATAGAGAGTGATAAAAAAGACTGTATCAAGTACGTACCCGTAATTGCTGGACTATAAGCCGCTGCTTTTTCCCCATGTTTTGAACCCTGGGGCTTATACAACGGTGCGGCTTATATAGATATTTTTACAGCTAACGGCCAGTTAGTTAGTTTTACAATGGTCTTTAACAAGGATTTATATATAGATTTTTACAGCTAACGGCTAGTTAGTTAGTTTTACAATGGTCTTTAACAAGGATTTATATATAGATTTTTACAACTAACGGCCACCAGGGGTGCTCTAACGGGAAGCAGGAAGGACACCTGCGGCTTATATCCAGGTGTCGGCTTATAGTCCAGCAATTACGGTATATTAAGTACCTTTTACCAATTATAGAGGGTTCAAGTGGTAGCGGATATGCAGCTCGGCAAATAAAAGGTGAATTGATCCCAGTGCATGACGGAGGATGATATCACGATAAATTAAATCTCCCACGATACGATTATTGTGATTGTTTTCTATTACGATGTACGATAATATCGCTTATCGTCCCACCCCTACACACATACCGTAATTTCAACTCCAGGCTATTTATAAGACATAGCCGATCTACAAGCCCAACGTGTCACATGATCACATCCGCGACATGTTTCTGGGATTTTACATCAGCTAGATTTGGTACGCAACGCCATTCTTTGACAAAGTATAAATCGTAGCATCAGTTCATCCCACGTTCATCTCGTCTGGTGTGTGTGTGCTCCCACATGTGTGTGTGTGTGTGTGTGTGTGTGTGTGTGTGTGTGTGTGTGTGTGTGTGTGTGTGTGTGTGTGTGTGTGTGTGTGTGTGTGTGTGTGTGTGTGTGTGTGTGTGTGTGTGTGTGTGTGTGTGTGTGTGTGTGTGTGTGTGGACGTAGAAATCCTACTTAATTTATAGACTCCATAGCGGAATTGAAACTCTCAAAAGATCAGCAAAACCTTGACTCAGAAACGATGTTAAAAGATAATAGAAAATATTTATTTACAGCGCTGCCTGTAACAGTCACACACATGTACATACGTCCTACACCAAGACACGGACAAGACAGACTGACTTGCCCTCCCTCTCGCAGTTCATTATTAATTTGCAAAAAAAAAAACATCTCCTCCTTCTCTCTCCCTAGCTCATTAAATGCCAAAAACCTTATCTCATTCTCACAGCCATAAAACAAAGAGGCACTATGTGGCACCCTGACCTCCTTAAGTCGTTATCCTCCCTCTTCCCTACACACAGCTCAGTCTCAGGGTCAGCACATAGCAGTCAACAAGATATAATAATATATTTGATTAACTTCAGCGCTCGCTTACGTGGCTTAGTTCTTGTTTTATTACAAAATAAAATGAATAAAATCAATACATAAGCATGACTCATATCCAATATAATCATGCTCAGGGGGGGGGGGGGGGGGTCGTGAAAGTGCCTCTTTAAAAACTGTGATCCGGTGCCTTGTGTCACCATGGTAACAGTCGGGGAAAGTTAACTGTGTGTGTGTGTGTGTGTGTGTGTGTGTGTGTGTGTGTGTGTGTGTGTGTGTGTGTGTGTGTGTGTGTGTGTGTGTGTGTGTGTGTGTGTGTGTGTGTGTGTGTGTGTGTGTGTGTGTGTGTGTGTGTGTGTGTGTGTGTGTGTGTGTGTGTGTATAGATAGATAGATAGATAGATAGATAGATAGATAGCAAGATAGCAAGACGCACATGAGCACCCTCCCTGGCAAGGTCCTTGGAGGTCAGAGTCAGTACAACTATAGTTCCAGTTAAATAAGGCCACAGTCGTCCTAGGTTAGGAAGGTAGACCTTGTCAAGCGACCGCTGTGTGTCTCATTGTATAGCTTCAGAGCAGCAGGTACAAAAGACTTTCCCAGTATCCCTGTAACCTCAAAGACCCCTTGACCCCACTTGCAGTCCACGTCATTGTTTTTTTTTTCTTTTTTTTTCTATTGGACATTTCTAGACATTTTCTGCCTTGCATCTTGTGTTCTCCCCGCCCCCCAGTTAACTATGCCACTGTCTTGATTTGAGTTTCATTAACTTGATTGGGTTTGTCTGTGTATTTAAACCATGTTTCTTCTTACTCAGAAATACTCAGAACTCACAGCTAGCCAAGATTGTACCTTTTATTTTTTTTGTTTCTTTGGACTCGAGCCTTTTGTGATTTAGTTCCTTCAGTTCGATCTTTCTTTGGGTTTTCTTGCGCTTTCTTTGTATCATCTGAGCGTTTAGATTTACCCCTTATTTTTTGTCTGTTTGTGGATGAATGTTTGTTGGATGAATGTTTGTGAATGAACTGTTGCGAGTTTCCATTTCCAATACTGATCTTCTGGGATTACAACATTTTTGGGTGACTTTGACACATTCAGACAATATACACTTTATTTAATGCTCAGTCTCTGCACTTGAGTTGTCACCCCTTTTAGCACACTGAGGGTGGTTCTTTCAGCCTGACAGTGCTGTGAGTAAATGGGATTTATGGTTCTTTGAAGTGAGCCAGATCTCTGGGATCCGTTCCTTTCAAAGAGCTGTTCAAAAGACTGGCTCATTTTAGTTACTTGTCACTTCGTAGATTTTGATTATAATTACAAATAACTTCAACCCTATATACATTTTGTGAAGTTGGGGTCGCACATTGACGACTGAAAAAAGACAAATGCATCCTTAACCATTAAGTGATGTATTTATTTTAAGCATAGTTTGTGAAACCTGGCAACAGGCTATCTATGTATGCTGATCCATTTACAAAATGAATGTGTACAGACTAGAAACGGCTTTCCTTAGATTTCAAACTACGTTGATAAGACACAATGAAATTACGCTGCGCTACAGCCCGGCAACGGGCGGTATCCTTCCATTTACAAATGTGTACCAAAACACCTTTCCATAGCTTTTAAACTATGTTGATAAGCAGGCACTTGCACACATAGACATCAAAGGTGGCTTGATCCCCTGCCCTTTTATCTGTCTGTAAAAGTAAGTGCCCTCTCCAGACCACGCATGCAGTTTTTACTGTGGTGAAAGAAATGCAAATGCCCCGTTTCCATGCTATACCTGAAGGCAGCATTCAAGAGAATTGCCGTGTCCAAACTCTCCTGAACTTGAATGCAGTGTCTTTTGTTGAAAGAATTGCCCTCTCTGTATAGAAATCCATGCCGTTACGCCACATCAGTTTACAGTTTACAGTTTAGGCATTTAGCAGACGCTTTTAATCCAAAGCGACTTACAATAAGCAGATAATACATCACTATAATAAACAAGATAACATGTCAGAACATCAACAACAATATAACAAATGCATATGAATATCAATATATAAAAAAAAACAATATAATCACATCTCCAGTATTGACTTGATTATTTAGTGTGGTATCAAGTACTGAAAATAGCCGACCTCCAAGCTCACAACGTGTTGCGCTGTGTTGCATTGTGAGCTTGGAGGTCTGCTATTTTCAATATCTTCACCAAAAGGGCCTTTTAGAAATTTCAGCCTCTCTAACATTCTCTGCACGTCCCTGTTGATAAGACACAATATCAACAGGAATCCCAACAATTTAAATGCATTTTCTATATTATATTCAAAGCAATGTATGCTTTTTAAATATGATTTTTCAACTTCGAAATTGCACTGTAAATCAAGTGTGGGGTCACCAAAACATTTCCCCCATGATGAAAACGGGTTCCTGGTATAAAAGTTTGAGAAGCCCTTGGCTCCAAAAATGTGATAAACATTAAATTAAACGAATTACATATCCGAGTGGCTTGCTTGTATAGCTTCACTTCTTTCAGAATGATGTGCATGATGTAGCTTTCAAGTCGTTAAACTATTATTTTCACCACGTGGCTGGGGTTTCTTGACAAAAGCCACTTGTAATTATATCTTGACAATGTTCTCAGCCACATTACCCCATTTAGGCCTAGAATTATTTAATGCTTTAACCAGTGAAAAATAGCAGATATACAAGCTCACAGCGCGGCACCGAGTGCCGCGCTGCGAGCTTGTAGATCTGCTATTTTTGAAAAAGTCGTGAAAATGTGTGCAAATCTTTGAATATTTTCAAAGTGAACTTTGTAACTCAAATTTTGCTTCTGGGTGGTCCCTGGAACTAGATATTTTGAAATGGGGGGTCTGTGGCCAAATAAATATCATTTTGGGGGTCCTTCACATGAAAAGGTTTGAGCACCACTGACATAGTAGTCTCTCAAGAACAGACTTACTGAGCTCCAGTTAAGTGAAAAGGACCTTTTCTTTGACGATGGCTAAGCCAGATTGCTGACATAGAAACATAGGTTTTTTCCAAAAATCTTAGAAGGATTCAAAAGACACTTATAGAATTGGGTCAAAATTCAAATTTTCACGATTTTTCAAAAATAGCAGATCTACAAGCTCGCAGCGCGGCACTCGGTATATCTGCTATTTTTTTATATTTAAAGCATAAAATATTGCGTCATAATGTGTTCAGGCCTAAATGGGTCAAAGTAACTTCAACTTCTAGCTACATTAAATGTAGTAAATTTTAGTAAGTGACTTTCAGCTGGCTACTTATTCTGGAAGAGAGCTTTTAGTGGAGCTCAGTTAGCCTACTTTTTTTATGAAGATTAACTTGTAGTTTATCTGCTATTTCTTTTTTAAAGTAGCTTAAAATGTCCAACACTGTAATCTACTTCCCATGTATACAGGGTATGGCAGGGGTATGCAGCTGCCATACCCTGGTTCCAGGGGGGAAATAAAAGTTACTTTTGAATAT
This sequence comes from Nannobrachium achirus, assembly GCF_963921795.1. NCBI lineage: Eukaryota > Metazoa > Chordata > Actinopteri > Myctophiformes > Myctophidae > Nannobrachium > Nannobrachium achirus. Next base: position 39,621,096 of record NC_137831.1, on the reverse strand, counting down.
AAACCTGTGAATGTCTCTTTGTCTATCTGTGCTGGTTATTATGTTGTTAAATTACAGTAAAATAACTACAAATGCAACATTTAACACAATGGTCCCTTTAACAAGGTATTATAATTATATTCTCCACACTTGTATTCTCCCCATCTTGACAAAATGGTATATTCCCAGGTCTCCGCAGGTCAGCTGCACAGGTGCAATGCATTATTGTTAATTGTGGCACGTTTACTAACATGCCAAGTTTAGCTGCACTTGAACAACCATATACAGCCCAAGAAACCATAGAAACCCAGGGGGAAAAGGACAAAACCTGTTTTGCTGAACTGACACCACTGCCTGTATAAATTGACATCAAAGTAACCAAGTTCTCTCTCTCTCTCTCTCTCTCTCTCTCTCTCTCTCTCTCTCTCTCTCTCTCTCTCTCTCTCTCTCTCTCTCTCTCTCTCTGTGTGCATGCCTTGTAGAGGACAGATGAGGAGGTGGTGGTGGACCGCGGGGGGACACGCTCCATGCTCAACACCAACTTCGAGAAGGAAGAGCTAGAAGGTAAACACTGACAAATCCAATGTTTGTACAGCGTGCTGCTTTCCACATTAAATGTCCAGAGAGCAGTGGTGGAAATGTGTATTTACTCAAGCATTGTACAGTCCTTAAACCACTTAAACCTTCTAGGTTACTGGTTCCAAAACATTGGGTCAGAACCCATTTGTAGGTCACGGGCAAAAAAAACTTGCCCTTGGCGAATATGGTTCTGGCCCCGCTCTATAGACCCTATTCACAGCCCGCCCACGCATGCGCACTCAGCGAATTTCTCAGCAACTTCCTGGTGCTGACGTCAGCTTTGGAGGGTAAAATAACCGAAAATAACATAGAAATAGCTGGACTTAAAGCCAACAAATCATTATTTCGAACGGTAAAGTAAATTATGCCTATTACTATCTTGTGTTCTTGATCATGCTAGCCGTATTTTATACACTA